>NC_064284.1:51346403-51487812 GCF_019186545.1 Solanum stenotomum
AAAATGGGAAATAAATAGAAAAGAATTATATTCAGTATATAAGTGTTTATTATCATTTGAACCATATATTGTATATAACAAATTTATTATAAGAACAGATAATACACAAGTAAAATGGTGGCTAACAAGAAAAATACAAGATTCGGTAACAACAAAAGAAATAAGGAGATTGGTATTAAATATATTAAATTTTACATTTACAATTGAAGTAATAAAAACTGATAAGAATGTTATTGCAGATTACTTATCAAGACAAAGCTACTCAAAGTGAGAACGAAAATACAATGGAAGAGATACTCAAAGCCATAACTACACTTTGTATAAAAGTGGACAGTATGAACAACGAGATACAAAAGCTAAAGACTAATGAAGATAATCTGAAGTCTAAAGCTAGTCAGCAGCATGACTATAAACATGCGGAGCTACGTCGATCGGAAGACGGAAAAAACCCAGAGCTAAAAGGAGACGATGGGAAACTCCTTAAAACCAATAACATTTGTTTAAATATAGCTGCAGGTACAAGCAAACAAGTTAGTGATAAACAACATAAAAATGCCAACTTAAACCAGCTATTCGAAAAATCATTTACCCAAAGGACACCTAGACATATGTCCATAGAACCACAAACATCTACATACGCAGATAGTTTGCAAAACCAAAATGAGAAAAAGACATATAACTATATCACACGAACCTATATTGAAAATATCCACAAAATCCAAACCTATTTAAACCGCAACCGCAGGTCAACTACAAAAGAAACAAACCAGGATTATTTGACACAAAAGTTACAAGGATATAACAAGTTATTGCACAACCAAAACCTAACGCTAATTTAATAAGAACATGTTACAACTATGAATTGTTAAATACCGTATACACATACGACGGAGAAGAAATTAGTGAAATACCAGAACTACACAAAGCATTCGTCACATATAAAAGAGTTACGAAAGGAAATTTATTTTATATAAAATTCTATACAGCACCAACGGAGATATTATACGAGGAAATAAAACCTCTAATATAGGTTATCAAGATAGGATTAACTAAAGATATGATTATACCCGAGGATATCGGACAACAAGAAGAGCTATGCAAAATAGAGATACCGAATTTTTATGCCAACAAAAGGATAATTGGTATATCAACGATTATACAAGAGCTAGCAAATAACTATTTAAACGGAAACGCTATATGGAGTTACTATGCAAGAGACCAGCTAATGATTTATTCCAATTCAAGGGAGCTAAGGAAAGCAGATATGGATGAAGTCCAAAGATGGATTTTATCACTACTTAAGTCAGAAGAACGATCTACGACACGAGCACTAAAAGAATGATTTATTTCGGCAAAAATATTAACCAGATATTGCAAGCTAATTGGTCACAAATATCCTGACCATATATGTTCAAAATGTAATGGAGAAGATAATATAATCCCAGACGTCCAGCTGGAATAAATAGATAAAGACGGAAGCAGATGATAAGAAGATAAGATGATGAAGATGAGATGTGGACAAAATAAAAAGATGAGATAAGAGTAAAAATTATTTGTCTTGTAAAATAGTCAATAAAGTATGGTGTGAATAGTAATGTGTCATAATGTGTGTCATAATAAGGATGGGCATGTGTAAGGGATGGTAGGGGGTGTAATTTATTAAGTGGACAAGTGTATGGTGTGTCATAAGTAGTAGGTATGGTGTGTCATACTATATTATTAGGCACATTATTTTATAGGTAGATTATTGTAAGTAGTGTAGGAAGTGAGAATTCTTCTCTATATAAGGGAGGATATATGTAAATGAAAGGTAGGCAATGCCTAACGTAATAAACATTTTCTTGAAAAAACTCTCTCCCCTAAGTTATAAAAATACTTGAAATTTAATATGGAGAAATCTGAAATCCAATCAGATATTTCAGATAACATGGCTAAGGAAGAGGCAAAGGTATATTGTTCAAAAAATATGCGGAACTAATTTCATATATTCCTGAATATCATATATATGCTTGAATAAATTTATGTTAGTTATTATGTATTAGAATTATTTGAATCATGATTTCTAGTTTATTTGCACACTGGAAACAGGGAGAAAACTTCTATACTATGTCATCCTAATGTTGAAACCGGTAGGCAAGAAAGCTATTTAGGGGAGTAAACAAAGTTGAGGCGCTGATAAGAAGGAAGTATCCGCTAAAGTAGGATGCTAGTAGTGACACGAAACCATGATAAATATAATCTAGTTTATAATGATCTAATATGAATTTAATCAATTATGAATATGATAGGAAAAAATAATTTGAAATAAAAAGTCTGCATAATAAAGAACATGACTACATACATGCATGATGAAATGATAAAAAACTATGAAACTTTAATCTTATATGTACTTAAAAATATAGAAATAATCGAATTAAGAAGAATAATATGGGAAAAAATATTTAATGATTACGAATCAGAAGATATATTAAATCAAGAATGGTATGAAATAGACCTACATGATTTAGACTTCGAAAGAATAGAATGGTATGATTTAGAAATAAATTCAGATTAAAATGAACTACGAATATTTACAATATTGGATAAAATCTATGGAAGATATAAAACTATTAGAACAATTAATGAAGGAAAATTTATATATGTACCAAAGAACTGAAGATATGTTATATCTAGAATATATCATAAATAATATTAAAGAAATATTCAGATTAAAACAACTATCGAAAGAATATTACAATAAATATTATTACATATTACCATAAATTTAGCACTACCAAAAAATAGTATTAAAGAGATATCAAGATTAAGACACTAAGCAAAAGAATATTATAACAAAATCTTTAAAATAAAATACTACCTACCACACTACTATCTACCACACTACTACTTTCATGAATTCACCAACTATCAGTTCCGCACCGAAAAATGGTATATCTTATTTCCAATGGGTTGAATCCCATAAAAGGGATTGATACCACCATTATCATTTAAATTCTTAAAAAATTGCTAATCTATATTGTTCCATGTCACGACCCTAAGTATATCCTAGACGTGACATAGCGTATAAGACCCCGAGATGCCCTACACAAGCCACTTGACATACATTCACACAATATAACAGAAATAAGAGAAATCATATCAAAGTAAAACGTTTGACATATAAGCAGAATTCTAACATAGTCTTGACAAGCTATCTATTACATCAATGAAGTGGTCAGGATGTGACCCGTACAATGTCAGGAAACTAAAATATAATGATAATGAAGTAAAGGTAAGGTCATCAGAACATGAGGACTCACCAACTCTTGAGCTTTGAATGGTCAAGCCAACTAGCCACAGATGAGAGGAGGGAGATCTTCGAACCCTACATTAGTGAAACAATGTAGGCACAACTATGCATTATTACATGGAATGTACTAAGTATGAGGGAAATACAATAAAACATGAAACATGATCATAAAAGAAATAATAAAAAACATTACATGCATGACCAAGGTAAACATAGTAAAATCATTTAAGAAGAGTCGTAAATCATGAACATGGTCAATACATCTTACAAACATAAGGAAAGCTTTATAAAATATTTGTAAGTAACTTAGTTCATTTTTTTGGATATTACCTTTAACCGACAATAGACCATGTGAGCCATAGCATGGAATCCAATGTAACTCCCACATCTAGAAGGGAGAGTCTACTTGTCAAGGTAGTACTATGTATCGTATCGAGCAATATATGTGGATCCACTAGCTAGGCCATTTAAGGCAATTGTATGGGGGCACGTAATTTGAAACTAGAGGTTGCTACTAGATACTATCCTATTTGAGCCTCCACCTCAAAGTTCACTGGGCGCTAAGTTAAATCCCAACGAAATAGTCATTTTCATAAAGTTTTCATAATACATGGATAAGTAAAATTGAAATACTAATCCTAGCTTAAACATCATAGAGTAACTCATTAAATCTTGAATCAAGTCTAAGTGAGAAAACCTTTCACCGAGCCACGATCCCTTAATATGTGAGAAATTCTTTCACAATTTCATAGATGCTCATCTTAAAGTAACCTAGATCATAAAATCTTTATTTTCACAAATCATGCATAACTTCATAAAACATCACAGATAGATTCAAGCTTCTTTATAAATTCATGTAAATTGGGATTCATAGTCAATATCATCATTAATGCATGTGTTCATGTGATTTCAATTGGAAATCATGTAATCGGGTTAAGACAATCATGATAAGATCAAATTCAAGCGATTGAACAAACATAAATATAACCCATGAAGAGTTCAATGAAAACCTAATCAATTTAATTGAAATTGAGTTGGAGAATTGAGAAACCTTATGCCAATCGGTGAATGAAACTCATTGATGAAACCTTACATACCTTTATCTTGAATCCCTAAGCAACGGTGAATAAGGATACTTGACTGGAAAACCTAGCTTCTTCTTTTTTACCATGGGAGAGAATTGAGGGGATGAACCTGGATGAATTTGGGAAATTTGAGGGAATGAAAGAGTTGGGGAAACTTTAGGAGTAGAAGAGTAGTTATAAGACTTAGAATTCGGGTCAAAACAACATAGTATAAGCTCCAATTTTACAGTAAAAGACCCAAATAACCTTAAGAATAGGTTTCAGATTGATCCTACGGTTTGGATTTACAGTCCGTACTAGTCAATCGTAGAACCAACTTCAGAAACACAAATTCACCTTACTTCATACGAGACCTTTCTACAATATATCCAAATTCCTATGGTCCGTAGACCCCATCCGTGGAACTCAAGTTTCACTTTAAAAGTTCACCAAGTCTGGAACCTTTCTATAAGGATTGATTAGAGGTAGGTGGTGGTTGTTTGTTTCTAATGTATATAATGTATCCATGTTAACTGATTTATAGTATTACATGTGCAATTCATGCGGAAAACACATAAGGGGTGAATATGAAATGATGTCATGTTGATAATCCAATGCAATAAACCTATTTAATTTACTTGTGGCTTCAAGTGTGGTTGTTTTTGTGAGCGTGATTGTAATTGTGATTGTGCATCTTGTTTGTGATTGATGGTTTCCTTGGGTACCACACTGGTACAAATTTAGTAACAATTGGCTCGGGTACCACACTTGTTACGGGATATTTTATGGCTAGGGTACCACATCGGTACATCACAGTTGATGTGTGGGTTCATTGAGAGAATAAGTGTATGATATTATGATTATATGGGACATGTTTCATGTGCTTGTAAGTCAATATTGGTGACCAGGAGTTATAGCCTATCTCTGTAAGGTGAGAGTGGGATTTATCCTTTATTTTGTCCTTTCCATTCACTCGAATTTCTTTCGTTTCATCGATTATTTCCCGATCCCACCCTTTTCCTGATAGCATTGCTGGCATTGATTCAATTGATTTGAAGTGGTGGTTATACTACATATACATATACGGATTTGAAATAAATATGAGTCGACTTCTAGACTTTTATTCTCTATCACTTTCCACTGGTCATATAGCTTGAAAAATTCTATAGGCTCCTTACATCTGTTGTGACTTGTTGATATGTGTGTTGACTTGTATTAGAAACTCTAAAGAATCCAATCTTTTCTTTTTTGCAATGTCATGGCTTGTTCTTGGTCTAAAACAATAAAATAACACAACAAATAATGACTAATGACCTAACAATACCCGAATTATACTCAAATCCTAAGCTTAGGCCAATACCATGACCATTCCACCCAATCGAGATCTTTCCCACCATTAATTCAAGTTAAAACCCTCCCTCAAGGGTAACACTCTATATTTTAAGGATTAAGAATCTAATTAAAAGTTAGGGGAATAATTAACTTAGCTTTACCAAAGAGAATAATGGAAAACAAGTGAAAAATACCCTAAGCCACCTCTATAATTCCTTAAAATGAGATGGCCAATTAATGATCGATTTTGAGATTTTTTTGCACAAAACCCGACTTACCCCACTATAGCAGCCCCACAATAGAGGGAATTAATCCCCCTCCTCTAGCTATAAGGCATGGCACATGCTATAGTGGGTTGCATGAAGGCAGTAGCTCGGAAATCCCTCCCAAGGACCCCATTTCACAACACACTTTTGAACCTTAATGTTTTATCCTAACAATTTTATGCCAAGTTTGATACCAGGTGTTTTGCTCAGATGAATTCGATTCTAAAAGGCCTTATGGATTCCTTAATATCTTAGCTAATAGGAAAACTAACCAAGCCTAGAAATGTTCTCCAATCCCATCCCTGATTGCCCTAGACCTTATCTCACTCATATTTCGTCTAAGACTAGTGTAGCCTAAGATTTTCAAGTTACTATTCAAAATATTTTTTGAACTAAATCCTTCATTATTTGTCTACCTATAACAACCGACATGGGTTGCTACAACATATACCAATTACCCATCTCTTCCTTGAGCGATCAAACAAGAATAAGCTTGGCTAAGTTGGGAAAGAGTGCAGTACCTGAATCCTCAAACAAGTGAGCATACTTGTACCACATGTCCCTCTTTGTGTCCCAAGTAGCTTCCTCAATTGAATGATGATTCTATTGAACCTTTACTGATCTGATTATCTTTTGTTCTCAACTTCCAGACTTACTGATCAAGGATGTCACACCCCGAGGCTACCCCCTTGATGTATACATAGGACTAGGATCACGAGTAACCCCAAGCTAACTCTGAGCTGGCATATCATAAGCATACTTAAAAGAAATACTGTGCGGAAGTATAAAACATGAGGTAAACTAAATGAGGGGGAATACCCATTCTAAGTCTGAATATATAAATACTCACTAAGAGTTTAGAGTACTGAAATATAACTCAAAAACTAAAGTTGATTCTGTCTATGTCTGAAATAAGCCTCTAACTGACCGGAGATGTTGGGACATGCCCCCAGCTAACTCTAGCAAATACTGACAACTGAAATGAAAAGACTAACTATAGCAACATGTCTATTGTCCTCGAAGAATGAGGACTCACCACTGAAGGTGCTGAACTGGAGATCAGGAACCAATCTATGTGTAATCCGGATGCTGAGAAACTGAACCTACATCATGAGAATATGTAGCGTAGATTATGCATCAGTACTTGAAAGAAACGAAGCATTATGGATAGGATAAAGCTGAATAAAAACAAAGTGATACGCAACGATATAATATGAACATGATAAAAATACTGAGTACTGAGCCAACTGATAACCTGGTCATTACACTAGAATCTGACTGTGGGAGATACTAATAACCGACGTAAAACCACATGAGCTAAATGTGGGTCCGATGTATACGCCCATTGAGAGGACCTAATATACCTTGCCAAGGGTATAAACGCATGATTGGCGTGATCACTAAGTATAATGCCACAGAGAGGACTTACCTACGAGAGCACGTAGTTTTGGGATTATGAGGGTGACTGACCCTAGTGCAACTCGGTATGAAGTCTACTCTCAATAGAATGTATAAGATACAGAATAACTGAAATAACTAGATAGCTCAAGATTCTGACATGCTAACTCAAAATGCAACATTAAGTATTTATAATGAAACATATGTAAACTGAGGCATGTATATCTGTATAAACTGACCTAGCAAGTGTAATTCATGAATTAAAAGAATCAACACATCTAGGGTTCTAAATTTCATGCAAGAAACTAAGAAACAATGTTATGAAATCATGATAATCTAATTTAAAGTATTCTAACAGCTAAATCACAACAATTATATGAAATTCTAGAAACCTTAGGTCTAAGCAACATTTAGGGAATCAAGATTCTGACTGAAATCTAGGGACCTAATGGGTTAAAGAAACCCACTAGTGAAATCCCACATACCTGGTGATGAAGTTCAAGGAGAAATCTTTCAATTTCGAGGCTAGAACTGACGAGAACTTTCTGCATTCTTGGAGGGGTTTGGGTCGCCTCTTTTTCCTCTCTTGCTCTATGATCAGTGATTTTTTTGTGAAAAATTGAATAGGGTAGGTTCTGATTAAGTTACTAGGCTAAAATTGGCCAAAACTACGTAGTTTAGTGGTTAAACAACGTAGTTTAGGGGTCCAACACATAGGGAAAAGACCAAACGAGTCGTTCCTTAAAAGATGTTGGGGCCAATCGATGGACTGACTGACGTACCGTCGTCTGACCCACAGTCCGTCCTGTCAACCGTCGTTGGCTTTCAGAGAAGGGTGTCCTGGGGTCTCGATCCACGGACTAGGATCACGACCTGTGGTCTGACCTACGGTCCATGGGTCCGCCGTGGGTCGACCCTTAGACAATTTTCTGGACTTTTTTGAGAGGAGCTGTAGGTGGCCATCCACGGATGGCTACCTACAGTCCGTGGGTCACCCTACGGTCCGTGGGTGGTCCGCATCGGTGGCACCTGCAACTTCTGAAATCTGCATTCTGGTCTGTCTAGGATACGTGGTGTCAAATTATCTCCCTCTTGGGAACATTCGTCCTCGAATAAAGACTAAACTAGCTTAATATGGAGGAAAAGAGCTGCAATCCCTACCACTAATTAGTGGCAGCTGAAATATGACTGAACTAAGTTACAAGAACATGCAAATACACTGAAAATGTAAGACTAACTGAAGGAACAAGATACTAAGACTGAATTTACGCATGAGTAACTGAAAGATTAGAGGGGATCTATTACCTCAAGATGGAATGGAATTAGAAGGAAAGAGATGAGGATAGTTGGCCTTCATGGCTGCTTCTGCTTCCCAAGTAGGTCCCTCTACGGACTGACTCCTCCACAAACCTTAACTGAAGCGACTTCTTTGTTTCTCAACCTTCGAACATATAAATTGACACATCCTTATAAGTGAGACTATCCTTCATAGCCACACTCTCTAATGGCACTATAGATGCTGGATTACCTAGACACTTCTTCAATAACGAAATGTGAAAGACGGGATGGACTACTGCTAGTTCTGTAGGCAACTCTAACTTATAAGTCACTTTACCAATCCTTTTCAGAACCTTGTAAGGACCTACATATCTGGGACTGAGCTTCCATTTCTTGCCAAATCTCATCACCCCCTTCATAGGTGACACTTTCAGGAAAACCCAATCATCAATCTCAAACTCTAAGTCCCTTCTCCTTACATCTGCATAGGACTTTTGATGATTCTAGGCCGTCTTAAGTTTGTCTCTAAAGAGCTGAACTTTTTCCATAGCATCATGAACCGAATCTGGCCCTATCAAGGCTCTCTTACCCACTTCAAACCAACTAACTGGAGATCTACATCTACGCCCATACAATGCCTCATAAGGTGCCATCTGAATACTGGAATGGTAGCTATTATTGTAGGTGAACTCCATAAAAGGAGGGTGATCATCCTAACTACCCTTGAAGTCAATCACAAAATCTCTCAACATGTCCTCTAAGGTATGAATGGTATGCTCTTCCTGACCATCCATCTGTGGATGAAATGTTGTGCTGATGTTAACCCGAGTACCTAGACCTTTCTGAAATGACTTCCAGAAATGAGAGGTAAATTGAGGACATCTATCTGAGATTATAGACAAAGGAATCCCATGCAACCTGACTATCTCATTAATGTAGAGCTTGGCGTAGTCCTCCGCCGAATCTGTAGTCTTAACAGCCAAAAAGTAAGCGAACTTAGTAATTGTGTCTACTATCACCCAAATGGAATCATGTTGTCTGCGATTATGAGGTAAACCTATAATGAAGTCCATGTTTATCACTTCCCACTTCCATGTAGGAATGTTGATCTCTTGAGTTATACCCCCTGGTTTCGAATGTTCTACCTTCACTTGTTGACAATTGGGGTACTTAGCCACAAAATCTGCTATATCCCTCTTCATGCCATTCCACCAAAAGACATCTCATATATCGCGGTACATTTTAGTGGAACCTGGATGAATAGAATACCTAGAGTTATGGGCTTCTGTAAGGATCTACTGTCTCAACTCACCCACCTTAGGAACACATAAATGACCCTGGTAGCGAAGCACACCATCTCCCTCTTGGGAGAAAACCTCAACTCTATGCGAAAGAACTGCACCCTTTAGTTGAAGCAATATCGGATCACTGTCTTTTTTTCCCTTAACCTCCGCTACTAATGAAGATTCTAAGCCATTCTGAATGGTCATACCTTCATCTGATATGTTCGTAAGGCAAACTCCTAAGAGAGCAAGCCGGTGAACATCTTTTGCTAATTCCTTTCTTTCTTCCTCAATATGCGCTACACTACCCATAGACAGTAGAGACTGAGCATCAGCTACTACATTGACCTTACTAGGATGGTAAAGCATATTCATATCATAGTCTTTGATTAACTCAAGCCACCAGATCTGGTGAAGATTCAACTTTTTCTGGGTGAACACATACTGAAGGCTTTTATGGTATGTGAACACATATACGTGAACACAATATAAGTAATGTCTCCAAATCTTTAGAGAAAATACTACGGCTGCAAGGTCGAGATCATGAGTCAGATAGTTCTTCTCATGAACCTTCAGTTGTCTAGAAGCATAAGCTATAACCTTACCTTGCTGCATCAACACAAAACCTAGACCAACTCTAGATGTATTACAGTAGATCACATAACTGTCTGAACCCTCTGGTAAAGTCAAAACATGAGCAATAGCCAACCTAGTTTTCAGTTTTACAAAGCTTTTCTCACACTCGTCTGACAATTGAAACTTAACCTTTTTCTGAGTCAACTTAGTTAATGGAGAAGCTATGGATGAAAATCTTTCCACGAACCTTCTGTAATAACCCACAAAACCCAAGAAACTTCTGATATCTATAGCAGAGGTACGACTGGACCATTGCTTCACTACCTCTATTTTTTTAGAATCCACTTGGATCCTTTCGCTAGACATAATATGCCCAAGGAAAGCAACTGTTTGAAACCAAAACTCATATTTACTAAACTTAGCAAACAACTGGCGATCTTTGAGAGTTTGCAGGACAACCCTCAAATAAGTCGCATGTTCTTCCTCATTCCTAGAATAAATGAGGATATCATCTATAAAGACGATAATGAACATGTCCAAATACTTCTTGAACACCATGTTCATCAAATCCATGAAAGATGTAGGAGCATTGGTTAGTCCAAACGACATAACTGTAAATTCATAATGACCATACCGAGTTCTGAAGGCGGTTTTTGGGATGTCACTATCTCTGACTCTAAGCTGATGATAACCGGATCTGAGATCTATTTTGAAAAATGACTAGCACCCTGAAATTGGTCAAACAAGTCATCAATCCTAGGGATGGGATACTTATTCTTGATTGTTACTTTGTTCAACTACCGATAGTCAATGCACATTCTGAGAGAACCATCTTTCGTTTTCACAAACAACACTAGTGCACCCTATGGGGAAATACTGGGTTTGATGAAGCCCTTATCTAGAAGGTCTTTCAACTGCTCTTTTAGTTCCATAAGCTCAGCTGGAGCCATTTTGTAAGGAGGAATAGAAATAGGCTAGGTATCTGAAAGGAGATCAATTTCGAAGTCGATTTCCCTTTTGGGAGGAACTCCGGGAAGATCTTCTGGAAACACTTCTGGCAACTCATTTACTACGACTCAAGAGTTGGGGTTTCGGAGCTTGAATCAATCAACCAAACTAGATGATAGATATACCCCTTGAAGATCATCTTTCTGGCCTTAAGGTAAGAAATGAAATGACCCATAGTCACTGAGCTACTGCCCTTCCATTCTAAGATTGGTTCGTATGGAAACTGGAGAGAAAAGGCCAAAAATTGAACCTCATCTTTGGGCTTAGACACAACTGCATCCTTGTTCTTTTATATGGAGTACTAATAGTCCTTCTTACTTACTAAAGTGGTGCACTTTTAGTATGCCCACTAACAAACAGTTAACTTTTAACGGAAAGAATAACTTTTTTTAAAATTATTTTTTATCCTCGTAGCATTGCCAAATCACAATTTAACTAAACATAATTCTCCAAATTATTTTTCCAATTTACACGCACATATTCACATAATTTTCCATTTGGCTATAAATACCAGGAACCATTTGAAATATTATAAAACAACTTGTACAACCTAAAGATGGATTTGTTAAAAGAAAAACACTATACTTTCTCAATTCATTTTTGTTCGTCAACTGTACTAAAAATAGATATTCACTTTCACTCCTTTATTTTGAAAAATATAGAGAGAATTTACCATTTTATATTCTTATTATTAAGTACTATTCATTTCATAGTGAATGGGATGACTTACCAATTAAGGATGATATAATAAAATTAAAATTTTATCCATTATTTATTAAGATGTATGCCATGTCAAACATATATAAGTAAACATGACGGAGGGAGTAATTATCTACCATGGAATTACTCCTTTTTAAATGGACTTTTGTATCTCAGCTTTGGTTGCAAATACTA
Source organism: Solanum stenotomum (assembly GCF_019186545.1). Lineage (NCBI taxonomy): Eukaryota > Viridiplantae > Streptophyta > Magnoliopsida > Solanales > Solanaceae > Solanum > Solanum stenotomum. The sequence goes on from NC_064284.1 coordinate 51,358,792, forward strand.
ACAATAATTTACTAGTTTCTTTATCCAGTTTTCATGGCAATAAAGTTCTACAGAACATATCAAGCAAAGGGAAATTAACTTAAAGGAAATTCAAATTATAGTCATGGTGATGATTATGTGATCATAACAAAAAAAGAGAAGAAATGATAAGGTGATTGCCTATGCTATAAGGCAACTTAAAGTCCATGAGAAGAATTATGCTACCCATGACCCTGAAATTAGCGGCGGTTGTTTTTGTCTTAAAGATGTGGAGGCATTGCCAATATGGGGTTCATGTTAATGGGGTTACCAATCTCAAGAGCTTACAATATGTGTTTAGTCAAAAAGATTTGAATCTTTGCCAAAGGAGGTGGCTTGAACTATGGAAGGATTATGAAAGAAGTGTTCTTTATCACCCCGACAAGGTCAATGTGGTAGCGGGTGCTCTTAGTAGGTTGTCTATGGGTAGTATGGCTCATATAAGTGAAGAAAAGAAAGAGTTAGTTAGAGATGACCATGGGTTGGCTGGTTAAGGGTTCAATTAAGTGGACTCCACCAAGGGTGGTTTTATGGTTACAAAGGGTCCAAATTGTCTTGGGTGACATATGGAAACTAAACAAAGGTTTATTTCAATTTTATTGACTTGGAAGGAAGCGGTGCTTAATGAATTAATTGAGGCTTTCTCCCAAGGGGGAGTTGGTATGCTTGGAGAGTAAGATTGTTGAGGGTTCCTAGTATTTATGATTTTGGATCTTCTTGGGAATTCCACCTATGAAGGGTGTGAAGAATTTGGGCAAGAAGGGAGAACTTAGTCCTTTGCAGGTAAGGCTCATGCCAAATTTTGAGACGTATTGATAAAGTTTCTTATGAGTTTGAATTGTTAAGTGAGTTGGGTTTGGTGCATCTGATGTTTCATGTTTCCATGCTCAAAAAGTGTGTTGGAGATCCGGCATCCGTTATTTCCTTAGAAAGGGTTGCGGGTTGATGAATGTTTTTCATTTGAGGAAGTTCCGATGGAGATTATAGATCGGCAAGTTAAAAGATTGAGAAATAAGGAAATAGCTTCTGTGAAGGTTTTATGGAAAAATCATTTAGTTGAGGGTGCTACTTGGGAGGCCGAGGCCGAGGCAGATATGAAGTCCGGCTATCCTCATCTCTTTCCTTCTACTCCTACCCTAGATCGAGAGAAGTATTTCCTCTTGAGTTTTCCTTATTTTGGGAGTCATGTTTGATATAGAGTTTTTCCATGATCTCCTTATGTTATGCATGTTCTTGAGAAATTCTTGTTTAATAAAAAAATGAGTTTTTATGATTGATTTTCCTCATGTTGTTGTGCATTGAACAAAGAGTTACCTATATGCTTCATGAGTTGACCTGTTGAACATGCTTTGGTTCTGTCTTTGAAAGTATATTTCATAAAGGCTCCATGAAATTGTGTTGAGCATGCTTCTAGTTGAAGAAGGTTGTTCCTCCTATGAATATGAGAAATGTTGAGTTTCATGCATAATGGGTTGTTAGATGTAGTTCCTACTTCCTTGTGTTGGATTGATTATGTTTGAGATGGAGTTGAAGTTTCCTCCTTTGAATTGTGCATTCTTTGATATTTCATGCATGATGGACTGCTAGTCTTGAGTCTTTACTTCCATAAGATGTCTAGATCGTCATTCGAGGAGGAATGTTCCCAAGGGGGAGAAATTGTAACACCCCAGAAATTAGTAGGCTAAGTTAGTTCTTGACGTGAGGGTTAGAGTCTTAGATATACCTCCCCGTACTTAAAATATAGGTTTTGGGGTTAGAACGTTGAGGTACAACCCCTAAGGACCAACCATGGGTCCTTGAGGAGGATCCTTCAAATCTGCCCAAAACAATGCCCTACGGATGGACCCATGCTCCGTGAGGGGATCCACGCCCTGTGGATGGTGCATCCATGGAAGGGCCAAACTTCCAGTTATCAACCCACACCCAACCAATATGGGTCGTGGGTCAGTCCACGCCCCGTGGAAGGGGTCTTATGGGTGGTGGCCTGGAGTCGGTTAAGAGGGTTTTGTTAGGGGTACTTTGGGGTTTTCCAATTTTAATTAATATTAAGTGATGTTATTTTAGCCTATTTTTAAACACCTATAAAAGGATTTTAGAACCCTAAACTAAATCATACAAATCATTATTTCTAAATTCCCAAAAGAACTCATCCTCCCCAAAAATTCTCTCTCTAGAACTCAAGGAAGAAGAAAAATGAAGTTGGGGCCTAGGGTTTCAAAGAGCAAGGTTTTTCTACTCAATTTCGTGGGGATTCATAGCTAAGGTATGGTAGTCCTTCATCCTTGGAGTCCCGCCAAATTCAATATCAAAACTAGTATTTCCCCAAAAGTTAGGGTTTGACTTCAATCTCATGGATTCCTTTCAAATTTGTTTATAATTATTGAATTATGTCCTATTACGGATAAATTGATTATTTTATATGGTTTTATGTTGAATTCCCCAAGAATCCATGAATTCCCCTATTTTCCCAATTTGGATCTCAAAGTGTGGGTATTGATTGATGCAAGTAGAACATGATAGAATTATGCATGTAGTGATTGAACTACTTGAATCATGTTATCATCCATGTCTAATGTAGTAATTCTAGATGTGTTGATGGAATATGATCTATGGTCTTTGAAGGGCAAAGTATGAGAACTAAGTATGATTATGGGATTTATGTATATTCTTTATGAACACTTTGAGAGTAAAGTGATTATGATCATGATCTTGTTATGTGTTGTTGAAAGGTTATTCTCATTTGCACACCTATGTGTGAATATGATATGATGTGAAGGTTTTCTCACAATATGATGAATCTAAGGTTGAAAGGCTATTCTCACCTATTGAATCTATGAGCTATCTTATGAATTATGTTGGATTGAGTGTCAAGACACTCTTCCATGATATGGACTAAAGTCAAGACTTAATATGTACTTCGTGGGAATTAATGCTTAGCATCGAGTGGATATTATCTATGAGATGGAAGCTTTTACACTAGTTGAGTCCGGCTTCCAAGGAAAGCTTTTACACTAGTTAAGTTCGGCTTTCCAAATAGGTTCCTTCTACCTTAGTTGAGTCCGGGTTCCCAAAGTATGTATCTCATGAGATGGAAACCGTCTATGCTAGTTGAGTCCAGGTTTGTAGTAGCAATCTCCTTATCCCATAAACTATGTTCCCTCATAGGTATTTAACTAGTGGATCCACCTAAGCTAAAATTATCGGTTCTACCTTAGGCAAGGAGACCAACCCTTTTCGGTGTGGGAGTCACCGGATTCCATGTTATGCTCACATGGTCTCATGTCAGTTAAGGCTTATTTCCCACAATAATTAATATGAATAAGAATATGAACTATGAGCTATTACTACTCAAGAAGCCTTACTTAGCATGGGTGGGATTTATGGAGTCTCATTCATGCATTGTACAAGTATGCTTTGAGGGTACTTATGGTATGGTTCCATTATGTTATTATGATCTATATGTTGACTATGCTTATGACTTATGTTTTTAAACTAACTTTCATGATGATTCTTAAACTTGATAAAGTGCATGTTTTCAATAAAATTGTCCTTTTAGCATGTTTTCAAGTTTTTTATGCATGGCAATCATACTTAGTGCATTTTTGTACTAACCTATGCTTTTCCTACATTTTCCACAAGTGTAGGGTCCGATTCTTTAGGCGGTAATCATTGGAGTTAAAGCTTGGATTCGACTATTCTCCTAGCTTGTGGCGAGACCACATGTTTTGAGAACAAATGTTTCACTTGTAGTTTCATTTCTCGTGTTTCCTTTTCGGATTATGTTGTATGGGCTGTGACCCTATTTAATTCAAGTATTTTAATAGAAGGCTACATTGAAATAAGTCTAGACTTTCGCTTTCCTTTATGAAAAATTTAGACTTGGACTTGAAATATGTTTTTACTCTTTATTGTTCTATGCTTATGTTATCATATGCTAAGTGGCTTGTATTGAGTCCTTTCGGGGCTCTATATTTCATGTTACGTCTAGGGTGTACCCTTGGGTCGTGACAAATCTATCCCTTTGAATTATTCAAATAACGATCTTCAATTTTTTATCATGGAATTGTTGTTGCAATATTGGGGGAAAAAGAACTGTTAAAAGTTCACAGCCAGTTACTGAAGTGACCAAATGTGCACCAATTTAATAAACAAGAGGGACTATTTGTGCTCCAAGTGAAATATTAAGGATGACTTCAAAATCTAAGCTCAAAGATAAAGGATTCTTTTGAGCTTCTTCACGAAACTAGAAATGAATGATCCTAGGTCTAAAATCGACTAAAGCATAACAGGAATGTAACCAATCCATGCCTAGAATGATATCAAAGTCTACCATTTCTGACTCTACAAGATTTGCTGAGGTGACTTTCTGAGAGATTGTGATAGGGCAATTTATGTATACCTATCTAGCTATAATAGGGTCACCAAGTGGGGTAGAGACTGAGATGGGTTCTGAAAGAGTTTCTAGACCAACACCAAGGTTCACTGCTATATATGGAGTTACAAAGGAAAGAATAGCACATGTATCTAACAAAGCATAAACATCTAAGTGAAAGACTTGTAATGTACCAGTGACCACACAAGGAGAATCTTCCTGATCGTGGCGAGCCCAGAGAGCATACAACCTGTTCTGGCGTTGACCACCTCTTGTACCAGATGAAGCATCCTGCTAAGTTGGGCGACCTGCTGGTGCTGCTGAAGCTATAGACTGAACCCTACTATTGTTACCTCAATGTCGCTCTTCAGAAGAAAGGCAATCCCTCAACCTATGACCAGTCTGACTGATGTGAGGGCAAAATACATATTTTTAATCATTATTTACCTCACATTTATTATTTATATTTTTCCTTTTTGAGCATGGACTTTATGAATTGTGCTTAATAGTGTATTTTATTTGTAGGATTAAATTGATGGAAAAATAAAGAAGTTTGGAGCTAAAAAGAATTAAAGATGGAAAGACTAGAGAATGAAATCAAGCAGGCAGCTTAATGAATTAAATTGAATTTTATATCAATGTTTATATATATATATATATATATATATATATAATATCGGCAGAAATCAACAATTCAATTGGTCTTGCGGCCACGTGTCAAACAACGGAAGGTGGCAACACTAAAAGAATTGAGACGGCACAGTTCCGGCATAAAGTGTATTCCTTTTGATTTTGGTTCCTAATTTTTTTTGAAATCCATTATTTTATTCAAGGGTTTCCTACATTTATAAATACTCCATAAGAATAGTTATTAGGAGGGGGGGGGGGAGAATATAAAAATTAACTTTTGATTTAGGATTTCATCTTTTCTTCTCTTTTATTTATTTTACGTCTTTTGTTTAAATGATGGGTTTTAATTTCTCTATGTCTATGTGGAGTTAAACTTCTCTTTATTGGATTATATTTAATTCTAATATGATTGTTTAGTGATTTCGATTCGGCATGATTTGTTTATCATATTAGTTTTTCTTATATTCTTGTGATTACTATTTTGTTGCTTGATCACCATTGAATTAAACATATTGTTTGAATTGAACTCGGTAGAAGAATAAGAGGATAGATCATGGAATATAAGGAGCATTATTTTCTCTTAATAATTCGGTTTAATTTGTATCTAGGATAGGGATATACCTAGAAACCATGTTTGGTCACTATACAGGAAGAAATCGTAAAGCTCGGTACTTGGTCCAACCTATCCCCGCTCAATGATGTAGTTTGGTTGTCATTTATCGTAGGTGATTAGAGGTCGGGAGACCATGATCATACATTTAACCCTGTGAATCAATAACTAGATAATCAAATAAGTTGATGAAATTGATGCTAAACATGATTGTTAGTTAAATTATAATCCCAGATCGATTCATTCATTGATTGTGTAAACATCTATCTTTTCTTAGTTAATTGCTTTTTAGTTATTTTATCTTTATTTTTAGTTTAGTCAATATATTCATCTTTTGAAATCCTCCCCTTAAATAAATAATTAGAATTAATATAATTTAGTAAGAATAATTAATTGACAAGTCCTTTGAGTTCGATAATCCGGTTCTTTTAAGAGCCACTATATTACTTGTGCGACCGCGTACACTTGCGTGTGCAATTGGGCGTAACAAGTATTTGGCGCCACTGCCAGGGACTTAGAAATTAACTTTTCTTGTAGGTTATACTTTTTCTTTTTATTTGTTTATTTATTTTGATACATATATTTTTCTATTAATTAATACTTTTCGTGGGATGAACGGGAATGAGGATTATTTACAAGCGGTAAGACCTTGTCCTTATTGCAAAGGAGCTCACTTTTGGCAACAATGTAATTATATTTCTGAGGGAGAATTGTGTGACATCCTTTTTTCCCTGCAAAACACTCGTCCGGATGGTTCTTACTACACTTCCCTGAGACTTAGAGCCTGATGCCTCACCTTTCTGATCTCGTCGAAACTCGGATGATAGAGCACTAGCTGATGAAGGTGTTGGGGTGGTAAATTTCTTCTAAAATGGAGAGTGATTTCCACCACCCAATTTCTACTGAGAGTAATCATACTTGCCTGTCCTAGCCTTTTTGTTGTCCTTAGCCTATTCTCTAAGCTTGTCTCCTTCAACCTGCTGAGCGTGAGTCATAAGCCTAGAGATATTCATATCATCTAACAACATAGCATTCATGCACTCTGCCTGCACTAATTCAGACACACTATACAAAAACTTAGACATATATGCCCTCGAATCAGCGACCATATGCGGAGCCTACTTGATTGGGTGAACTTGAGCTCGTACTCTTGGAATGACATTATACCTTGCCTCAAATCCATGAATTCCTGAGCCTTAGACTCCCTCAACTCTCTCGGAAGGAATCTGTCTAGAAAAGCTCCAATAAAGCATTCCCAAGTCACAGGAGCTGCATTCCCACCCCTGTTTTCTTGACACTGCGTGAACCATATTTGAGATACATCCTTTAGCTGGTAGGACGCCAACTCTACCCTATCATTTCCAGTCACTTGCATTACTACAAAGATTTTCTTGACCTCATCAATGAAGTTCTAGGGATCTTCTCCAACTTGCGACCTTAGAAACTCAGGCGGATTCATCCTAATAAAATCACAGACCCTAGCCTCCACTGATCCACCACTAGAATTCGTATGAACTGGAACATGTTGATTGTTCTGGTTAGTCACACTGTGAGCCAAAAGATAAATCACATTCAAAAACTCTACATTCAAAACTTCCTGGTCTGGGGCTGGAGGAGTTGCGTTTGTGTTGCGGGATTTCACGTTCCTTCCGTAAGCTCTACGAGGAGGCATGTTCTGAAATGCATAAAGACGAGTTAGAAGGTAGATCATACCCACGCACGATAAGAATAGCAAGAAGGTGAAGTTTCCTAAGACACTTCACAGCCTCCTTCTCAATATATGTGGTGCACTTAACACCCATGAAACGGACTCTACTGTCACGACCTAGGAGTACCTCTCATAGATGTGACAAGAAATACTAAACCCCGAAAGGTCTCATACAAGCCCCTTAGTATATCAACATAAGATAAAATAAATGATGCAAAATTTTTGAAAACTTTATCCATACAATCAACATCTTTTATAAAAGCAAGCGGAAGTCTAACTTGTCTCAATTAGCCATCTAATACAATCTATGATTAAAAAATAGAGTCACATCCCTTTCAACATAATACGAACATGAAATGACTAGTAGGAAACCACTAATGACTCATATGTCCTCTAATCTTGAGGACTCACCACAAGCTAGGATAATAGTCAATCCAAGCTTGAGCCACAAGAAGATCGCCTTAAGAACCGGAACCCACATTTTTGTAAAAAATGTAGATGATATGGATTAGTACAAAAATGAACGAAATATGATAGCCACACATAAAAACCTTTAAAACATGCTAAAAAGGACATTTTAGTTGAAAAGCATGCACTTTACCAAGTTTGAGAATCATCATGCATATTAGTATAAAAATCATAAGTCACAAGCATATTCAACATATAGTTCATCATGGCATAATAGAAACATACCATAAGCACCCTCAAAGTTTACATGTGCAATGCATGAGTAAGATCCCATTCTCCTACCCATATTAAGCAAAGCATCTTGAGTAGTTATAGTTCATAATTCATACTATCATAGTCAATACTTACATCATCATATCAAAATAGAACCATCTCATAAGAAACCTTAAGTTATACTTGTGCAATTCATAAATAAAGATCCCATAATCCCATCTACACTAGGTACCACTTTTAGGCAAGCATACTCATACTTACCATTCTTTGATCTCATCTTTAGTTAATACTCATGGAAAAGGACACCTTCACATTTACTAAGTCATATCAAGGAAAGAAACTCATAGCAACAATCCATATTAAGCATACTTTATTACATTTAGCCTTCATGTCAATATGCTTAGTAGCATAATCATAAGCATATTCATTTCGCAAGTCATTATAGCATAAAGGAACACACCATGAATACTCTCAAAGTCTACTTGTGCAATGCATGGATGAAGTCTCATACCCCCACCCACAGTAAGTAGGGGATTTTTGAGAAGCCATAGTTCATAATTATTCATTATGGGGGTAATCCTTAACAAATATAAACCATATGACCAAATCATGGAATCCGGTGTTACCCACATCGAAAAGGGTGTCCTACTTGCCTAAGGTAGAACCATTAACTTAGCTTAGGTGGATCAACAAACTAATAACCTATGAGGGCAGATGATTTACGGGATAAGGAGATTGCTACTAGATACTGCCTCAACTCACGTATGGCCATCCATCTCAAGAGATATGCTACTAGAAACCCCGCCTCAATTCACGTGAGAGTTTCCATCTCATATCAGTATCCACTCGGTGCTTAGCATTATTCCCCACAGAGTACTTAATATTTCATTACTTGCATTCATTATGATGGGATAAAGAGATTGTTACTAGATACCCCGCCTCAACTCACGTGAGGGCATCCATCTCATCCCAGCATCATTCATAAAATAGCTCATAGATTCAATAGGTGATTATAGCCTTTCAACTAAGAATCTCCATATTGTGAGAAAACCTTGCACAACATGTCATTATCATTCAGAAGTGTATAATTGAGAATAACCTTTCAACCAACACATCATCATTATCATAATCATAGAAACTTAATTTATACTTCATTCATGAGTGTGTATGTGAGAATATCCTTTCAACAACACCACAATTTCATCATAGTTATAATCACATTATTCTCAAGGTATTCATAAGCATGCACATAAACTTCATAATCATACATAATTCTCATAAATTTCCCTTCAAGGACCATAGATCATGATTCATCAATACATCTAGAATTACTACTTTAGACATGGATGATAACATAATTCAAGTAATCAATTCATTACATTAATAATTTTATAACATTCTACTAACATCAATCAATACCCACACTCTAAGATACAATTTGAGAATATAGTATAATTCATTTATTCTTGAGGAATTCATCGTAAAACAGTAATAAATCATCAATTTGATAATAATATAAAGTAATTAAATCATTAACATCGTTTTTGAAGTAAATCCATGACTTTGAGTAATACTATAGCTTTATGGGATTTCTTACTTTGAAATTGGGGGTTTTGGAGGGGCTCTATGGGTGAAGGCTACCCATAGATGAAGAGCTACCATACCTTGTTGAATATTTACCACGAATTTGGGGAGAACAACTTGATTCTTCAACCCTAGCTCCACCTTTCTTCGTCTTTTTCCTTGGAATTCTGGAGAGAGTTTATTTGGGGAAAAGTTGGTTATGGATTTGGATCTCGAGATTTTATGAAGTGTATGGGTTAGTTAATGACTTAAAAACACTTATACAGGTGAATTAAAACAATATAAAATGACCTCACATCAAACTAACTAAAATAGGAATTTCCTTAATGACCCCTATCTTTGGCAGACTTTGGGCAGATTGCAGGCATGACCCACGACCCATGACCCACGGACCGTGGATGGGACCATGGCCCATCTTGGTTGGGCGTGGTTCATGGTCTGCAGCCTGTTGAGTGGGGGCTTGAGCTACGAAGCTCACCCATGAGGCGTGGATGGACCTACGCCCCGTAGGTCCCGCTCCGTAGGTCAGTTTTTGCGTAACTTGAAGGTTAGGCTTTAGGGTCCTCCTGAAGGACCCTTGGTTGGTCCTTGGGGGATCGTACCTTGACGTTTAACCCCTAAAACCTTCAATCTAAGTTCGCTATGCAAGTTTTACGACTCTAACCTGTACGACACGCTCTAGTTAAGCCTACTAGTTTCTGGGTTGTTACAATATCTCCCCCTTGGGAACATTCGTCCTCGAATGATGATTTAGACACCTTACGGAATTAATTAAGACTCAAGATTAGCAGCCCATCATGCATGATACATCAACTCCATCTCAACATACTCAATGCAACACAAGGAAGTAAGAACTACAACCAACAACCCATTATGCATGAAAACTCAACATTTCAACATTCATAGGAGGAACTACCTTCTCCAACTCAAATCATGTTCAACTTAATAATCATGAAGCAAACTATGCAATTACTCTCAAAAACATGTTAAATCATGTTCAACAATTTATCTCAAGAAGCATATTGGCAACTCATACTAAATGCACAATAACATGAGGAACATATAAATCATGAAAACTCATTTTCTTTCTAAACATGAATTTCTCAAGAACATGCATATCATAAGGAGATCATGGAAACACATAAATCACACATAACTCCAAAACATGAAACAAGCCACAAAGAACTCTCAACAATCTTGCTATTTAAGCATACCATCTCCCCTTTGGGAGAAAACCCCTACTAAGGTTAACATCAAAGTCTAACAAGTAGCATAGGGATCTAATAAAACATTTAAATCTATAAGGAACTATCAACATACCGGTGCCTTCATCTGGAAAGGCTCATTTGTCCTCTCTAGACCGGAGTGCATAGAAGCGACCATAATTTAGAGGAATAGGAACCAGACCATGAGGAGGAGCTTGCTTAACCTCTCTCCCTTTTGCCATGAGTGTCGGGCAATCTCTCATCTAATGACCTTTCTTTCCACACCCAAAGTAACCATCAATGTTGGCTAGGCACTTACCCACAGATTGCTTCCCACATTTGGCACATGTAGATCTTTCAAAAGAAGAACCGCCTCCATTTCCTCCTTGAGATTTTGGGTTAGACACCCTATCCTTGTTGACAATTGGAGAATCATTGGAGGAATCTTGATTGAAGGATCTCTTTTTGAACCTTGTTTGACCTTGCTCATCGGACCTTACTCTTTTTACCTCTCTATTATTTCTCTTGAGTTTTGACTCCTCAATTTATTGGGCATACAGCATAAGCCTAGAGATATTCATGTTATCATGGAGCATTGTCGTATGACATTCTTCTCCAACTAAGTCGGACACACCCGTCAAAAACCTATTCATGTCATCCCTCGGATCTGCCACCATAGATGGAGCATACTTGGATAGTTAGGTAAATTTCAAGGCATACTTGTTAACACTCATGCTACCTTGCCTAAGGTTAATGAATTCCCCCACCTTAGATTCCCTCATCTCTCAGGGAAAAAAACTATCAATAAATGCTTTCTTAAACACCTCCTATTCTATGTGACCCGCTCCTGTGGCATATTTTTCTTCTATTGAGTATACCAAACTTGAGCAATATCCTTTAGTTGGTGAGCGGCTAGCTCCGCTTTCTCTACCGAAGTCACCCCCCATGGCATCAAGTGTTTTATAAAGCTCATCCATAAATTCTTGAGGATCCTCTCTGACTTTGAAACCAAGAAACTCGGGAGGGCTTATCCTAGCAAAATCTCTCAATCTAGAAGCCACATAATTCACATTAGGGTTCGCATGAGTCACAAAATCTCTATTGGATTGAGCCATCATATCTTGGGCTTGATTTGTCATGGCTTGAGCCTGAGTCGTCATGGCTTGGGTCAACATTAGCAAAGCGACCTAACCTCCACATCTGTCATAGCCGGAGGATTGATCAGAGCTTGTGGAGATTGATTATCTTGAGGAGGAGCTTTTTCATTCACACTGTCACCCTCCATTCTTCTAGTGTTAGCCCTTCGTGTATTTATATCCTGAAGACACAAATGACGAATTAGGAGAGGGACTTTATAGAGTTAAACTCAATGGTACGACTCAAGAGTAATAAAAGAAGTGTAACTTACTAACATCTTATAGCCTCTCATTCATAAATGTGGCACGCTTCACACTATAAACAAGACTCTACTAGACGTGGCTTATAAGATATCATCCTAGAATCATTCTAAACCTTGTGCTCTGATTACCAAAATTATCATGACCTAGGAGTACCCCCCCCCCTAGATGTGACAAGACGTACTCAACCACGAAAGGTCTCATACAAGCCCCTGCGCATATCATTACATAAGATAAAAAAAATGATGCAAAAAATTTAAAACTTCATCTATATAATCAAAGTCTTTTATAAAATCAAGCGGAAGTGTAACTTGTCTCAATTAGCCATCAAATACAATCTTTGAATAAAAAATGGGGTCACAACCCTTTCAACATAATCCGAACATGAAATGACTAGAAGGAAACTACAAATAACTCATACGTCCCAAATCTTGAGGACTCACCACAAGTTAGGTAAATAATCGATCCAATCTTGAACCACAATAATATCTCCTTAAGAATCGAAACCTATATTTTTGTGAAAAAATGTAGAAAATATGAGTTAGTACAAAAATGCACTAAGTATGATAGCCATGCATAAAAACCGTTAAACATGCTAAAAAGGAAATTTTAGATGAAAAGCATGCACTTTACCAAGTTTGAGAATCATCATGCATATTAGTATAAATGCATAAGTCACAAGCATATTCAACATATAGTTCATCATAGCATAATAGAAACATACCATAAGCACCCTCAAAGTTTACTTGTGCAATGAATGAGTAAGATCCCATACTCCTACCCATACTAAGCAAAGCTTCTTGAGTAGTCATAGTTCATAATTGATACTGTCATAGTCAATACTTACATCATCATATCAAAAAAGAATCATCTCATAAGTAACCGTAAGTTATACTTGTGTAATGCATAGATAAAGATCCCATAATCCCATCTACACTAGGTACTACTTTTAGGCCACCATAATCATACTTACCATTCGTTGATCTCATCTTTAGTTAATACTCATGGACAAGGAAACTTTCACATTTACTAAGTCATATCAAGGAAAGCGAGTCATAGCAACAATCCACATTAAGCATACTTCATTACATATAGCCTTCATGTCAATATGCTCAGTAGCATCATCATAAGCATATTCATTTCATAAGTCGTTATAGCATAAATGAACACACCATGATTACTATCAAAGCCTACTTGGGCAATGCATGGATGAAGTCCCATACCCCCACCCACACTAACTAGTTCATTCTTGAGAAGCCATTTTTCATAATAATTCATTATGGGGGTAAGGCTTAACTAACATAGACCGTGTGAGCAAATCATGGAATCCGGTGTTACCCACACCGAAAAGGGTATCCTACTTGCTTAAGGTAGAACCATTAACTTAGCTTAGGTTGATCCACTAGCTAATAACCTATGAGGGCACATAGTTTACAGGATAAGGAGATTGCTACTGGATACCTCGCCTCAACTCACGTGTGGGCATCCATCTCAAGAGATTGCTACTAGAAACCCCACCTCAACTCATGTGAGAGATTCCATCTCATATCAATATCCACTTGGTGCTTAGTATTATTCCCCATGGAGTACTTAACATTTCATTAATTGAGTTAATTATTATGGGATAAAGAGATTGTTACTAGATACCCCACCTCAACTAACGTGAGGGCATCAATCTCATCCCAACCTCATTCATAAGATAGATCATAGATTCAATAGGTGAGAATAGCCTTTGAACAAAGAATCCTTATATTGTGAGATAACCTTTCACAATATGTCATTATCATTCATAAGTGTATAATTGAGAATAACCTTTCAACCAACACATAAAATCATTATCATAATCATAATCACTTCATTTATCCTTCATTCATGAGTGTGTGTATGTAAGAATATCCTTTCAACAACACCACAATTTCATCATAGTTATAATCACATTATTCTGAAGGTATTCATAAGCATGTACATAAACTTCATAATCATGCATTATTATCATAAATTGCCCTTCAAGGACCATAGATCATGATTCATCAACACATATAGAATATATACTTTATACATGGATGATAACATAATTCAAGTAATCAATTCATAACATTGATAATTCTATAACATTCTACTGACATCAATCAATGCCCACACTTTAAGATCAAATTTGAGAAAATACAGTAATTCATGGATTCTTGAATCATTCATCATAAAACAGTAATAAATCATCAATTTGATTATAATATAAAGTAATTAAATCATTAAAATCATTTTTGAAGTGAATCCATGACTTGGAGTAAACCCTAGATTGTTGGGATTTATTCCTTTTAAATTGGGCATTTTGAAGGGGATCTATTGGTGAAGGCTACCCATAGATAAAGAGCTACAATACCTTATTGATGATTCACCTTTTTTCTTCTTCATCCTTAGAATTCTAGAGAGAGTTTATTTGGGTGAAAGTTGGTTATGGATTTGGGTCTTGAAATTTTATGAAGTGTACGGGTTAGTTAATGACTTAAAACACTTATATAGGTGAATTAAAACAATATAAAACAACCTCACATCAAACTTACTAAAATAGGAATTTACCTAAAGACCCCTAGGCTTGGCCGACTTTGTACAAATTGTAGGCATGACCCATGACCCATGACCCACGGACCGTGGGTGGGACCACGGCCTATCCTGGTTGGGCGTGGTTCGTGGTCTGCAACCTGTTAAGTGGGGGCTTGAGCTATGAAGCTCACCCACGAGGAGTGGATTGACCTATGCACCGTAGGTCCCCATTTATAGGTCACTTTTTGGGCAGCTTGGAGGTTAGGCTTTAAGGTCCTCTTCAAGGACCCTTGGTTGGTCCTTGGGGGTTCGTACCTTGATGTTTTACCCCTAAACCCTCATTCTAAGTGTGAGAAGTAAGTTTTATGATTCACCTTTACGACAATCTCTTGTTAGGCCTACTAGTTTTCGGGTTGTTACATCTACTTAGTGCGACTTTTCAGACATCCTAGGACACTAAAACCTAATTTTCTAATACCAAGTGTTTCACGCCCTGAGGCTACCTCCTTGACGTAAACATGAGACCTAGGATCAGAGTGACCAAAGCTAACCCTGAGCTGGCATATCATAAGCATGTTTAAAAGAAATATTGTGTGGAAGCATAACACATGAGGTAAACTATATGAAGGGGAATACGCATTCTAAATCTGAAAATATAAATACTGAATAAGAGTTTAGAGTACTGAACCATAACTCAAAAACTAAAGTTGATTCTGTCTTTGTCTGAAATAATCCTTTATACTGAATACTAGAAACTGAACTAAGAATGAGAAGACTAACTATAGAAACTAAAGTTAGAGTACAGAATCATAGTTCAGTATAGAGGCTTATTTCAGACAAAGACATGCCCCAGTTAACTCTAGCAAGTACTAAAAACTTAAATGAAAACACTAACTATAGAAACATGTCTATTGTCCTTGAAGAATGAGGACTCACAATTGATGCTGCTAAATGGAGATCGAGACCCGATCTATGCGTGATTCGGATGCTGAGAACCTGAACCTACATCACGAGAAGATGTAGCGCAGAGTATGTGTCAGTACTTGAAAGGTACTGAGCATGCATGATAGGATAAAGCTAAATAAAACATATAATTCAACAAAGAAATAAAACAATGATATAATCTGAACATGATAGAAATACTGAATACTAAGATAAATGAATATGATGACCAAGTACATGGCATACTGAGATTGAATACTGACTTGTAACTGATAATCTCGTCAATACACTAGAATTTGACTGTGGGAGCTACTAATAATCGACATAAAACCACATGAGCTAAATGTGGAGTCCGATGTATGCGCCCCATCGAGAGGACCCAATATACCTTGCCAAGGGTATAGAGGCATGACTGGCGTGATCACTAAGTATAACGCCCACAGAGGGGACTTACCTACGACGGCACGAGTTCTGGGACTATGAGGGTGACTGACCTTAGTCAAACTTGGTATTAAGTCTACTCCCAATAGAATGTATAAGGTACAAGATAGATAGCTCAAGATTCTGACATGCTAACTGAAAATGTAAAATTAAGTACTGATAATGAAACTTTTGTAAACTGAGGCATGCATATCTGTATAAACTGACCTAGCAAGTTTAATTCATGAACTAAACGAATCAACACATCTAAGGTTCTGAATTTCATGCAATAAACTAAGCAGCAATGTTACGAAATCATGGAAATCTGATTTGGAGTATTCTAACAGCTAAATCACAACAATTATATGAAATTTTAGAAACCCTAGGTCTAAGAAATATTTAGGGAATCAAGATTCTGACTGAAATCTAAGGACCTAATGGGTGAAAGGAACCCACTAGTGAAATCTGACATACTTGTTGAGGAAATTCACGAAGAAATCTTTCGATTTTGGGGCAGGAACTGACGAGAACTTGTTACGTTCTTGGAGGGGTTTGGGTCGCCTCTTTCTCCTCCCTTGCTCTAAGATCGATGAATTTTTGGTGAAAGATTGATTAGGGTAGGTTCTGATTAAGTTAGTAAAGCTAAAACTGACTTTAGGGATTAAATGACATAGTTTAGGGGTCTAACGCAAAGGGAAAAGACCAAACGACCCCTCACTAAAAAGCTGTCGTGGCCAATCGACGAACTGACCGATGGACCATCGACTGATCCACGTTCCATCCTATCAACCGTCGTTGGCTTTCAGAGAAAAGGGTCCTGGGTATCGATCCATGAACCAAGACCACGACCCGTGGTCTAACCTACGATCTGTGGGTCCGGCCATGGGTTAACCCTTAGATAATTTTCTGGACTTTTCTGGGAGGGGCAGCATGGATGACCACCTACGGTCTATGAATCACCCTACAGTCTCTGGGTGGTGAGCGTCGGTGGCACCTGCAACTTCTGAAATTTGCATTCTGGTTTGTCTAGGATATGGGGTTTTACAAAAGATTGCTTTTGGTTCCTCCTGATACTGTAAATCCTTTTCTAGTACTATCGAGTCCCACTTGATGATATAGTTTACATTCCTATGATACTTCTTTAGCATATACACATGGAAAATTAGATGAACTCCAAACAAGTTAGGTGGCAGTGCTAACTTGTAAGACACTAGCCCCACATTGTCAAGAATCACTAATGTAATGAGGTCTAAGCATAACCTTCTTTCCAAATCTCATCACCCTTTTCATTGGTGACAAGATTAAAAAAACATGTTCACCAACATGAAAGATAATGTCTCTTACTTTACAGTATACATATTCCTTCTATATACTCTGAGCTGCCAACAACTTGGTTTGGATGCTTCTTACCAAATTCACACCCAAAGTTTTCACATTCCCGATTTCAAACCACCCTATAGATGATCAGGATACCCTCCCATAGAGTGCTTCGATTGGTGCCATATCTATGTTGGAGTGATAGTTGTTGCTATGGGAGTACTCAAATAAAGGCAAGAATTGATTCTAAGGACCTCCAAAGTCAATCACACAATCAGAACATGTCTTCAATACTTGAATCATTCTCTCCGAGTAACGATCAGTCTTCGAATGGAAGGCTATACTAAAAATGAGTTAAGCTCCCAACATTTCATGCAACCTACCCAAAACTTAGAAGTAAACTAATTTCCATGGTTTGAAATGATGGAAAGGGGCACCCCATTAAACATTACGATCTCATTGACATAAATCTTGTCCAATTGTTGCGAGTTTTATGTCACGCCCAAAATCTCATTAAGGCGGACCGACACCCATTGCCGAGAAGGCTTGAGAGGACCAACCGGTAATCATGCTCTATCTATGAACATTTAAAGGTACTGCCATAGTGGATAACACATTTTCATTAAAGTAGACACTATTAACAAACCAAAAGAAAGTGCACATGACTTGGCCGTTGGGACCATGATGTCTAAGACACGAGGCACAACCACACTTCACTATACATAGTCTACAAAGCCTCTAAATGATAAAACATTATGGAGTTAAGGTCGGGACAGGCCCCGCCTTACACTCAGCTACTATACAATACCAAAATACATGCTATAGACTAGGAAAGCCCCGAATCAACCTGGAGCTCACCAATAGTCACTGGACGTCCTGTTCTCCTACTGAGGAGATCTACTAGCTCCTGTACCTGCAACATGAATTGCAGGTCCCTCGAGAGAGACGTCAGTACAGGAGAATGTACTGAGTATGTAAGGCATACAATACTGTATGTGAAATATGAACTCAAATGAAATCATATACCAATGGAAGAATACAAGACCACCTTTTTTCATATTATGGAATCATGTACTTTACATTTTTCTCTTTACTTTATCATTCTTTACTTTACACTATGTGAACAACATATAATACAAATAACCAGCTGATCAGTGGTAGACATATAAATTGGGATTGACCCATTCTAGGCTTTCCTTTAACCCCTGGGATACCATCCGTAATATTGGGATCGACCCATGCTAGGTGATTCTTCCACCCTGGATACCACCCATCAATAAGCACATTCATTTAATATCTTTCCACTAACATTTGAGATGATTCTTTTGGTGGTCATAGCATTTTTGATTTGTGGGACTATGTAGTCAACAAGTGACATGTAATAATCATATAATGCAAGAACAACAAAGTAGAGAGTAGTTACACAATTAGTGAAATACATAGGAGCTGAAATAACACATGGACTTTACTTAGTTGAAAGGAGAACTCATGCAGGGTATTCAATATATATGTACAGATTTGACAATGAACATGTATTGGAAAGTGCAGACATGTTAAAGAGTGAGAACAAGGTCATAAGTCGTGTTGGAGCTAGTAGGCTGCCTCTATGTGTCGAGGACGAGTCTAGATTATATGCAAATTAGTAGGAAATCGAAAAGCCTTACATACCTTGTTGTACCACCTTGTAGTTACCTTGAAGTACCTTCATTTCTTTTCAAATACTCATCTACAATAGAGTAGGTCATAAACTAGTATTAGTAGTTACTAAACATGCTTAGGCAGTCCAATCTCACTCAACAATAATGCTCGGGAAGCAAACCCGTAACTACTAAACTAAGGTTGTTCTTTCAATCCCTGTCTTCTTTTATTGCATTTGTACACTACATAACTATATTTCAATATCAGCAATTTACACCCTTTCCAAATATCAACCAAGCTGTCCCCAATATGTTTATACATCAACCTGTCCCAAACACAGTAATAACAATAGAACATACAATAGAGGACGTGAAACCATAGTTTCTCATCATCATCTCACGAGTTCTTATCAACACTACACTTAAATTATCATACTTAGACTCGTGTTTACGGAAGACAAAGATAGGGCAGTCAAATTACCTTAATTCTTATAACTCGTTCTTCTTTTAATTTGAACTCTTCAATAACTTGAGCTTCCATTCACACAGGCTACAGAAAAATAGAAAAGCCTCTCAATAACAAAGGAAAGTGAGCAATTAAACTTTTGACAGATTCAGTCCTCTACTTGTTCTTAACTAATTAACATGTTTATCTAGCATTCCATGAGAGAATTAGGCTAAATCCATTAGTAATTCCACATATCTTACCTTGCAAGGCCTTGGGCTTATCCAAGAACTCTAGGAAACTTGTGGCTGCTACTATGCTTTGAAAGAGAGAGGAGAAGCTTAGAGAGAAATCTGATTTTTATATATTCTTAAAAGTGATGAAATGGCCAGCAACCTGGGGATTATAAAGATCTTACTTTTCCCCACCTCTTAAGTTTTAATATCAGCCACTAATTTGTCAAATTGGTCCAAGTAGGTGATGTACTTGCTTTGAATTATATATACACAAAATGGGCCCTTTATGTACTCATCTTGGGCTGCAATCTTTCCCGTTTCTAATATTAAGCCATGGGCCAGAATTATACCCTTAATTTGGGCCTTAGTCTTTATTGGGCTCAAGTAGTTGGACTTGGACTGATTGGTGTGAGGCCTCATCTCCATTCCCTTTTCCTTTTTATTTAATTTGGGCCTCAAGTGAGCCCACTAATGCATGAACTAATCTTCCCTATCTACCTAGCCCATTTGAGCTAAGAAAGTAAGTGACACCTACTAGCTTTATAAAGTCCAACAAACACCTCAATTCTTTTGTTCATTTTCCGAGCGTAATTTCATTAGTTTAACTCAAAACTTATATACGCTTGATCACCTTAAATTTTAGACTTACATATAGCCCTTCGATCCAGAATTTAAATACTTCTAAAATTTGTCGTTCACTCGATCGTGCAATATTGCAATGTACGAGAGTTACCCTTATAACTTCTTTATTATCACCATTCATCTAGGAAATCAAGTTCATTACTTATACCACCAAGCTAAATTAAGTTCCATATGTGTAGGACTTATACACGTAAAATACAGGGTGTTACATCCTCCCCCCGTTAGGAACATTCATCCTCGAATGCTAGCATAATCAGATTGCTTAAATAAGTTCAAACCTTAGTTTAAATCAACTGTTAACCACATAAGAAATACCCTTCCATGCGAACCTATTAATTCCCCCATTATGCACCTTGGACTTCCCCTTTAGGTTCAAATAAATAAGGGTACTTGGATTTCATCGCTTTCTCAGCTTCCCACTTAACTTCTTCCACTTGTTGGTTCCTCCAAAGCACCTTTACTGAAGCCATTTCTTTATTCCTTAGATTTTTAACTTGACAATCCAGAATAGCAATTGGTACTTCTTCATAGGTGAGATCCCCTGTAACTTGTACATCTTCAACAGGAGTGATATATGATGGGTCACCTACGCAATTTCGAAGCATTGAGACATGAAACACCGGATGAACTGCTGAAAGCTCCTGAGGTAGCTCTAACTCATATTCAACTTGGCCAACTCTTCAAATAATCTTATATGGCCCTACATAGCGTGGACTCAACTTTCCCTTTTTACCAAATCTCATTACCCATTTCATTGGTGATACTTTCAAGAACACCCAATCTCCTATAGAAAACTCTAATCCTCTTCTTCTATCATTTGCATATGATTTTTGTCGGCTTTGAGCTATTACTAGCCGTTGTTGTATAACCTTAACTTTTTCCATAGCTTGAAGAACAAGGTCTGGTCCAAATAAAGCAGTTTCGCCTACTTCTAACTAGCCAATTGGTGATCTGCACTTCCTTCAATATAAAGCTTCCTAAGGTACCATTTTGATACTAGAATGATAACTATTATTGTAGGCAAACTCAATAAGTGGCAAATGATCATCCCAGCTACCTTTGAAGTCTAAGACACAAGCTCGAAGCATATCCTCAAGTGTTTGGATTGTGCGTTCTGCTTGACCATCCGTTTGAGGGTGGAAGGTTGTACTTAAATTCACTGGTGTTCCCAAACTCTTTTGGAATGATTTCCAAAACTTTGCAGTGAATTGAGCTCCTCGATCAGATATAATAGAGATTGGAACCCCGTGTAGCCGAACTATCTCCTTAATATATAACTTTACATATTCTTCAGTTGTATAATCAGTCTTAACTGGCAAGAAATGTGTTGACTTGGTGAGTCTATCAACTATTACCCATATGGAGTCAAACTTACGAAACAAGCGAGGCAAACCAGTGACAAAATCCATGTTGATCATGTCCCACTTCCAAGTTGGAAGCTCCATACACTTCATCTAACCTCCCGGCTTTTGGTGCTCTACTTTGACTCACTGGCAGTTTGGACATTGTGCCACAAATTCTGCAATGTCCTTTTTCATGCCCCCCCCACCAATACACTCCTTTCAAGTCATGGTACATTTTAGTTGATCCCGAATGGATGGAATATCTTGAATGATGTGCTTCTATCATTATCCTCCTTCTTAGCCCATTAACATTAGGTACACACAATCTGTTTTGACAACAAAGTACTCCATCTTGTGTAAGTTCAAATTCCTTTGTAGTACCTTGATTTACCTTCCCCTTAAGTCGTTGTAGAGTAGGATCTTTGAACTACTTCTCTTTCACCTCAACTACTAATGAAGATTCTGCCGCATTATGCACTACAATCCTTTCTTTTGGGGTTTCAAGAAGATGAACTCCCAAACTAGCTAGTTGACGTAGATCCTTCGCCATCCCTTCTTTTTCCACGGTTTGTTCATTAATACTTGATATTGTCTTGCGACTGAGAGCATCAACTACTATGTTTGCTTTCCCTGGATGGTATAGTATATCAACGTCATAATCTTTTACTAGCTCTAACCATCTTCGCTGCCTCAAATTCAGATCCTTCTACTTGAAGATGTATTGCAAACTTTTATGGTTTGTATATATGTCAATGTGAACCCCATATAAATAGTGGCACCATATCTTTAAAGCAAATACAACCACTGCTAGTTCAAGATCATGGGTTGGGTAGTTTCTCTCATGTGGTCGGAGTTGTCTTGAGGCATAAGCTATTACTCTACCATGCTGCGTGAGTACACATCCTAAACCAACCCCTGAAGTATCACAATATACTGCATACCCCTCTGTGCCTTACGGAAGTACTAATATATGTGCAGAAGTTAGCCTACTTTTCAACTCTTGTAAGTTTCTTTCACATGCATCATTCCAATGAAACTTAGCTTCCTTGTGTGTTAGCTTAGTTAAAGGTACAGAAATAGAAGAAAATCCTTCAACGAACCTTTTATAATAACCTGCCAACCCTAGGAATCTACGAACCTCTGTAGGTGTTGTTGGTCTTGACCAATCTTTCATGGCCTTTATCTTTTGTGAATCAACCCTTATTCCTTCATCAAATACAATATGACCCAAGAACGCCACTGATTTTATCCAAAATTCACATTTGGAGAACTTGGCATACAACCGCCGACACGAAGAACTTGTAATACTTGTCGTAAATGATTTGCATGGTCCTCTTCTGATCTTGAATACACCAAGATATCATCTATAAATACTATCACAAATACATCAAAGAATGGCTTGAACACCCTATTCATCAAATCCATAAAAATTGTCGGTGCATTTGTTAGCCCAAATGACATAACGAGAAATTCAAAATGACCATACCGTGTTCGAAAAGCTGTCTTGGGTATATCCTTCTCTTTCACCCTCACTTGGTGATAACCTGATCTCAAGTCAATTTTTGAAAAGCACTTGGCACCTTGTAATTGATTAAACAAATCATCAATTCTGGGGAGGGGATATTTATTCTTAATTGTGACTCTATTCAATTGTCGGTAGTCGATACACATTCTCAATGTGTCGTCCTTCTTACGTACAAATAATACTGGTGCACCCCATGGGGATACACTAGGCCTTATAAACCCCTTTTCTAACAAGTCCTTTAATTCACATAATTATGCCGGGGCCATTCCATACAGTGGAATAGAGATAGGTTGAGTGCCTGGAATTAAATCGATACCAAACTCTACTTCTCGTTCTGGGGGTAAACCTGGAAGCTCTTCAGGAAACACACCAATAAATTCATTTCCTACCGGAACAGATTGAAGAGTTGGTGGTTCTGCCTCCACATCTCTCACTCTAACTAGATGACATATATACCCTTTTGACATCATCTTCCTCGCCTTCAAATAATAAATAAACTTATCCTTTGGCGCTAAAACATTGCCTTCCCATTCAAGGACTACCTCGTTTGGAAAGTGAAAGTGCACTCTCTTAGTTCGGCAATCCACCGTGGCATAACAAGAAGCCAACCAATCCATACCCATTATAACATCAAATTCAACCATTTCTAGTTCAATTAGGTCAGCTAATGTATCACGATCACAAACAGTTACTATACAGTTACGATAGACCCTTCTTTCTATAGTAGACTCACCGATTGGTGTAGACACTTCAAATGGTTTATTCAATAATTTTGGTGTTCTTTTAAGCTTCCCAGCAACTAGTGGAGTAATATACGATAGTGTGGAACCAGGATCAATTAACGCATATACATTATGTGAAAAGATGAACAATGTATCTGTTACTACGTCAAGTGAAGCCTCCAAGTTCTGTTTACTCCCTAGAGCATATGTGCGATTTTGGACTCTGCTAGAACTAGATGCTCCTCTAACACCTCTACCATGACCTGTAGGAACCTGTAGACCTCTACGTAAAAGAGGCACCGATGATGACGATGCAACAGCTGATCCAGTAGGTCGTGCTATATCACTCATGCGCCTTTTAGGGCAATCTCTTATTAGGTGCCCTGGCATACCACACCAATAACAGGTATCTGTTCCAATACGACATATACCTAGATGACTCCTCCCAGATTGTTTACAAGGCTTCCTAGGAGGCATTGATTGGCTTGTACTTCCCTGCTCTTGATATCCTACTATTCGTGAACCTTGGCTCTCACTCTTTTGCCTAAACTGATTGCCTCTCGGCCCTTGAAATTGGGGTGGAGCGCTAGCTGTAGAGTAGGGAAATGATGGCCTAGTTGGTTTATTAGAAAACCGAGGCTTAAACTCACCTTGAGGTGGTGTAAACTGCTTGGTAGACCTAGCCCTCTTGGACTGCCCCCTTTCTGTCTGTTGTGCCCTTCTTCTCTGCTTTTGATCCTCTAATTTCTGTGCAAAAGCTTGCATCTTTGCTATATCCATGTCTTTATTTAAAGAAGTAATAGTACAATCTCTAACCAAATACGAATCCAATCTATCCACATATCAATGAACTCTATCCTTCATAGTAGCAATTACATTGGGAGCATACCTGGACAAGGAATTAAATTGGAGACTGTAGTCTCTCACGCTCATACCCCCTTGGTGAAGATTTAAGAACTGATCTGCACAAGCCTTTTGAATCTCCAATTGAAAATAATGATCAAGAAATGCCTTTTTAAATTCTTTCCAAGTAGCTGGAGGTGCATCTGTACTCTTAGATTGCTTCCAAGTTTCATACCATAATATAGCCACACTCTTTAATCTATATGTTACTAGCTCAACAGCTTCTTTAACACTCACGTGCATAACATCCAAAGTTCGTTGGATTTGATCAATAAAGTCTTGTGGATCGTCATTAGAATCTGACCCGGTGAATGATGGAGGGTCCAAATTAAGGAAATCACGTATCGGCGTGCTAGCTGCCCTATCTGCACCACCAATACGTGCAATTGGGCCTTCTTGCCTTTGACCTTGGCCAGCAACTATACGAGTCAATAATTGAACCTCATTCCTCAAATCTTTCACGGTAGCATCTGTAGGTGGTTCTGGGGGAACTCCATCCCTTCTCAACTCTTCAGGAAGTGGAGGAGTTGGGAATGTTTGTTATGGAGACTCACCTGGGGACTCACCTGGGGTAGTCTGGCTGGCCTCTCCAGCCGCCACTTCTGCTTGCTTTCCTTTTCTTTTACTTTTCCTTTTCTGCGGCATTTGTGCTATAACAAAACAATTAATAGGTTAAGCATGGTCCACCTACAAAAATTGGCGCTATGGCAAGCTCTAAAGAATGAAAAGAAAGGGACAACTCTTAAATACCACGTAGCCTCCTGCATATAAATGTGGTGCACAACACCTCCATAAGCAAGACTCTACATACACACAGCTTTGTAGACTCCCTAGGATGACCTACTCTGATACCACTTTTGTCACGCCCAAAATCCCATTAAGGCGGTCCGGCACCCGTTGCCGAGAAGGCTCGGGAGGACCAACCTGTAATCATGCTCTATCTATGAACATTTAAAGGTACTTCCATAGTGGCTAACATTTTTTCATAAAAGTAGACAGTATTAACAGACCAAAAGAAAGTGTACACGACTTGGCTGTTAGGACCATGATGTCTAAGACATGAGGCATAACCACACTTCACTATACATAGTCTACAAAGCCTCTAAATGATAAAACATTATGGGGTTAAGGTCGGGATAGGCCCCGCCTTACACTCAACTACTATACAATACCAAAATACATGTTATAGACTCGAAAAGCCCCGAATCAACCTGCAGCTCACCAATAGCTGCTGGATGTCCTGTTCTCCTACTGGGGAGATCTACTAGCTCCTGTACCTGCAACATTAATTGTAGGTCCCCCGAGAGAGACGTTAGTATGGGAGAATGTACTGAGTATATAAGGCATAAAGTACTGTATGTGAAATATGAACTCAAATGAAATCATATACCAATGTAAGAATACAAGATCACCTTTTCTCATATTATGGAATCAGGTACTTTACATTCTTTTCTTTACTTTATCATTCTTTAGTTTACACTCTCTGCACAACAAATAATACAAATGACCTGCTGATCAGTGGTAGACATATAAATCGACATTGACCCATGCTAGGCTTTCCTTTAACCCCTGGGATACCACCCGTAATATTGGGTTCGACCCATGCTAGGTGATTCTTCCACCCCTGGGATACCACCCATCAATAAGAAGATTCATTTAATATCTTTCCATTAACATTTGAGATGATTGTTTTGGTGGTCATAGCATTTTTGAGTTGTGGGACTATGTAGTCAACAAGTGACATGTAATAATCATATAATGCAAGAACAACAAAGTAGAGAGTAGTTACACAATTACTGAAATGCATAGGAGCTGAAATAACATATGGACTTTATTTAGTTAAAAGGAGAACTCATGCAGGGTATTTAATGTATATGTAGAGATTTGACAATGAACATGTACTGGAAAGTGCAGACATGTTAAAGAGTGAGAACAATGTCATAAGTCGTGTTGGAGCCAGTAGGCTGCCTCTATGCGTCGAGGACGAGTCTAGATTTCATGTTAATTAGTAGGAAGTTGAAAAGCCTTACATACCTTGTTGTACCACCTTGTAGTTACCTTGAAGTACCTTCCTTTCTTTTCAAATACTCATCTACAATAGAGTAGGTGATAAACTAGTATTAGTAGTTACTAAACATGCTTAGGCAGTCCAATCTCACTCAACAATAACGCTTGGGCAGCAAATCCATAATTACTAAAATAAGGTTGTTCTTTCAATCCCCGCCATCTTTTATTGCATTTGTACACTACACAACTATATTTCAATATCAGCAATTTACACCCTTTCCAGATATCAACCAAGCTATCCCCAATATCTTTATACATCAACCTGTCCCAAAAACAATCATAACCATCCAACATACAATAGAGGACGTGAAACCATAGTTTCCCATCATCATCCCACGAGTTCTTATCAACAATACACTTAAATTATCATACTTAGACTCGTGTTTACGGAAGACAAATATAGGGTAGTCACTTTACCTTAATTCTTATAACTCGTTTTTCTTTGAATTTGAACTCTTCAATAACTTGAGCTTCCCTTCACATAGGCCAAAGAAAAAGAGAAAAACCTCTCAATAACAAAGGAAAGTGATTAATTAAACTTTTGACAGATTCAGTCGTCTACCTGTTCTTAACTAATTAACATGCTTATCTAGCATTCCGTGAGAGAAATAGGCTAAATACATTAGTAATTCCACTTAACTTACTTTGCAAGGGCTTGGGTTTATCCAAGAACCCTGGGAAACTTGTGGCTGCTGCTATGCTTTGAAAGAGAGAGGAGAAGCTTAGAGAGAAATCTGATTTTTATTTATTCTTAAATGTGAGAAAATGGCCAGCAACTTGGTGATTATAAAGGTCTTACTTTTCTCCACCTCTTAAGTTTTAATATCAGCCACTAATTTGTCAAATTGGTCCAAGTAGGTGGTGTACTTGCTTTGAATTATATATACACAAAATGGGCCCTTTATGTACTCATCTTGGGCTGCAATCTTTCCCCTTTCTAATATTAAGCCATGGGCCAAAATTATACCCTTAATTTGGGTCTTAGTCTTTATTGGGCTCAATTAGTTGGACTTGGAAATATTGGTGTGAGGCTTCATCTCCATTCCCTTTTCCTTTTTATTTAATTTGGGCCTCAAGTGAGCTCACTAATGCATGAACTAATCTTCCCCATCTACCTAGCCCATTTGAGCTAAGCAAGTAAGTGGCACCTGCTAGCTTTATAAAGTCCAACAAGCACCTCAATTCTTTTATTCATTTTCTGAGCATAATCTCCTTAGTTTAACTCAAAACTTATATACACTTGATCACCTTAACTTTTAGACTTACATATAGCACTTCGATCCAGAATTTAAATACTTCTAAAATTTGACGTTCACTCAATCGTGCAATATTGCAATGTACGGGAGTTACCCTTATAGCTTTTTTATTATCACCATTCATCTAGGAAATCAAGTTCATTACTTATACCACCAAGCTAAATCAAGTTCCATATGTGTAGGACTTGTACACGTAAAATACGGGGTGTTACATTCTAATCCACTCCAATCAAAATGAAATGGGCTGATTTGGTCAATCTATCAACAATGACCTAAATTGAGTCA
This sequence comes from Solanum stenotomum, assembly GCF_019186545.1. Classification (NCBI taxonomy): domain Eukaryota; kingdom Viridiplantae; phylum Streptophyta; class Magnoliopsida; order Solanales; family Solanaceae; genus Solanum; species Solanum stenotomum. Next base: position 51,387,278 of record NC_064284.1, read on the forward strand.
TACTTTACCAAAGTCTTAGGAAGTCCTAACAAAAAATCCATTGCTGTCTTTTCCCACTTCCGCTTCGTAATGGGCATTCTCTAAATAAAATTTGTAGGCCTTTGAATCTTAAAGTTTACCTTTTGACAATTTTAACATTTGGATTTGTATTCAGTGATATCTTTCTTCTTTATACGACACCAATAAAGCTGCCTCAAATCTCGATACATATTTGTTACAGCTAGATGAATCTAATATCTCTACCAACACCCTCTACATCAAATCAATAACCCCAGCATCACAGATCCTCCCTCAAAAACAAATAATACCACCTTCTTTGAGAGTTGTATCTTGGACCTCCCCAAACAATGCCTTATTTCGGAGCTTGTTGAAATTCACATCTTCAAACTATTTAGCCTGATCTCCTTAATTAAAGTAGGATTAAGCTCAATAATGGCAAACACCCCACCTTTCTATGAGATATCTAACTACATGAATTTAGACTCTAGAGCATGAATCTCTTTTGATAAGGGTCACTTTGATAACCCCAAGCAAGAAAAATTTCCTATGCAAACTGTCTTCCAGCTCAATGTGTCTACCACCACATTAGCCTTTCCTTGATAGTACTGATTGGTCACCTCATAAACCTTTAAGAATTTCATCCACTCTTCTCTGCCTCAAATTTAAATCCTTATGAGTGAACATATGTTGTATGGTATAATGATTCGTGAACACCTCACACTTGACCCCATATATATAATGACGCTAGATATAGAGAGCAAGCACTACCGTTGCTAACTCTAAATCATGGTTGGTTAGTTCCTCCCATGAATCTTCAATTACCTTGAAGTATAGGCTATAAAACTCCTATCTTGCAGCAACAAAACACCTAAGACCAAATGTTAAACATCACAATAAAGGCTAAAGTCCTTAATTTTCACCGGCAATGTCAGGATAGGCGTTCTAGTCAAAAGGGTCTTTGAGTTTTTGAAATCTCTCCTCGCACTTATCAGACCACTGAAATGGTACCTCCTTTTGAGTCAATTTTTTTAGATGTGTGGTAATAGAATTGAAGTTCTTAACAAATGTGCGGTAGTAGATGACTAGACCCACAAGACTCAAAACTCTATCAGAGATCTAGGATGAACCCAATTCTTGATAACCTCAATTTTTTGGGGATATATTACCTTTCAAGACCAAATCACATAGGAAGTCAACCAAAGACAACCAGAATTCACACTTGGAAAGTTTTGCATACGACTTCAATAACCACAAGATACCTAGAGCAATTTGAAGGTGATCTTTACGTTCCTCCTTACTCTTGGAGTAGATTAAGATGTCATCTATAATCAATCACAAAGGAATATAAGAATAAATTAAATACACTATTTATCAAGATCATAAAAAGCTTTGGGTGCGTTAGTCAAACAAAATAACATTACAAAGAACTCATAGTACCCATACCGAGTCTTGAAGGTTGTCTTATGTATGTGTTCAATTGTAATCTTTAACTAATGGTACCTCAAACTCAAGAAAATCTTATAAAATAGTAAAGCACCTTGAAACTGGTCAAATAGATCATAAATACAAGGTAATGGGTACTTATTCCAAATGGTGACCTTATTTAGCTGCTAGTAATCTATGCACATTCTCATGCTACCATCATTTTTTCTTTACAAGCAAAAACCAAAGCACCTCAAGGAGAAGCACTAACACTAATGAACCCCTTATCAAGAAATTCCTGAAGTTGAGTCTTAAGTTCCCTCAATTCTACCGGAGCTATGTGACAGAGAGGTATAGAGATTGGGTGAGTACCAGTTACAAATCAATACAAAAGTCAATATCTCTACGAAGAGACACGCCTGACAAGTTCGTAGGGAATACCTCTAGAAAGTTTGGGACTATGGGAATTGACTCAATGAAAAGGGACTCTGTAATGACATCTTGAAGATAAGGCAATTATGCTAAACAACTTTTCCTCACTAGCATCCTAGCCTAAATGATGGATATGATCTTTGATATATTAGGCTTTTATACCCCTTGTTGCTCTAACCTTTCCCTACCCGAGATCTCTAGAGTTACTATCTTAGAGTTACAATATAGCACGTCACAATAAGTGGATAGAAAATTCATATCCAAGATCACATCAGATTCTACTATGTCCAAATAACCAAATCTGCCGATGTCTAAACACAGAAAAACATAACAGAGCACAAACAATATGCATAAGTAACAACTACAGACTCTCCAATTGGGGTTGAAACATGGATTGGGGCCTCAAGAATATGACATTTAAAGTCAAGACTCAAGGCAAACTTAACAGATATGTAGAAATAACTAGAATCTAGATCAAACAAAAGATTAGTCATCGATCACAAACAAGAATAACATTTGTTATCATGAAGTCAAGCACCTCAACCTCATTCCTCCCCTGAAAAGCATAACACTGAGCTCTATAATCAATATGAACAACCCGTCTTCCTTTATGTACCAGTCCTCTCCCTATATTACCATTCCCTTAGCCTCCATGGACTTCCTGATTACCTCCTCGCCCACCCACCCAATGGACGTGATCTACCATTATTCCTCCACCCGCTTGAATTTTGGTTGTACTACACTTTTGTGCTGGTCTACATACCAATGCATATGGGAATTTTCTCTAAATATGTCCCTGCTCACCAGAATTAAAACATGCATGGTTAAATGAAGGCCAAATTATTGGTGAATAGGAAGTTCCTTGGCCACCGTCAGTCGTAGACTATTGTGTGACCATATAAAAACCAATTGTAGAAGTGGGGACTAAATCAGGCAGGCATAATACACCTGCTGACCAAAACCCTTGGAATAAGAACCACTATAGTATCCTACATTGTCACTTCCAACCTGTTGAACTCCTTCGATCTTCTTAACATAGTCTGTTATCTCATTGAGGCTCATCCTGGCTTGTAACACCTAAGAAATTGGTAATTTGTGTTTGAAAAGAAATTACAGAAATATTCATCTGGTGTAGGTCCTACGAGTCTGTCACGGATTCATAGAATGTTCTGTAGATTGTAGAAGGTAGTTGTAGAAGTTGAGTTAGATTTTGTAAAATGTTAACACATAATGAAGGGTCAAAGGATGAACAATACTAATCGTAGAAATGACTATGGTCGTATGAAGTACCAGTAGGAAGGCTTCTAGTGTTAATGATATTTTATAAACTGGGTCCTTCGGAAGTGGTCTACGAATCTAAAAGGGTTGATGACTTGTAGAAGTGACTCATGGAATTTATTCAGAATATTGGTCCGTAGTAACATGTCCTAAGATTGTCCAGGATGGTCCATAGAAGTTTCTACGAGCTGTAGGTCAGGTCATGAGGTGTGTTTGGCAGTTTTAAGTCAAGGTTAATCGGATCTTTCCCTACTCTTTTAACTCTTAAATTATGCCTCATTTAGCCTATTATAATGACATAATTGATTTAGTCTTCTAAGAACTACCCATTTCCTCACATTCACTCAATAGAGAAAAGACATAAAGTCACTACTGAAGTTATTCCGTATTTGTATAAAGACTCCTTAACTTTGGAAGTGTCTTATTAACCAACAATTTTTTTTAATATCTTTGTAAATGGGCCATTTTGACCCATTTCCTCGTCTGGGTTGTTACCATGCACATGAGGCCCGTGATGTAGTGTTTTCAGTGCCATTAACCAATTTAAAAGTGTCATGTGTTGCTTTATTTCTTTATTATTAATTATTTAATTAATTAACATCATCTCCCCAAATTTAAACTCAAAAGAGCCATTGATAGCCCTAAATTCACAATTTTTTCTTTTTTTCCAAAGAAAGATCAACGTTGGTACTCTCTCTTTGACGAATTCATCATCTTCCCCAAGCGCAATAAGGTAGGAATTAGTTTTATCTTTTAATTTCCAGTAGAAAGTGTTGATTTGAAGTTTTTATGGTTTAGTTTCTTCTTAATTTTGTGATTAGGTTTTGACCGAAAATGTCAAATATAATGTTGAATCGTATTTGTAATGACGAGAATGATCTGATGTTGCGAGTGAAATTGTGATGCAAACATGGTAACTTACTTTCAATGCAAACTTCATGGTCGGATCACAAACTAACGCAAAGATTTTGGTCTTGTCCACGCTATCGTGTATGTTTCCTAACTCTTTTCTAGAGATATTTTGTTTATGTATTTTTCTTTAAAAATTTTTTTGCGTGTTTTAGGAGGATGCGTGCAACTTCTTTAGATGGAGGGATCGTGAAGATGTTGATATACGATCCAAGTACGTTATTCCGAGATTGGCAAAGAGAAGTAAGTAGTTGGAAGAAACATTGGCATGTTATGAAAGTCGTGTTTAAAGTAACCAAGTCGTGATGAAGGAGAAGAAGAAGAGAAAATGTTGTAACTTGAAGCTACTTGTCTTGATTGTTATTGTGTGTTTTCTATTTTTAAGCCTAACCAAAAATGTGAAGGATGGAAGTTGTAGGTGTGTGGAACCAAAATTACCATAGACATCTTTAGTTACTTTGAAGTTTTTGAAGTTGTAGGTGTGTGTAACTTCAAGCTAATTGTCTTGATCTTTCTTTGTCGAATGCTTAAGTTTTTGTTGGTCTTTGTTGTCGAAATAGTTATGATTTGAACAAGTTGTTAATGTATTTGTTCTGTAAATATTATTGTGGTAAACATTTGAGAAACTTCAAAAATATATTCAACTACAAATAAATGAGAAGAATATAGCTAAAGAAACAAAAAAAACTGATCAAAAAGAAGACTTTCTTACAACATAATCTTTCAATTTGAAGTACAACTATCAAGTTGATCTTGTTTTGTTTGGTTACACACAAAATTGAGTTTGATTCTAACCAAAAACAACACCAAAATATACATAATTAAATTTTGTTTGTCAAAATGAACAAAACGACATTGAAATGCTCTACTTCCATGTCAAATGAGTCTTCCTACTTGAACTTGTTTGGCTTTGGCTATTAGCAGTAGTAGTAGCTGCAGACCTAGTTTGGATAATCTTTTCAGCCCTCATTCTTTCTAGGTTGCTACAGGTAATAGTTGTCTTCCCCTTCCATTTGAATCCACGTACTGGTGTAGCTAATATCACCAATAACAACATCATCCCTCTTTGTCACTCTTGCACCAATATTGATGACTCTTCTACTTGTTAATCCAGGTTGCTTAGTTAAATAAATGCATATTCAAATCAAAAGATATTTAGGCTTGCATTGACAATTCTAAACTTACATTGGGAGTTGTAAAATTACATTGAGAGTTGTAAATCCATCTTAAGCTTGGTATATGCCAACACCTACCATTCTTGGCCTTTTAAAAGGTCTTGTTTGTCCTCCACTGGTGTCCTCATGTTCTAGTGGTCTCTTCGCTCTTTCTAGTCCTTTTCCATTATAGGTTGCTTCAGAACTAGTTTGACTATGTTGAGGCATTCCTCTTCCTCTACTTGTTCCTGCTCCTCTACCTCTACCTCTGCCTCTACCTCTACCTCTACCTCTACCTCTACAATTTACAGTCTGTACTTTGAAACTCAAATATTAATGAATAGCTATATGTCTATAAATGATAGAATAGTTAGATATATTACCTTTGTGTTTGTAGCAGTTCCATGCGATTGAGTTTGAACACCTATAGTACTTGAAACTCTTCCTGTGCTGCTTCCTTTACCACTTTCATTATTTGTGGTGGCCTAATTTTCACATATCAGTGCATTCAATTACAACTAAATCTTGTACAAATGAATACATATATACCTATGAAGAAGCTTCAGGTGATTTAGTTGAGCTACTACCCCTTGATCTACCTCTTGCTCTGCCTCCTACTGCTCTTTTAGTAGCATGTATATTGATATATCAATACATATACATGTACATATAACTTACATTTGAAAGTAACAAATAAAAGTACCTATGTCTGAGAAGATGTTTTAGATGACTGACTTTGACCAGTATCTCTTACATTGCCCCTTGCTCGACCAGTAGCCTGTGTATTGATATTTGAGTACATATATAATAGTAGAAAGTAAAATTTAAAAATATACCTCTGTCTGAGAAGATGGTTAAGCTGATTGACTTGGACCTACTTGGTTTGTTGTAGGACATGTGTCCTTGTGTACCACATTTGTACAAGTCATAACAACACCATATTTGCTAAGCTTTCCAGTTTTTCTGCTTTCAATTGCTTCCTTTCTTCTAGCCTTAATTTGTCTTCCATGCATTTTCTTGATCTTTGGTGGCTTTACAGTTGGATTAATTGATGTTGGCCACATTTTCACGTTATTCATTGGCTTACAAGTCATAACAACACCGCTTTTGCTATGCTTTCCATTTTTTCTGCTTTCATTTGCTTCCTTTCTTCTAACCCTACTTTGTCTTCCAGGCATCTTCCTGATCTTTGGTGGCTTTACAATTGGATTAATTGATGTTGGCCACATTTTCATGTTATTTATTGACTGAATAAAATGGGCATATGTGATGAGGTAGGTCTCCTTGGTATCATAACTAGCCACATAGTTGAATGGTTCCAACTCCTTGAAATGAAGGGCAGCAACACCATCAGGATAGGGAATGCCCCTGAGTTGCCAAGATCTGCATCTACAACTCTTACTAATAATGTCCACAGTATGTGTAAATCCATAGTATTTAATCTCAAAACCTCTTTCTCCATTCCAAGTCAAGTTACATTGCACAGACTTTCCAATATTTTCTTGCAAAATCTTCAGAGACATAGGAAATAGATCAGTGATCCAAGAGTTTGAGAACTCTCTCAAATCACCAATTTTTTTCATCATTTTCACCCTTATCTCTTCAAGCATTGTGATGATTGTTTTATACCTTACAGGCAGTATCCAAGCATTAAAGCATTCTGTCATGTTGTTGTCCACAGCATCACATTTGCTATAGTCTTGAAAATACCTCTTGCACCATGTATCAAAGTTGTACCATAAAAGATCAATCAAACATTCTTTTCCTAATTTCTTCATTGCATGTATATTATCCTTCAACTCAGCTTCAAATGTGGATTTAGCAATCCTCCAAAATACTCTTCTTCTTTCAATACCTTTCCAGTTTTTACACCAATTTGTAAGAAAATGTTTTGAACATTTTCTGTGTTCAACCAATGGCAATACCTCTTGAACGAAAATTTCTAGTCCCTAACAAAGCAACACAACAGACAAATAATAATTAAACTGCAAAACTAAAAAACACAATGAAAGAGTAAGACAATAAAAGGCTTACCTTTTGCATATCAGTAATGATAGATAATTGATGCCGTTCTACAAGATCAAGATCATTTCTAAATAGTTTAAGAAATCATGTCCAGGTAAACTGATTATCAACTGCAACAATTGCCCAAGCAATAGGCAATATTTGGTTTTTTCCATCTCTACAAATTGCGACTAATAACTGGCCTTTACACACACCTTTGAGGAAACACCCATCAAAACCAATCAACCTCCCAGCACCTCCAAAAAAATGCTTTCTTCAAAGCTTGGAAGCAAACATAAAATCCTTGAAAATTTTTTTGCCCAGTTTCATCTTCTTCTCCAACCTTCACTACACAAGTACTACCTGAATTAATCTTTAAAATCCTATATTTATAATAAAAAATCTTACCATACTCCACAATGTGATCACACACGATCTCTTGTAACACTCTAGTCTTAACTCTTCTCACTGTTGTCCTACCAACATAGATGTCGAACTCCTTTCTAATAATGTCCTGGAACAACACAATGCTCATGTTTGGCTGTTGGGTTATTCTTTCTTTGTATTAGGTGGCCAAAAACATTGAGTTGCAATGATAGTTATGAGTTGATGTCAAACATTTATGGACATGGTTGTATGTCTTAACTATGAAATTTCCACTAGTTGTATCCTTACATGCACACAACAACCAAGGACAAGTCTTTTCGTAACATCTCACTCTAACTCTTCTACGCTCATTCACACATTTTTCAATTTAAATATGTTCTTAGACTGCATATCTTGTCACTGCCACTCTAAATTCATCAACACTTCCAAAAACCAATCCTAATTCCCAAATAATCTTTTTAGAAGTTTCATCACACATAACTACATTTGGGGTTTTCTTTCTTCTAACAGGTTTATGCACTACTTGGTCAACCTCTTCACCATCTCCCCAACCTGTTTCATCATCTATTTCAAAGCTAGGAGCTTCATCACTTAGATAGTAAGGTTCATCACCTCCTAGCTTACCAACTAAGCTTTCCCTAATACCAATATTTGTCTAATCATACCCTATATTTGGACCCTTTTCATCAACATTAATCTGATCTGAAGTAGTACCTCTACTTCTCCTTTGTGACCTTTTGAAATGCCTCTTGCTTGCTCTTATATCTATATACTCTTGATGGACATCACTGTCAATCTCAGTATCTTCATTAGTATCCCCTTCAGATCCTGATTCACCTTCCACTTCATTATCACTTGAATCATTATCTATTATAGGATCAGATGAAGGTACACAGGGAAGGATGGGGAACAATAGAAGGAGATGGTAGAGGCACAGTAGATGAAGGAAATAGTGGAGGCACAGTAGAAAGAGATAGTGGAGGCACTGTAGTAGGAGGATCTTCAAATGGAGTGCTAGAAGTTTCAGAAAGACCTTTAGGGTTGGAAGGAAAAGTAGAAGTAGGAGGCTGATTATTAGGGTTAGAAGCCTCATTAAAAGATTCCTCACCTACCCATTGCCACTTACGTTGAGGACAAACTTCAATTCAAGTGGGACCTAATTAGCTTCACTAACTCATGAAAAACATACACCTCAACTTTATCCCCATCATTTATCATATTGAAAAGGTCAAATATAACCTAATCATTATCAACAAGGACCAATAACCCATCCCACTTAATGAAAAACTCACAATCTATTGTATAATCTAGTTCCTTTATGTAGTTCCTCAACTCAAAGTAAGACATTATATCTACATCTACATCTAGGAATTTTGTCTCTTGCCCCCCAATATATTTAAGTGGGGGACCAAATTTTATTAACCGCCCATGATACCGTCTTAAAGTTATCAGAATAAAATCCATCCCGAAAAAAACATGTAAAAAAGATAAACACAATTCAAACACATGTTTCAAGAACAAACTATAACAAGTTCTACACAACAAACATAATCCCTAACAAACAATAGAAGCAGAAGCACTAACTAACAACAATCGAAAAAGAACTAACAAACAACCATAGCAGTAGCACTAACATTTAGCCCCATCACTAATAGAACAAAAGACTTGTAAACAAGTCGATAATGTAAAAATTAAGGTCTACAAATGCATAAGAGACAATCAATAAGATTCAAACTAAGTGGATAACATAAAACCCTAACCTAAAACACAATCACTAACAGTCGCACTAAGTCGATAACACAAAACCCTAACAATAGCAATTAGTCAATAACACAATGAAACACAATAAAATTCTAACAATGGCAACTATGATAGGTCGATTCAAACACTCTTTACACTATAATAATCCATAAAATCATAATAATAAAAAAAAAAGATCTTTATCATATAATGTAGAGCCCTAACCTATTAGACATTCAATTACTTTTCCCTCACATAATATTCACCAAGAAACATCAACAACTAGATTATCAACACCAAGAGAAAATGAGAAGACTTTTCTATATTTTGTGATTTTAGGGAAACTTGAGAAATAACAAAAGAAAATAGAAGACTTTTCTTGAAAAGAATAGGGTCGGGTCGGGTCGGGTTGAACGAATATTACAGGAGTGAGCATCACACGCAACAATACAAACAAGGGAATGCATCAAAATGGCCCATATACAAAAGTTTTAAAATGTTTTGTGGTGTGGTAGGACACTTCCCAAGTTAAGGTGTTTTTATGAAAATATGAGACAACTTTAGTGGTGACTTTATGTCTTTTCTCTCTCACTCAAAACCCAATTTCCCTCTGAATTCATCCTCTCCAATTCGTTCTCAAGAACTCTGAAGGCAAAGTTAGGATTTAAAGTTTCAAGGTCTTATACTTAAGCAAATTTCTAGGGCTTTTATCACTAAGGTATGTGGAAACATCACGAATAGATTCCTTTCATCCACTGGTCCCAAAAGATACTCTATTCTCCTTTTGAATTTCACCCAAATTTCTAGGGTTTCAGTCAAATCTTCATGCATTCAATTTATTATGATTCAATTATTATTTTTTAATCTTATTATGCAAGATTTGATTCAATTACATATTTTTTGATTGATACCATATGAACCCATGCTTATGTCTATTTTATGAATATGAAATATGATTATAAAGTTATGTATGCATTATCATGAAGTTGAAGATTCATGAATAAAGAATTCTTTTAGATAAAGTCTCAAATGATTGTGAAAGGTTTTTTTAGTATAAAGATGATCATGATTTAGATACTCAGATAGGTAAGTATCTTATGAATAATTTATGAAATCATGATTGTGAAAGGAGATATTCTATGATATAAAACTTATGAATGGGTTGGTATTGATAGATTCTTACATGCTCAAATATTATGATATGATTATGATTATATTTATTCTATTGGGATTTTACTTAGTACCGAGAGGATGTTGAGATGGAGGCTTTAATGTTAGTAAAGGTTTATTCTTTTGTAGCAATCTCCTTGTCCCTAGCTACGTGCCCCCATAGGATTTGTCTTTGATAGATATAGCTAGTAGATCCACCTATGCTAATATGCATGGTCCTTATCTTGGCAAGTAGGATAATCTCTTTTCGATATGGGAATGGCACCAGGTTCCATGTCATAGCTCACATGTTCTATGTCGGTTAATGGCAAAATTTTCCACAAATGAACTGTGTTTTCCTCAATGGTTTTATGACTCCCTCAATGATCTGACTTAAGCCTTCTTATGACTTCTCAAAGTTTGTCTTGACCTTTTCCCATGATTTGTGATTTTGGCTTGATAAACTTTACTACATTTTATTGGTTAAGAATTTTCATGTTTTAAGTTCACTATATAATCACATTTACGTTTACACATTTTCCTTATACTCTGTACATTCAAAGTACTGACATATACAGTGTGTCTATATTGTTTAATAATATAGGATTTGGCGCTCTTCTGTTTGGACGTGCTTAGGTGGATTGATTAGTTGTTGATACTAGTGGTGAGTCCTCATGTTTCGAGGGAAAGATCACATCTTTTAGTTTTATTAGTCTCAAAACAAGTGCAGTATCCTTTTGACGGTTTAACAAGATGGTTCATCATTCCCTTGACGAGTCATAGATAGGTCTCGTAGGTCACCCCCAAACTTAGTGAAATTTTAAAGCCTTAAGTTGGTTTCTACAGTTAGCATGTACGGTTCGTAGAAAGACCTACGAGTAGTACATGGATTTCGTTGAAAGTTGGCCAAATTTTGAGTCTTTGCTCACTTTGTAAACTTGACTTGTGTGGTCCGTAAAAGGACATATTGACCGTAGATGGTGGTCGGTTTTTTTTTAAAGTGATTTGAGTATTTTCTCCTAATTGATTAGTCCCTAAACTATGTCAATTTAATCCTAATCTTAGACCATATATAAGTTTTAATCCTAAAATTTAACTACTCTAAATCATTCTTCAAATTTCCCAAAATCCCTATAATCTCTTCCCCCAAAATTTCTCTCTCTAAATATTGAAGAAGTCTAGGGTTTCAAGATCAAGTATCCAAATTCACCATTGATTGTGGGATTTTGACATGAAGGTATGATAGTATTCACCTATGTAGTCCTTTCCTCCCTAAGGTTCCTAAATTCTCCAATTTTGCAAGTTAGAATCTCCAATTGAAGTTACGATTTTATTCTATCCCATGGGTTTTTTTTGAATTATGATCCAATTGATTGTTTAATGTATTTTTATGCATGAATTAAAATAATTGCATGTTTTTAAGTTGAATTTACATGAACACATGCACATGATTTCTACATTTTGATCACATGATGAAACTTATGAATAATGAAAGATGAATTTATGAAGATATGCATGTTTGTTTTTCAAATTGATAAATGATTTAAGGTTTCTTTGAGAGTAAAACATCGATGTTGTTGTTGATGTTGTGAAAGTATTTCTCACATACTACTCAAAACATGATTGTGAAAGGATTTTCTCATATATATTATTTAATATTCATAAGGTTGAAAGATTTTCTCACCTAAGTTGAATCAAGATTAAAGATCTATTCTAAAGAAGTCTAACTTGGATTGACTACTTATTCTACCCTTCCATGGATAATATGAAAAGTTAAGATTAATGAGTATTCCGTTGGTTTTATACTTAGCAACGAGAGGATATTGAGATGAAAGCTCTCCCGTACGTAGTTGAGGTCGGGTTTCTTGTAGCAATCCCCCTATCCCATAATTATGTGTCACCATAGGTTTGTCTTAGATAGACATTAGCTAGTGGATCCACCTAAGCTAGAAGCTTATGTTTCTTACCTTGGCAAGTAAGGACATCTCTTTTCAGTGTGGGATAGGCACCAGATTCCATGTTATAGCTCACATGGTCTATATCGGTAAAAGGTAAATCTCTCCACAATAATAAACTAAGGTTACTTTCTAAAAGTATCTCAAATGTGTTTCAAAGATGTTTAGATTGAATTGATCATGTTTATGACTTATCATTTCTAATATGTTATTTTATGATTTAGCTTGGTCATTGTATGTCATATAAAGTCCTTTTAGCATGATTTCATAACTCTTATGCATTGCTATGATACTTGATACATTCGATGTACTAACAGATACTTGTGCCTATATTGTTTCACTAAGGTAAGGTCTAACACTCCTATCTACCATACTTGTGGTTAGTGATCCTTTATAGACAATGAAGATTGGTGAGTCCTCATGTTTCGAGGACCGAGACTCTTTATTTGTTTTTATCTAATTTTTGTTACAACTGTTGTCTATGATGCATGAGTTACGTCTCAGTCACTCATTTGATGTAATAGATGGCTTTGAGACTCTTGTTAGGCTTCCTCTACTTTTTGTCAAACTCTTTTATTTGAAATGCTACTTTTAAACTTTTTGTTTCATTTATCTTAAATGATGTATGCTAAGTGGCTTGTGAAGGTCCTCTCAGGGTCTTATACGCCATGTGACATCTAGGGTGTACTTTAGGTAATGACAAATTTGGTATTCAGTGCACAAAGTTTAGACAGATCCTAGGATGTCTCATAAGTAAAGTCTTGTTCAGGTGTGTGAAACTGATGAGTCCATGATTTGGAATCTTTTAGGGCTTTATTATAATAGATTTAGTGTCCTCAAATGCATATTTTGTCTCAATAACTAATGAAAATCCTCTAGTTTCAGGTATTTAGAGTTAGAGACTAAGCATGGATACTATTGGGTAAAAAGGAACAAGGCAATTGGATAGAACGAAGAAAAGACGGCATGAAGATCACCTAAGCCATTAGGCGTGTTGTCGAATGGCTATGGTCTCACCTAATGTTCTAGTGTGCCAAGCTCTAAGAGAGAAAATCAAGTCGGCGAGATAAAGGAGCAGTTGGCGACTCACTGAACGATTCCGTGATGCAGTACTCCATAGCCTAACGTTACAAAACTTGAATTTGCTGAAGGCCAATGTAGAAAGGTGATGAACCAGACCAAAGGACGGATCGCTGAGTGGATTGGCGATCCCAACTAACTGCGTCGAGTGGTCCTTCGCAGCACACTTTTTGGCAACTATAAATACTTGTTTGAATTTTCAGCTTAGCATGGAATCAGTATAAGATTTTGTAAGGAGTCATATTATTTTCAGTTTTTAGACTTAGAATTTTTGGTGACATTGTTCCTTAGCTTTGAAGATTTGAAGGTTTCCATTTCTAAGCAATTGGAAGTGGGTATTGAAGATTCGTCATCTTAGACGTGTTTAAAGACGATATCAATCATACCCACTTGATGGAAACACTTTTCGGTATTGATTTTTATCTCTATACTATGTCTAGCTAAAACCCCAATTCTTGGGGTGTGATTATGTGAATATGGGTTGAATTTACTGTTGGGTATTACTAATTGATTGTTCATTCGTTGTTTAAAGGTAATTTCATTCAATAGTTGTGTTTGAATTTAATGGTGTTGTAGTTTCAAATACAATTTCATCTTCGTGTTTTTGACTTGCTCGAGAGAGAGGTTTTAAAACTAAAACTACTGAATCGATGGTCTGTGGTTATTGGGTTTTCGTGGGTTCATCTCGAGAGAGTGAATCCTAAACCCTCTCCCACACATTCAGCTCGAGAGAGTGATGGACTAAGGCGAAGGTTGTGCTTCATTTTCACTTATCGGTGTTCGAGATAAACCAATTTGATTCGGGGTAAATTGTTCGAGAGAAAATTTACCCCACTTTGTCTAGCTTAATTACCAATTTACAGCGATTTACTATCAGAAGCATTTACCCGGTTGTTTATTGTAGCCCATACTCCTATCACATCCCAAGAATCCCGTCTCCATATTCTTATTTCATATTAATTTTTATTTTAGTTGATAATTGATTACAAAATTCCCCTTTGATACTTGACATTTTTGTCACCCTTTAATTTGATATGTTTTTCTTCCAATATGTCTTTAGCTATAATTGACTTGAGTGAAGTTCTTGCTTTTCTCTAAATTCTTGATTACAAACCACTAACTTGGGACTCGACCCCAACTCACTAGTTAGGTTATATTACTATTCACGATCGTTGGCACTTGAACTGGAAGTAGAGTCCTAATACGTGAAATCACAAACGCACACCATTTATGAATAAGGAACTATAAGATGTTTAGGAAATTACATATCTTTAATTACTCTAAAGTTTTGCGATACAGTTTAACTCTATATGCCTATGTCCTAATCGACATCCAATGCTTTTTAGGATATGCCTACTTGAAGGGCATATGATAAAAGGAATCTGGGAGTGAATGTGGAACGAAAAACTCCTCAAGTTCCGGTCGACCCTTTGGCTGAGCAAGTGACTAATGTAGAGTTTAGGGCTTCTTTTTAAGTGTAGGCTCAAGCCATGATGGCTCAAGCAAATAGAGAGGCTATGGTCCCCGTGAACCCAAATATGGGTACAACGACAACTAGAGTGAGGGACTTTACTAGAATGAAATATGAATCCTCCAAAGTTTCATGGTTCCAAGGTTGAGGAAGATTCTCAAGAGTTAATTGATGAGGTGTATAAAGTGTTGATGATCATAGGACTGATACCAGTGGACAAAGGTAGAATTTGCCACTTATCAATTTAAGGGTGTTTCTCAAATTTGGTTAAACTAATGGAAGGAAGATAGGGCAATTGATACAGGTCCACTTGATTGGGAGAAGTTTAAGGTTGCTTTCCTTGATGGGTTGTTACCCCTTGAGATGAGGGAGGAACATGTACTTGAATTCATCAACATTAATCAAGGAAACATAAGTGTAAAAAAGTATGTCTTGAAGTTAACCCAATTTTCTAGATATGGTCCTACTATGGTTGCCGATCCTAGGGCAAGGATGAACAAGTTTGTTTTAGGAGTGTCCAAGATGGTGGTTAAAGAATGTCGTACCGCCATGCTCATCAATGATATGGACATTTCTCATCTAATGGTTCATGCTCAACAAATAAAATAGAAGAAACTTAAGGAAAAGTCTAGGGAGGCAAAGAGGGCAAAGACTAGGGATGGTGACTTTTCACATTTGAGGTTTGATGGACATGGTCATTCTAAGTTTTGATAAAAGTTTTTTGGTCAAGGTTCCTCCAATGCTACGACTCCTAAATTCAACAATGATAGGGTGTCTAACCCTAAATCTCAAGAAGGAAATGGTGGTAGATCTTCATCGTCTACTTGTGCTAGGAGTGGAAGAAAACATGTAGGTAAATTCCTCGCCGGTTCTAATGCATGTTTTGGTTTTGGAAAGACGGATTATAAGATAAGGGATTGTCCCATCATTGCTAAGAATGAAAGAGATAATCATCGATGGGCTCAACCTTAGCCTTCGTCAGTTTCTAGTGGAAGTTAGAAGTAAAACTTATTTTATGCACTTCAAACTCGACATGAGTAAGAGGGTTCTCTTAATCTGGTTTACGGTATGTTTAAATTCTTTCATCTTGATGTTTAGGATTTGCTTGATCCCGGTGTTAAGTTGTCTTTTGTTACACCATATGTGGCTATGAGGGTATATGTTCTTCTGAATATGTTGTTAGACCCTTTTTCTGTCTCTACTCCTATTGGTAAATCTATTAAGGCTAAGAAAGTCTATAGAAAGTGTCTCGTTTCCTTATTCCATAGAGTCACTCATGTTGATCTTGTAGAGCTTGATATTGTAAGATTTAGATGTTATTCTTGGTATGGATTGACTGCATTCATTTTATGCTTCTATTGATTGTAGAACCCGAGTGGTCAAGTTTCAATTTCCAAATCAACTCATCCTATAGTGGAAATGGGGAAATTATATGCCTAAGAGTCAATTTGTGTTTTGTCTTATAGCTAGAAAGATGATTTCTTAGGGTTGCATATACCATCTTGTTTACGTTAGAGATACGGATTTTGAAACCTCTAATCTTGAGTCGATCCCCATTGTAAATGATTTTCCGTAAGTGTTTCTTGATGATTTACCTGGTGTTTCTCTCGAAAGGGAAATATACTTCAGTATTGACCTTCTCCCAGATACGCAACCTATCTTTATCCCTCCTTATCGTATGGCTATGGCAGAACTTATGGAGTAAATAGAGAAATTGATAGATTTGTTGGATAAGGATTTCATCCGATCGAGTACCTCTCCATGGGGTGCTCTAGTTTTTTTGTTCGAAAGAATAAATGGTTCATTTCGTGTTTGTATTGACAACCGATAATTGAACAAAGTTACAATTAAGAACAAACATCCTCTCCCAAGGATAAATGATTTGTTTGATCAACTTCAAAGAGCAAGTTACTTCTCTAAGATTGACCTCCTATTGGTTTATCACCAATTGAGGGTAAAAAATATGACATTCCGAAGAAAACTTTCCGAACTCGATATGGTCATTATGAGTTTTTTGTAATTTTGTTTGGTTTGACTAATGCTCCGGTCACATTTATGGATTTGATGAATAGGGAATTTAGACAATACCTTGATATGTTTGTGATTCTGTTTATCAAAGATATCATGATTTATTCAAGGAGTGAGGATGAACATATTAATCATCTGAGGATTATGTTGCAAGTCCTCAAGGCCCAACAACTCTTCGCAAAATTTAGTAAATGTGAGTATAAGTTATGACCTGTGTCTTTTTTGAGCCATATTATTTCCGGTAAGGGTATTGAGGTAGATTCTAAAATGACGGATGCGGTTAAGAGTTGGCATAGACCTCTATCCCCTTTGGATATATGAAGTTTCTTGGGTTTGGATAGTTACTATAGAAGGTATGTTGAAGGGTTTTCTTTGATTGCCTCTCCATTGAAGGCATTGACCCAAAAGAAGGCTAAGTTTGTATAGTCTGAGGGGTGTGAGAAGAGTTTTCAACAACTGAAATATAAGTTTATCTACGCTCTGGTGTTGGCTTTATCGAAAGGATCCAATGGATTCATGGTTTATTGTGATGCTTCAACAGTTCTTCTATGGTGTGTTATTATGCAAAATGGGAAAGTTATTCCTTATGCTTTATGACAACTTAAGATACATGAAAAGAACTATCCTACCCATGATTTAGAATTGGCGACAATTATGTTTTCCTTAAAGATTTGGAGGAATTACTTATATGCTGCTCATGTTTATGTTTTTACCTACCTCAAAAGTTTGCAATATGTGTTTAAGCTGAAAGATCTAAATCTTCGCCAAAGGAGAAGGCTTGAGTTACTAAAAGACAATGGAATGAGTGTCCCCTATCACCCCGACAAGGCGAATATTGTAGCAGATGCTCTTAGTTAGTTATTAATGGATAGTGTTACTCATATTGATGATGATAAGAAGGATTTGTTCAAGATGTTCATATATTGGCCCGATTGGCTATTCAGTTGGTTGACTCTACCAAAAGTGGTGTTATGGTATATAATCGTTCAGAATCATCCTTCGTCTCAGATGTGAAAGTCGAGCAAGGTCTTGATTTGAAATTGGTTTAATTAAAGAAAGCGGTGCTTAAGGAGTTCGTCAAGACTTCCTCCAATGGAGAGATGGTGTACTTCAGAATCAAGGTCGTTTGTGTGTTCCTAAGGCATATAACTTGAGGGAGAAAATTTTATCATAAAACCATTGTTCTTGATATTTCATTCACCCGGGAGCCACCAAGATGTAACGTGACTTACGGGAGGTCTATTCATGGAATGTAAACAAGGATATTGCGGAATTTGTGGCCAAATGTCCTAGTTGTCAACAAGTGAAAGTTGAGCATCAAAAGTTGGGAGGTTTGTACTAAGATATTAGTATTCTGACTTGGAAGTGGGAAGATTTGAATATGGACTTTATTGTCTGTTCACCCCACACACCAGTGGCAACATGATTTGATTGGGTTATTGTGGGTCAAATGAAGAAATCAACTCATTACATTCCAGTGAAGGTTTCTTTCGGTAGACGACTATGCTAAGTTTTACTTGAGGGAAACAGTTAGGTTGTATGGAGTGACTTTATCCATTATCTCTGATCGTGGTACCCAATTTACATCTCAATTTTGGAAGTCTTTCCAAAAAGGCCTTGGCATTCATGTTATCTGCAAATCGATGGGTAAGCTGAGAGTCCTATCCAAACGTTGTAAGATATGTTGAGAGCATATGTGATTGACTTCAAGGGTAACTAGGATGATCATTTGTGTTTGATTGAGTTTGCTTACAATAATAACTCTCATTCCAGCATTAGTATGGCTCCATTTGAGGCTCTTTATAGGTTGGTTTGAAGTTGGTGAGGTTGCTTTGATTGGTCCCGAGTTGGAACATGAGTCTATGAAGAAGGTTTGTCTTATTAGAAAACAGGTTGAAAATAGCTCAAAGACGACAAAAGTCTTATGCCGATGTTAGAAGGAGAGATCTAAAATTTGATGTTGACGATTGGGTCTACTTGAAATTTCACCCATGAAAGGTCTGATGAGGTTTGGAAAGAAATGGAAGCTTAGTCCCCATTTTGTGGGCCCATATCTGTCGACACCGAATTTTGACTCTCCACAATAGATATTAAGTCATCGAGTTTTTTAATTACAAGCAATTTCAAATAATTGGTTTTATAAAATTCGCAATGTTTTTCAAGTAATTTTTTGAAATAATTTTGTCACTTTTTCTAATAAATATAAATATATATATATATATATATATATATAATTAGTTTATTTTATGAATATACAAAAAATGTGTTAAGAAGATTTGTTTTTTTGATTAAATATTTTTGTTAATTTGTTTAGTTAATTAATAGTTTATATTTTTGATTTAATTAGTTTATAATTAAGTTAATTATTTTATTTCATTAAGATTCAGAAGCTCCTTAATTAATTAATATTATTCATCTTATTTAATTTTTAACTAGTCACAATCCATAACATAATTATTAACAACATCTACACTTTAAAATAATTATTAAAAATGTAAATATATCAATATTTTGGAAAATAAATTGTATCCTAACAATATTATTTTTCTTTCTTTTTGTTTCTCAAATCAGGCCCGCATTGGACCATTTTTTACTGCACTATCCGGTAAAAAATAAAAAAAGATATCCTCATTACCCACTTATCCCTCTTTCTAGGTTTGACCCCCCAAATCACTCCTTTCTCTCTCTTTCCTTTTTCACCATTGTTATCTCCTTTCCTTATTCAAGAAAATCAACTCTTCGAATTTCCTACACTTTGTTCAATAAATATCACAATTAATTCAAATGATTTTTCACGAAGTCAACAAGTACTTTGTGAGATTTCTTGTAATATTTTTTTCATATTCACCTAGTATTTTGTATTTCGGATTTTCCATCTTTTAAACAATACTGTTCGATTTTTTTGTCAGTTTGTTTTCATATTTGCCAAGTATTTTGTGATATTTCTCTCTTTTATGTATTTCATATTTTTGTCTTCCAAACACTATTGTTTCTATCTTTTTTTTTTTGTGATTTTGTTTTCATATTTGAGATTTAGTAGATTGTGCTAATCTACATTAGAATTCATACATCATATATTGTTTGCTTTTTAATAATTTTGAATTTTTCTTATAGGGTTCCTAATGCACAAGTGAATACGGATTCATATTTGGGTTTGTTGAAAAAAATTATAAGAAAAAATGACATAAAAGACGATGAACAAGAATAAGAACAAAAAAGAACGAATCTGAGATAAAGGTTGCAAAATTGTATTCATATTAATATTTGTTTTTCAATTGTTTTTCTTTTACTTAGCATTTGTATTTTTAATAAGAACTTTTTATTTCTTTTTTAGTTTGTAGTTATTCAAATAGGTATGTCAAATGGATTTGTATTTCTTAAGCATAAATGTATCCAACTTTTCATAGTCAATTTTTTTAGAATATTGTATCCATTTGTACTATTTTTTTTCAAAATCTTGTATCCTTTCATAAATCATATTCATATGTAATGATTAGATTATACTGCGAAACAGTCTGCAATATTTTTGTAATACAAATAAAAGAAAAATATATTTTGCAATGATGTAATATAATTTTGATCACTCAGATACAATTTGTAGTTTTCACTATGAAAGTAAAATACCAATTTTAATTTGAATGGTAAAGTGAGCACATAAAATGTAAAAAATTATTGGTATACAATTACGATGAAAACATAATAAAAAGAAAGTTGATCCAATCAAATGAGAAAGGGGATAGCTTTTGAAATTGTAATTGATGAGAATTTTTAAGCGATATGTTCCTTTTTAAAAATATTATCTCCACTAATTTTCTTCTTTCTGTTATTAAATAATTGTATTCTTGAAAATTAAATAAATAAAAAACAATACATAAATTAGGTACATAACAAACTAACACATTGACATTTTAAATAAATATTAAAACTGTGGCTAAGAGATCCTATTATATGTCAAAATATTGACTTTTGGAAAATTTTCCCCATATGATTTTCTGCCAATTTTTGCCCAAATTATAAGCCCACATCGATATTCCCAATTCCCATTAATAACAATTAAACAAGGGTAAATCACATAAATATGCTATGTTATAAAAATATTTACCATCTATGGCAACATAATTTTTCTAACTAAATATAACATTTTTTTGGAATTAAGAAAATTGTACAATCTTCGCCTCTTTCTCAGCCCCTTTTCCTCTTCTTCTTTTTACTCTTCTGCTTCTTCGTCTCTTTCTCTGACATTATTTTTCTTCCTCCTTTTTTTTCTTTTTTCTTCTTCTTCTTTGAAATTTTCATTTAAATAACTATCCTCAAATCAGTTTTTTCCCATATTTCACTATTTTTATCCAAAAACAAGATGAAAAGAGGAATAGAAAGACCAAAAATTTGTACAAAATCATGTTTTTAAGCAGAAATTTTAAATCTCTAAAATTACAGAAGCAAGAGTTCACCATTGATGGTCATTATAAAGCTTCAAATTTTGAATTCATTAGTTGAATTTTACGAATTTGTGATTAGTTTGGATAGGTAGTTCGTACAAATAATTGAAAATGTTGTTTGGAGTTTATATCTCAATTTTAAGAGGGTTTGGTTTAGTTTATAATTGATTTTAGGAGAAATATCATATTGAAACTCGAAAAAGGTGAAGTTTATGGAACTGTATCGCAACTGTATTAAAGTTGTATTAGATATGTTTCATAATTGTATTAAAATCATGAACAATACATTTATAATACATATTACAAACTTCACTCCTTTTTTAGTGATATCAACCAAAATAATTTAAGTAACAAATTTATACATTTATAACATAGGCACAATACATATTACAAATGTTCGAGATACAAACCAAAATAATTTATAAAACACATATAATACATATTTTATTCATGAATAATACAAGTTTAATTCAGTCTATAGATTATTGTCTTGTCTTTCGTTGGTTACATTTTGCATTGCTAATTTTCTTTTCTAATTCAACTTTAATATTATGTAATACACTTTTAACACCAATTTAATTCATTTTGTAGTTTATTATTTGTTACTATTAGATTACTTGCTTAATTCATTATTGATATAAGTTTAATTCACTCTATAGACCATTGTATGTGTTTCATTAGTTACATTTTTTATCCATGCTTAATTCTCTCTTCTAATTCAACTTTAATATTTGTGTAATGTACTTTTAATACAAATTAATTTATTTTGCAGTTTATTGGTTGATTTGTTATGATTGAATTACTTGTTTAATTCATTGTTGATACAAGTTTTATTTAATTTACAATAATGCTCTTTCATTTGCTACATTCTGCATTCATGTTTAATTCACTTCTAATTCAACTTTAATATGTGTGTAATACATTTTTAATTCAAGTTTAATTCATTTGACAGTTTATTATCTCTCTTCATTTGTTATGATTAGATTAATTGTCTAATTAATTATTGATACAAGTTTTATGCAGTCTACGAATCATTGACTCCTTTTTCGTTTGTGATTAGTTTGGATAGGTTGTTCCTATAAATAATTGAAAATCGTGTGTGCAAATTGAGATTTCAAATCTCTAAAATTGCAGCAGCAAGCCATTGATGACCATTAAAAAGCTTCAAGCTTTGAATTCATTATTTGGATTTTACGAAAGTGTGATGCGTTTGTATAAGTTGTTCTTCCATATTATTGAAAATAACATTTTGGAGTTTATATCTTAATTTAAGGGAGATTCATTAACTTTAGCATTGATTTTATGAGAAATTTCAAATTAAAACTTGAAGAAGACGAAGAGTTTGGAATTTTCTTGCAACTGTATTAAAGTTGAATTAGCTCTATTTCATAATTGTATTAAAATTGAATTAAAATCATGAACAATATATTTATAATACATATTTCAAATATATCATCTTCTTATATAATTCAAAATAATTTATAAGATACATATAATACATGTTTTATTCACGAATAATGATATATGTTCAATTCAGTTTATAGATCATTGTCTTGTCTTTCGTTAGTTACGTTTTCAATTCATTCTTAATTCTCTCTTCTAATTCAACTTTAATACTATGTAATACAATTTTAATGCAAATTTAATTCATTTCGCAGTTTTTTTATTTATTTGGTACTATTGGATACTTCTTTAATTCATTGTTGATACAAGTTTAATTAACTCTAGAGATCATTGTCTTGTCTTTCGTTAGTTACGTTTTCCATTCATTCTTAATTCTCTCTTCTTATTCAACTTTAATACTGTGTAATACAATTTTAATGCAAATTTAATTCATTTTGCAATTTTTTGATTTATTTGTTACTATTGGATACTTGTTTAATTCATTATTGATACAAGTTTAATTTACTAAATAGGTCAATGTCTGGTCTTTCATTAGTTACATGTTTTTATTCATGCTTAATTCTCTCTTCTAACTCAACTTTAATATTTGTGTAATACACTTTTAAATACAAGTTTAATTCATTTTGCAATTAATTGGTTGATTTGTTACGATTGGATTACTTGTTTAATTCATTATTGATATAAGTTTTTTTCAATTTATATGCAGATCAAAGAATGCTCTTTTGTTTGCTACATTTTGCATTCATGTTTGATTCTCTTATAATAATTAAACTTTAATATGTTTGTAATACATTTTTAATTCAAGTTTAATTCATTTTGCAGTTTCTTATGTCTCTTTATTTGTTACGATTAAATTACTTGTCTAATTAGTTATTGATACAAGTTTTATTCAGTCTAAAATCATTGACTACTCTACGAAAAAAAAGGAAAAAGAGCAATAGTAAGAAAGGGAGAAAGAGCAACAAAAAAGAAAGGAAGGGAGAATGAATAACAGAAAGAAAAAAAAAGAAAGAAAGAAAGAAAGGAAGGGAGAAAGAACGACCCCCGGCCTAAATGAACATTCATGTTTTTTGTGTTTAAATTTGAAGGACGTATACGTTGTTTGAATATCCATTGTCTATTGGAGTTGAAAGTAGATTTTACTAGCTTATTTTAATCGAAGAAGGATTTTCACAAGTTACCATTTCATCAAAAGCCGTTGGCATTCGAAGATGACAAGGAGTTCAAGTACGTCCAAATAATCCTCGAGTCTTTAGTTTCCCGATAAAATTTGAACCTCACTTTCAAATTATAAATCTGACTCTCTCATCTCAGAAAAAGTTTAACCCACCATCTCGAGTCTTTAGTTTCCCGACAAAATTTGAACTTCACTTTCAAATTTTAAATCTTACTCTCCCATCTCAAAAAATGTTAAACCCACCATCTCGAGTCTTTAGTTTCCCGATAAAATTTGAACTTCACTTTCAAATTCTAAATCTTACTCTCTCATCTCAGAAAAAAGTAACCCACCATCTTGAGTCTTTAGTTTCCCGCCAAAATTTGAACATAACTTTCAAATTCTAAATCTCACTCTCTCTCGAAAAAAGTTTAACCCACCATCTGAAGTCAAAAAAAGATTGTCTAACTACGAAGGACCTGAATTCTCTCCCATGAGATACGTAGGCACCTTGTCAAGGCTCAGACCCCATTTTTGAGAAATTCTATTTTTCCACTCTTTCAAGTAGATTAGAGTTTCATATCAATCAAGGTTAGAAGTGCAATACTGAAGGATACAAAAGAACCTTGGTTCAACGCAAGTCAACCTTTTTTATTCACTAATACCAAATTCAAATAGATAAATTCCAATCTCTTTAATCATATTTTCCTATACCTTTGGGCTAGTTTATTTTCGGGAGAAGCAACTCTTATGTATTTGCAGTACTGTGTGTGTTATTTTGTATTATTTATCATCTTTACACACTAACAAATTTTTCTTTTGAGTTATTTTTCTTGTTAAGTACTCAAAATTGATTTGTGTTGGAAAAATCAGAGAACATCCATACTCCACTAACCAAAGGTTTTCAAAAGACAAAGAAAAATAAACTAGCCCAAAGGTTCCTTCACTGAGCAAAGTTTGTCAAAAGACAAATAAAAAATAGGTAAAATGCTCAGAACATTGATTTGACCGAAATTGTTGTGAATGACCCTATTATTACTAAACAGAACTAATTGATTGCACAACTGTTCCAACAAATTGCTTAAATGTGGGTTGAAATGCATAAGAACTGATTTTGACAAATATGGCTATCATTGCCAACACTCCTACTCCAGACAACGGAAGGCCGCCACTCCATTTTTCAAATTAAAATCCAACATTCAAACATTTTCCAAACATTTTCCTAACAATTCATCCACCGCTACAATTTCAAAACCTCCCATCATCTACCTTACCACCCTTAACCCATATTATGCTAGCTCCTCACACCAAAAGTTACCTACTCCTAAAATTCCAAATACAAACAGTCTTCGGATTTTTTCTCATGTGTAACACCCTAGAGAGTTTTTAGGCTAAACTAGAGCTAAACGTGAGGGTTAACATCAAGGAAGAAAGATTAGGGCCAAGGGCAAAGGGACAAGGACCATGGCTTCCCAAGCCTTGCCAAGGCACTGTTCAATGACCCCGAGGGCCTCTACGACCAATGGTGGACACTGATGTTTGCGTAATCAAGACACAACTTCTGATGCAAGTGTCTACGATCGTACAATAGTTTGTTAACCCAACCAAGGGTTAGGATCGTTTCCAATGTTGTTGTTTTGAGAATTAATAGAAAAATAAAATTAACTTCTAACTAGTCGTAGATAAAGAAATTAACGATTAAAAACATTGTAAATTAAAGAGGGACACAAGAGTGTCAATTAACAATGGGGGGTTTTGTCACAAGTAAGTAAAAACAGCAAAATAAACAAGGATTTCTAAGTAATGAGAAGGGATCCTTGGGATGTGACGGGAATATGAGTTAAGCTAGATTATTAGGTACATGCTTTCGATAGAAGATTCATAGAATAATTGTAACTAGGTTAAACTGTAAGGGGGATAAGCTCTCACTCGAGCAACTTACCCCGTTTCAAATGCGTTCCTCTCGGACACCCACTTGCCGCATGAAGACCAGCCAACGCCTTAACCCACTCCTTCTCTCGAGAGCTGAGTGTGTGGGAATGAGACTAGGATTCACTCTCTCGAGCTGAACCTCATGTCGATCCACTTCTACCGTCCATCAATTAATAGTTTTAGTTTTACGACCTCTCTCTCGAGCAAGCCGAAACACATAAATAAACTTTTATTTGCAACTACAAATTCATTAAATTCATCCACAACTACTAAAGGAAATCACAATTAAACTATGATTAAACAATCAGAAAGTAAGACCCAACAATTATCGTAACCCATATTCACTAAATCACACCCCAAGAATTGGGGTTTTTAGCCACACATGTATAAGAGATAGAAATTTATATCAAATTGAGCTTGCATTCAACTGGGTATGAAGATTTAAGTCTTGATACAGGCAAAAATTGAAGAATCCAAGAGACCCACATCCAAATCTTGAAGATGAAACCCTTTGGATCTTAAAGTCTTCAAAACCTCTCAAACTTAGAGCAAAAATATCAAAAATTACTATTCTATATGAAAATAATAATAATTGTTCGACTCTTAAAACTACAACTCTAACTAGTATTTATAGTTTTCACAGATTTGTGCTGCAGCGGATCAATCAACGTCGTTAGTCGAAATTATCGATCTACCCTATGATTCATCCTTTGGTGTAGTTCATCATCGTCTTGCACCAACCATCAGCATCGTCGTGCTCTAGGTCATTGGGCGACATGGTACTGCTTCGTGGAACTTCTCGGTGATGCGCCGACTGCTACCTTTTTCCGCCAACTTGATCCTTTCCTTCAGAGCTCATCACACTGGAATAAAAGACGAAGTAAGACCCTTCGACGTCTCGCCAAGTGGACGTGGCGATCCTCAGGCCTTTATTTCTTCGTTCTTTACAACCTTTTCGTTCCTTTTTGCGATGTAGTGTTCATTCTTTCCTTCAAACTTCAAATACCTGAAACTTAAGCATTTTCATCTGATATTGAGATAAAATAAGCATTTGAGGACACAATTTCTATTAAAATATAACCCTAATTGAGTCCAATTTGTGGACTCATCAACACCTCCAACTTAAACTTTTGTTTGTCCTCAAGTAAAACTCAAGTTCAGCAGTTCAACGAGGATGTCTCAAACAGTGCTACACAAGACGCAATTATGAATGTACACATCAAGACTCAATTTACTTATGCAAGGATCAATTGTGTACTCAAAGATTCAAGTTGTGACACACCATTACCAAAGATTCTCAAGCTCGCAATACTTGCTTCAAATGCAAATTCAAGCTCAACAAAAGCCTTCGAATTCCCTCACACAAATGATGATTCCATTTTCCCACGCAAAGGTACAATCAATTTAAAGTTCAGGAATCAGATACAACTCTCACACTCACAAATATGAACACAATGCATGCTTTCACCCATAAGTTTGCCCGTATTTTCAAATCAACATTTGTTTCGACTTTCTCAAGATCACAAAGGTCTTAACAAGGCTTGTAATGGGGCTGATTGCAAAGGTATGGTAATTTAGGCTCAGTGACTTTTATCCTCATGAAATGTGGTGCTCTCAACACTTTCTTTCTTTTTCCTTCATCATTTTCATTATTGCATCATAGGTCATCCTATTATTCGGTTCCCATGGATTGTTCGGAACCCCATTTCTTTGGTACTTTATTCCACAACTTTCTCTTTTTTCTCTTTCTTTTTTTTACATGGAAGGGTTCCATTTTTTCCAACACCATGGGTTTAAAGGAGACTTTCCTTGCACTTCTTGACTTTCCCTTTTCTTTTTCACCACACCCCCAACTTAGGCTTTTGGCCTAAGTTGGCTATTCAATTAACCACAATTCAAGATGATTATAGGTAATGGGTTAATAAAGGTCTAGTTTTCATCAAGTTTCTTTCAAAGAAGGGTAAGGCTCAAAGGGTGTTTAAGAGAGAATCACATGCTCACAAGGTAGGTCACAAAAATGGTATATGTCAAATTGGTTCACACTCTTCGAAGTTGCATAAGATCGTATCAAGAGAAAGTCTAACTTAGTCAACCGGACCAACAAGGAAAATTCTAGGTGTTGTCATGGATGATTCCAGGTAAGCTTATCACACAAGGCATCGACACTTAAGTCAAACAAGACTCCACACTTTTGCTAGTGTACTACAATGGTCATCACAAGAGAATCTATTTAATAAATGGCTAATCACAATAAGATGCAAAGAGTTCACATATTGTCTATGCAACTTCATTTGACCTCATTGTAGCCGTACATTCATGTTTGTTCAATTGTAAGCACTATTCAATTCATCGGTATTGATCGAAACAAAGACTCAAATTTGCTAAGGAACAACCCTATTGAACACATGAGAGATGGAACAAATTTTTTGGACGGGTCAAAATCATTTTGCAATTTAAAATAAAAGAAGCCACAAGCTTAAACATCATCCACAAATGCAGTACTAATACAATTTTAAAACAGAACAACCCAAATATATATACACGAAACACAAACAAAAGTAGCACACAAAAGGTTTGAGCCTCACCCCACTAGAAATGAAAATAATTTGTCCTCAAATGCAAATAACACATAATCCAAAATGTAAAATAAAGAAAGACAGAGAGGGAGGTAAAGAAAAATCCTGTCTATGTAGTCTCTCCATCTGTCGGGGCATTAGTGCTCGATGTGTCTGCCTGGAATTTGATAATGGTCCCCGGAGCCTCTTCAGATGAATCAGCAGTAGCTGACTTACTAAGACTGTCCAAATCATGAGCCGTCAGAAAGGAGTGGATAGTTGTGTAGAATCCACATCTCCATGAGGGAATAGTGGGGTCTCGGTGATTTTTTTTCTTGCTTGCACTGGGTTTCTTGCCCTCATTATCTGTTTTGGGAGGATCTATTGCCTTTGTATTTTTCCTAAAATTTGTCGCTCTTGTTTGTCGGGGTGGCATATCTCTTCCAGCTACTTTCGGTCTAGCAATTTCTACAAAGCTTTGAGATAAAGTTAGAAAGTATTCAGACAAAAACAAGGTCGTTTGATTTTAGAATTACTTTGCCGAACCATTTGGCGAGTGCTCAACTACTTAGGCGGTGCACCAAGTGTAGCGCACAAAGATTATTTAGGGTGCAGACAAAGGGTGAACAAGTAGTCTTTCAGTGAGGCGCCGAATGCGTTTGCAGACATTGTGCGTCTCGCCGAAAGTTACAGAATTTAACATTACATATAACATTAAAATAATAGCGAAACGGGGACGTTAGGTGAACTGCCGAGCAGTTTAGCGAGCTTGACTTAACTCGCCAAATTGCTCAACGTGCCTTGTTTCAACCCATCTTCTTGAATCCAACCCTGCAACCCCTGAAAACAAAATTACAACTTTCCCAACTCAAATTAAATTCAAACCCAGTGACTTTCATGCACAATTCCTCAAAATTTCATTCATGATAAGGCACAATCTTCAGAAATTAACTATTAATCTTAGATAGGACAAGTTTATCGAATCAACATACGCAATAAAAATTCTAACTCTATAAGAGAGGCCCATCACACATCAACAAGGTAGTATCATTGCATTGAGTACAAAATTTGATAAAAGGAACGTAGGTGTCACGACCCGATTTATCAAGGCTGATTAAAATGCTACTGAGATGCTAGGCGGCAACGAAATCCAGATCCAAGCACATTTTAATAACCATAACACAATAGAGATGCAACGATATTGAGAATAAAACTAGGTGCGAGTTTGCAAAAATCGAGAGTGAGAGAATATGAAAAAGTTTGAAAGACAAAACCCATGGCTTTATAAAAACTATCCAAATCTCACCCATTCGGCAACATTAGTTGAATTGGCTCTGCTGCTCGGTGATCCGCCGAGTGTCTATCTATCTCACCGAGTTTTACAGGACCTTAGTCAAAGTGAGGCTCCAAACGGCGGTCTTTGTCGGGGTCGCCGATCTAGTCGGTGATTCGCCAATTGGACTTATGTAATTCATCTTGTAATTTTCACAAACTTTTCATGCCCAATCCTACAAAATCAAAACACCTTTATTTCAAAAATAACAAAATACAAACATTTAAGGGTTTTGGGTTGCCTCCCAAACAACACCTTAATTAACGTCGTGGCACGACGCAAGTTAACACTTATACTCTAATGGTGAGGTTTGCCTCAACTTCATTAGTCAATTCTTCTTTAAAATTCGGATAGAGTTCAGTTAGCACTTGATCCATTTGAGAACCTAGTAGTTGAATGAGCATAGCATGGGAGGTCGTCATCTGGTTCAACAACGATACATTCCCCCTGAGCTCCTCCAGTACCCTATGTTGCTCGCTGGATTTCTGGAGTAGAAGTGTGAGCATTTGTCTGTTCTGTCCATCCTCCTTGTTCTTAATTCTCGTTCGTTCATGAGGAGAAATGTAGCACTCTTTCTTGTTGCACTGGACTTCAAGATCCTCAATTTTCTTTTTCAGCTCATCTAACTGACTTAGCAGTTTCACTAAGTTGAAATCTCTCCTTTTCATTTTCTGGTCTGGCTTAGTGAAGTTGTTTAGCAATTTGGCTGCTTCCACATAGGGATGTTGTACTAGACTACCCGAGGCAATTTGATTAGCCATCATTCGGTTTCCTAGACTAAGACTTCGGTAGAAAGATTCAAAAATGACTCTTTCGGGGATTTCATGAGTAAGGCATTGACCCAGAAGTGCTTTGAACCTCAGCTATGCCTCAAGAAGTTGTTCGCCTTCCGATTGCCTAAAAGTTAGGATCATATCTCGGAACATCATCCCTTCTAATGACGGCATCTCTACTAACTTGCAAGTACTGCTCGATATGTTCAACTCCCCAGCTTCGAAACTCTAACAATGAAAACAAAACTAAAAATTAAGTTAGTAAAACTACAACTATTAAGAACAAAAATTCTACTTAACTAAGAATTCCCAAATAACACCATTCCCTCGCAGCGGCACCATTTTGATGTTTGCCTAATCAAGACACAACTTTCGATGCAAGTGTCTACGATCGTATAATAATTTAGTAACCCAACCAAAGGTTGGGATCGTTCCCAAGGGAGTGGTTTTGAGAATTAATAGAAAAATAAAATTTAGTTCTAACTAGTCATAGCTAAACATATTAACAATTAAAAACATTGTGAATTAAAGGGGGATACAATAGTGTCAATTAACAATGGGGGGTTTTGTCACAAGTAAGTAAAAACAACAAAATTAACATGGATTTATAAGTAATGAGAGGGGATCCTTGGGATGTGACAAAAATACGGGTGAAGATAGATTATTGGGTACATTCTTTCGATAGAAGATTCATAGAATAATTGTGACTAGGCTAAACATTAATGGGGATAAGCTCTCTCTCGAGCAACTTCCCCCATTTCAAGTGCGTTACTCTCGGACACCCACTTTTCGCATGAAGACCAGCCTACGCCTTAACCCACTCACTCTCTCGAGCTGAGTTTGTGGGAATGAGACTAGGATTCACTCTCTCGAGCTGAACATCATGTTGACCCACTCCTAACGTCCATCAATTTAGAAGTTTTAGTTTTACGACCTCTCTCTCGAGCAAGCCGAAAGCACATAAATAAACTTGTATTTGCAACTAAAAATTCATTAAATTCATCCACAACTACTAAACGAAATCACAATTAAACTATGATTAAACTATTAGCAAGTAAGACCTAACAATTATCTTAATCCATATTCGCTAAATCACACCTCAAGAATCGGGGTTTTTAGCCACACATGTATAAGATATAGAAATTTATTCCAAATTGAGCTCGCATTCAACTAGGTATGAAGATTTAAGTCTTGATACAGGCCAAAATTGAAGAATCCAAGAGACCCAAATCCAAATCTTTAAGATGAAACCCTTTGGATCTTCAACTCTTCTAAACCCTCTCAAACTTAGAGCAAAAAAATCAAAAAGTACTATTCTATATGAAATTGTAATAATTGTTCAACACTTAAAACTACAACTCTAAAAAGAATTTATAGTTTTCACAGATTTGTGCTGCAGCGGATCATTCGACGTCGTTAGTCGGAATCGCTGATCAACTTGGGGATTCGCCCTTTGGTGTAGATCATCCCTGTCTTGCACCAGCCTTCAGCATCGTCGTGCTCTGGGTCATTGGGCGACATGGTACTGCTTTGCGGAACTTCTCAGTGATGCGCTGACTGCTCACTTTTTCCGCCGACTTGATCCTTTCCTTCAGGGCTGAGCATACTAGAACAAAAGGTGGAAGTAAGACCCTTCGGCGACTCGCCAAGTGGACTCGGTGATCCTCAGGCCTTCATTTCTTCGTTCTTTTCAGCATTTTCATTTCTTTTTGTGACGTAGTGTCCATGCTTTCCTTCAAACTTCAAATATCTAAAACTTAAGGGTTTTCATCAGATATTGAGATAAAATAAGTATTTGAGGACACAATTTTAATTAAAATGTGGTCCTAAATGAGTCCAATTTATGGACTCATCATACACCACGAGTCATGGTGCCATTCGTGGAGTTGGAGGCAATAGCTTCCTTAGGCTGCCCTAAAAGTGGCCCTTCCACACGAGCCACTTCACGGCTCGTGAAGCCTTAGACGGCTCGTGGGAGTGGTCTTGGACATTCCTTGGTGCATGGAGGTTGAGGGTTGAGTGGGGATGGCTTAGCCATTGCCTCAACGCCCACGAGAGGGACCACAACTCATGGAGCCCCTCGTGAGATTGCCTTGGGCTTGTGGGATAAAGGCACATGATGCCAAGCCACTGCCCCAAGTCCACAATTGGGACCACGGATTGTAGTCATGACCACAGATCGTGGGGTCCCTCGTGGCTCCTGGGTAACTCGCTTAAAGTGAGGGGTGTTTTGGGTAATTTATTTTTAAGCCCTATCAAAGTGAAGTCATTTTGTCTTATTTTTATACACCTATATAAGTCATTTTAAGTCAAAATACACCCATTCACCTCATTATTTTGCAAAACCCAAATCAAAATCCCAAAAATTCATCTTCTACAAAATTTCTCTTTCTAGAACTTCAAGGAAGAAGAAGAAGAAAGAAGTTGCCACTAGGGTTCGAGAAGCTAGGTTGTCTACTCATTATCACTGGATTTCTTTGCTACGGTATGTTTGCTCTTCATCCTTGGATAGAATTCATCCATGGAGTCCCTCCAAATTCAATTTTAAAACTAGTAATTTCCTCAAAAGTCAGGGATTGACTTCAATCTCATGGCTTCCTTTAAAAAACGTTTCTAATGATTGATTTATGATATATTATGTAAAAATTGATGATTTCCTATGGATTTTATGTTGAATCCCCCAAGAACCCATGAAAGCCCATATTCATCAATTATGATGTTGTGATGTGGGTATGTTGATTATAGAAGAATGTTATGAGATTATGCATGTAGTGATTGGGTGACTTGAATTATGATTACATCCATGTTTAATGTAATAGTTCTAGATGTGTTGATTGAATATTATCTATGGTCCTTGAAAGGGAAAAGTATGAGAATTATGCATGATTATGAGATTTATGAATATGCTTAAAGATCAATTTGAGAGTAAAGTGATTATGACTATGATCTTGTGTGTGTTGTTGAAAGGTTATTCTCATTCACACACCTATGTAGGAATATGATATGATGTGAAAGGTTTTCTCACAATATGATTATTCTAAGGTTGAAAGGCGGCTATTCGCACCTATTGAATCTATGAGCTATAGTATGAATTATGTTGGATTGAGTGTCAAGACATTCTTCCATGAATATGAACTTAATTCAAGACTTAATATGTAATACATGGGAATTAATGCTTAGCACCGAGTGGATATAAATATGAGATGGAATCTTATACCCAAATGGGTTCCTTATACGCTAGTTGAGTCCCAGTTCCCAAAGTATGTTTCTCATGTGATGGAAACCTTCGACGTCAGTTGAGTCCAGGTTTCTAATAACAATATCCTTATCCCATAAACTATGTGCCCTTATAGGTATTTAGCTAGTGGATCCACCTTATCTAAGAGTATGTTTCTACCTTAGGCAAGTAGGACAACCCCTTTTCAGTGTGGGGTAGACACTAGATTCCATGGTAAGCTCACATGGTCTATGTCAGTTAAGGCTTATTATGAACTATGGCTACTCAAAGAGCTTTACTTGGTATGGGTGGGGTTATGGGATCTTATTCGTGCATTGCACAAGTAGACTTTGAGGGTACTTATGGTATGTCTCTCCTAGGATATGATGATCTATGTATGCAACATGATTTATGACTTATGCTTTTCCAATTTATTCA
The DNA here is from genome assembly GCF_019186545.1 of Solanum stenotomum. Taxonomy (NCBI): domain Eukaryota; kingdom Viridiplantae; phylum Streptophyta; class Magnoliopsida; order Solanales; family Solanaceae; genus Solanum; species Solanum stenotomum. The sequence continues at coordinate 51,421,534 of NC_064284.1, forward strand.
TGATGAGTTTCAAACTTGGTAATTGGCATACTTTCAACTAAATGTCCTTTTTCTCATGTTTTCATGATTTTACGCATGACTATCATACTTAGTGCATTTTTGTACTAACCCATATTTCCCTACATTTTCCACAAGTGTAGAGTTTGGTGTTTGAGGTGATCTTCATTTGGTTCAAGCCTGGATTCGACTATTCTCCTTTCTTGTTGGTGAGTCCTCATGGTTCGAGGACAGATGATATCTTTGTAGTTACATTTTCTTGTATTTATTTTCGAATTTTCTTGTAAGGCCTGTGACCCTATTTCATTTTAAGAATTGTAATAGATGGCTAATTGAGACTAGTCTAGACTTCCATTTTCCTTTATGAATTTTGGACTTGGAATGCATTTTTACTCTTTATTGTTCTATACTTATGTTATGATTTGCTAAGTGGCTTACATGGCACCTTTAGGGGTTCTATGTGCCTTGTTACCTCTAGGGGGTACCCCTGGGTCGTGACATCATGTCTATCAAATTGTTCAAAATACATCTACTACTCAACCCATACCTCGAAAAACTGTTTTTCATATTCCAATATCCTCACAATCATACTCTCCATTTATCACACATTTCATACTCGATAATTATGGGAAGAAGGAAAATGAGTGAATGTTCATAGAAGGAAAGACTGAGCAATGCATCATAGAGAAAGTTATGAAAACAATGAAGGACTTTCACTACACCCCAAACATTGTGGAATTGAACTATGATGACATGTGCATCCATCAATATTTGGACCTCTTGTAAGATTTTAAAGAACAAAAAATTGACACTTTTTGTGGAGTTGAAAATCCCATGGCTCATTTAAGGGCTTATTGTGACCAACTTGTGGGAGTTGGGAAAGATGAAGCTTTGTTAATGTGACTCTTTAGTCGAAGTCTAAAAGGAGAAGCTTTGGAATGATTTACTTCTAAAGAAATCAAGAAATGGCCAAGTTGGAATGCTTTAGCTAAAGACTTCATTGAAAGATTTTCTTATAATGTAGAAATCATTCTTGATCGATACTCTTTGGATAGAATCAAATAGAAGTCTACTAAAAGCTTTCAAGAATATTGTCACGAGCCAGGAGTACCCCCTAGATGTAACATGGTGTATAGAACCCCAAAAGGACTCCATACAAGCCACCTAACTTTCATAACATAAGAAATAGAACAATAAGAGTAAAACAATAGTCCAAGTCCAATAGTTTTTATAGTAGAAAAGCGGTAGTCTAAAACACTTGTCTCAATATAGCCATCTAGTACAATAGAATCACCACATAAAAAATTATCATTAGCGGCAATTAAATTAATTACCGCTAAGTATGTATTTTTAGCGGCAATTATCACTCTTTGTATATGTGCCTAAAGCCTTTAGCGACATTGGTTCTAATGGCACTTTACTAATGACGGTAAAGACTTTAGTACTCTTAATTAATATCAATATTTATTGCCACTTAAAGTTGTTTTTGTTATAGTGAATGAAATAAGGACTAGCCCATACATCATGTCCAAAAGTGAAATACATGAAAGGAAGTAAAACAATGAACACCCGTCCTCGAAGCATAAGAAATCACCAAGCTCATAAATCTCAAAATCAACCACTAGCCACAAAATTGAGAAACCTAACAGTCGGAACCCTACATTTTGGGGAAATGTAGGCAAGAGTATGCATTAGTGCAAAACAATGTACCAAGTATGCTAGCTATGCATAAAATATTTAAATCATGCTAAANAATTGAGAAACCTAACAGTCGGAACCCTACATTTTGGGGAAATGTAGGCAAGAGTATGCATTAGTGCAAAACAATGTACCAAGTATGTTAGCTATGCGTAAAATATTTAAATCATGCTAAAAAGGGACATTTCATTTCATGACATGCAATTGACCAAGCTAAAACATGATATAAGAGAGTTAGAAAACATAAGTCATAAAACCATGGTCAATGCAAGTTAATCATCTTTAAAGACTTTGAACACATATGAGATACTTCTTGAAGTAACCTTAGTTCATTATTAATGTGGGTAATTAGCCTTAACTAACATAGAGACCATGTGCGCTATAACATGATCCCTCAGTGTCTCCCACACCAAAAAGGGTTGTCATACTTACCACGGTAAGGACAATAGTTTGAGCGAAAGTGGATCCACTAGCTAATGTCTATCTAGAAAATCATCCTATAAGGGCACATAGTTAAGGAATAAAAAGATTGCTACTAGAAATCCGACCTCTACTAAGAGGGAGAGCTTCCATCTCAATATCCCTCTCGGTGCTAAGCTTAAATGGCACAGAATAGTCATTTCTTCTTGTTCCTATTATCCATGGAAAGACACGTTATCTTGCCAATTCAAGCTAAGTCATCATCCATGGAAGGGTATCTTTCGAAAACCAATCCAAGCTAGGTTCATTAGGATATATCTTAATCTTTGATTCAATTTGGTGAGAAAAATTTTCAACGTGTCACACCCCGAACCTACACCCTGGGTGGGACTAGCACTCGAGAACCATTGGTGGCCCCAAGCGAACCCTTGGGTTGGCTAAACTCTCAGTGGAAGACTTTACACATTAATAAAGAAATCAAATGCACTTAAATCAATATCTCAAAATAACATAGAATGGTTTAGAATTACACATTCAACTTAGCCAAAGTGGGAACTCAAGTCTTACAACAAAACAACTGAAATGCAAGACTAAAGAACTAATAACTATCTTTCTATGAAGCATTTAAATACTAAGAGGGATGTTGGGACAAGACCCCCGATCATCTTAATAACTATAATCAGAAAATCAACAAAACAAAACATAACCAAAGGGATCCTCCGGAAAGCAAGGAGGCTCACCAACTTACTCTAAGTGCTCGAATGGATCAACGAGACGCTAGATGCTGATCTCTATTACCTGTATCTGCATCATAAAATGATGCAGGCCAAATGGCATTAGTATATTGAATGTATGAGCATGAGAGGGGAAAAGTAAACATGACATAAGTTGAATTGAATCTGAAAAGAACACTTACCTTGGCTTTACTCAACTCATGGATACTCAACTCAAATGTAAAATAAAACAACAACAAAGGTGCAGTTTATATAAAAAAATGTAAACCATAATAACAACTCAATTTACTCATATAATAAAGTAGTAAAATTTTGTGGGAGTTTCTCTAACCGACAACCATCACTATGAGCTAATGTGATAATACACCGTGTCGCCCACGCTGCCAGAACTGTCCTATTACTTGCCGAGATATCGAATGCCTCAACTAAGGGGATCCATTAGTCTATGCTAAAATGATTTAGGTGTCATCAAAAAAGTATGACCCTTTTCTACCCATGATGGCTACATGGTTTATGGAGACTTCATTTATTATGAATTCGTCCCTATATCGGTGCTCAATACTACTCCCAAAATGTATTCAACTCGTATGTTTTAAAACAAAACTCTTTCCGTGATTTGAGGTAATTACTAAAAACTAGCTTAAAAACTCTCTTGGAAATAGTGTTTCCTTTCTTGTTTAAATGTGAAAACATTTTAACTCTTGAGAATACTTAGTTCCCATATAATCTTTTGAAGGAAATGAACTTTACTCTTACTCTTTACTCAACTCAAAAGTCAAGCCTTAAAAAAAAGTTAAAACATTTGTAAAAGTCTTTTGGAAGACTTTATGAACTTCTCTTGACTTGACTCTTAACTTTCCTTGAATTCAATTATGGATTCAAGGCTCATGATCTCATGTTTATGGATGATTTAATGATGCTTAGACGTACCTTAGAGTGTAGGAATAAATTAGGCAGCATAGGTACGTTGCAAGGGAACTCAAATGGAAAGAAGTGGGAAAAGGTGGAAGGCTTGGCAACCATGGCGCTCTGAGTGGCGCGGCAGCCCACCCCCATTCCCAGTTTTAATGAATTTTCTTGCTCGTTTTCAACTCTAAACTCCCAAGATTCGAATGGTTCCTTCCTCAAAAGCTTATATTCGAATACATAACCAAAATATGCAAGAATATACTCAAAACAACATCAAATTTCATGAATTTAACTCAAGAACTTCTCAACAACTTCAACAATAAAGAACCCAATAGAAACTTCAACAAAATCCATCAATAACTCAATTTTCTATACTTCAAGAACACAAATTTGTGGAATTGAATCATGATTGGTGCGTGGGTAAACTAACCCAATGCTATGTGATCTCACATACCTCGTAGGGATCAACCCTTGGCGAAATCGACGAGTTTAACTTCAAGAACGCGACGAATCCTTGCTTGTTTCTCCTCTTCTTTTCTCTTCTCTCAAAACCCAACATAATTTTGTAAAGCGCATACTGAATCCAATCAGTTGATACCCCAAATTAATTGCCAAAATCAAATTTAATTAATTGGGTAGTGAAAAGACCATAATACCCTTCAAAAATCCAGTTTTAACTTTCCTTATCCAGACATCCCAACTTCAAATGGGCATATCTCCCTCATACAAAGTTGAAATTTAGCAAACTTGGTGGCGTTGGAAAGGTTATTCAAAGATATTTCCTACGGTATCTTGTACCACACCCAAATCATCCCGATCTAGGAGTTATGGTTGTTTGAATTTGACCAAAAACTCATCCTTAGCATAATTTTGTCAAACTTTCCAAATTTGATTATTTCCAAAAACAGTTTCTTCCAAATTCTAGTTCTTTCTAGTTCTTTCCAATAACGAGGTGTTAGGATATCTCCCCCTTGGGAACATTCGTCCTCGAATGAGATTACTCTTAGTAGGCTAAGGGCGTAACGTCAAATATTCAGTTCAAACACCTAACAAACAAATCTAACACATTAAGGATATCAATTAAAAAGTACTAAGAAGAGAATAAGTACCTTGGTATGGAATTTGTCCGGGCTCAAAGAGATGTGGATATATCTTCTTCATATCTTCCTCAGCTTCCCAAGTAGCTTCCTCAACAAACTGATTTCTCCAAAGAACTTTGAATGATGCTATTTTCTTAGTCCTCAACCTGCGAACCTGACGGTCTAGAATCTGAAAAGGGATCTCCTCAGAAGACAAGCTATCCTTGATACCAATATCTTCAGTTGGTATGATAAGTGAAGGATCTCACATGAACTTTGTGGACCGCTGCTAAATCTTGGGGTAGCTCTAACTCATAAGCTACATTACCAATCCTTTTGGATACTTTGTATGGGCCAATATACTGGGGACTAAGTTTCCCCTTCTTACCAAATCTCATAACACCCTTCATGGGTGAAACTTTTAAGTAAATCCAATCATCTACTTCAAACTCTGACTCCCTTATCCTAACATCAATTTAGGATTTTTGACGATTCTGCGTTGATTTCAACCTCTCTTGAATGACTTTCACTTTCTCCATTGCTTTATGAACTAAGTCTAGTCCTATCAACCCAGCTTCACCAACCTCAAACCACCCAATTGGAGATCTGGATCTTCTGCCATAAAAATTTTGATACGGAGTCATCTAGATGCTAGAGTGGTAACTATTATTGTAGGCGAACTCAATGAGAGATAGGTGATCATCCCAATTACCCTTGAAATCAATCAAACAGGCCCGCAACATATCTTCTAATGTCTAAATAGTGCACTCTTCTTGACCATCTGTTTGAGGATGAAAAGCAGCACTCAAGTTCACCTTTGAATCCAAGCCTTTCTAGAATGACTTCCAAAACTGTGCAGTAAATTGTGCACCTCTATATGAAATAATCGATACCGGAACCCCATAAAGCATGACTACCTCTTAAATGTATAACTTGGCATAATCCTTTGCTAAATAAGTAGTCTTTACGGGCATAAAATGGGCTGATTTGGTCATTCGATCCACGATCACCCAAATAAATTGTCTGTGACACCGTGGAAAAGCAGTAATGAAATCCATATTAGTTATCTCCCAGTTCCATTCCAAGAGTTCTATATTCTGAGAAATACAATCGGTCCTTTGGTGTTGTACTTTAAATTGCTGACAATTCAGGAATTTAGCAATGAACTCAGCAACGCCTTTCTTCATACTATTCCACCAATATATTTCTCTCAAGTCACGATATATCTTCGTGGAACCAGGATGAATGGAATATCTAGAGCTATGAGCTTCCACCATGTTCCTCTCTTGGAGTTCACCCAACCTTGGTACACACAACCTACCTTGATACCTAAATACGCCATCTCCTCCTTGTTCAAAAGCCAATACGTTTTGCTTATGAACATTTGCCTTCCTTTCAAGAAAAATAGGATCTTGGTCTTACTTTTCTTTCACTTCTGGCACTAATGATGATTCAACCCCATTCATCACCACTCCTCCTCTTTCTGTGGAATCCATTAGTCGAACTCCTAATCATGCAAGTCTATGCACATCTTTCGCTCTCTTTCTTATCTTTCTCAAAATGGACCGTACTACACACAGACAATCTACTCTAGGTATTAGAAACAACATTAGCCTTACCTGGCTGATCAAGAATACTTATGTCATAATCCTTGAGTAACTCTAACCACCTCCTCTATCTGAGATTAAGCTCTTTCTGGCTAAACACATACTGAAGACTCTTGTAATCGTTGAACACATCCACATGAAAACCATAAAGATAATGATGCCATATTTTCAAAGCAAATACTACGACAGCCAACTCTAGATCTTGGGTTTGGTAATTTTCTCGTGAATCTTAAGTTGTCTGGAGGGATAAGCTATAACTTTGTCATTCTGCATTAACACACATCCCAAACCAACTCCAGAGGCATCACAATATATAACAAAGCCTTCCTTACCTTCTGGTAAGGTCAATACTGAGGCAGTAGTCAACCTCTTTTTCAATTCCTGAAAGCTTTTCTAACAAGCTTCAGACCATTGAAACTTTACTGTTTTTTGAGTTAACTTAGTCAAAGGGGATGAAATAGATGAGAACCACTCTACAAACCTTCTATTATATCCAGCCAACCCCAAGACACTCCTAATATCACTTGGAGATATAGGTCTAGGCCAATTTTCCATTGTCTATATTTTTTGGGTATCAACTTCAATTCCATCACCGAAAATAATGTGGCCTAAGAATGCCACAGACTCAAGACAAAACTCACATTAAAGAACTTAGCATACAATTCTCTATCCTTTAGAGTTTGGAGGACTATTCTGAGATGGTTAGCATGATCTTCTTCATTCCTCGAATATATTAGAATGTCATCAATAAATACGATAACAAACATATCAAAATAGGGATTGAATACTCTATTCATAAGGTCCATGAATGTTGTAGGCGCATTAGTTAAACCAAATGACATGACTAGAAACTCATAATGACCATAACGGATCCTGAAAGTTGTCTTTGGAATATTACATTCCATTACTCTTAACTGATGGTAGACATATCTAAGGTCTATCTTAGAGAAACACACGACACCCTGAAGCTGATCGAAAAGATCATCAATTCTCAGAAGAAGATACCTATTCTTGATGGTAACCTTGTTCAGTTGACGGTAATCTATGCACATCCTAAGGGAACCATCTTTCTTTCTCACAAATAAGACCGAAGCTCCCCAAGGTGAGACACTTGATCAAATAAAACCCTTATCAAGTAGATCTTTCTACTCTGTTGGAGCAGTTCTATATGGCAGAATAAATATTGGACGAGTATCAAGAAGATTATCTATATCGAAGTCTATTTCTCTCTCAAGAGGAACTCCGAGTAGATCATTAGAAAAGACATCTGGAAACTCACTCACAACTGGAACTGACTCAATAGGAGGCGTCTCAACACTAGAATCATTGACTCGGACTAAGTGATAGACACACCCCTTGAAAACTAGCTTTCTCGCCTTAAGGTACAAAATAAAATGACCCTTAGGCACTTCTGAACTGCTACTCCATTCTATAATTGTCTCATTAGGAAAATGGAACTTGACAACTCAAGTTCTACAACCAATGGAGACATAACAGGCATGGTGCTCTTGTGATTGACGAAATTGGTACAATCATGATAGACTCGCTCGAAAAGAATAGACTCCCCAGCAATTGAACAAAAACAAAAGTGCTCACAAAGTTTCTCAGGATGAACATCAAAATTAATTGCAACATAAACAGTCACAAAAGATAAACTCGCCCCTGGGTCTAGTAAAGAATAAACATCACGAGTAAAGACTTTGATCATACGAGTGACAACATCTGGAGAATTCTCTTGCTCTTGAAAACTAGTGATATCATATTGGCGGTTTGCTCCTCCGCCAGTACCTAAAGTAGCTCCTCTAGGTGCAGCCCTGTCTGGTGGAGCAACTGAAGAAGATTGGGTTCTATTGCCCCTATTTGCATTTCCGTGAATATTCTTCGGATACTCGTTCATGAAGTGACCCTCTTGACCGCACTTGAAACATCCTGTAGAGCGAAGCACATGGGTGGTTCCTACCACACTTAGCATATGTAGGAGCCCAATTGCCTCTTTGTGCCACACTACCCTGAGAGCAGGTCTAGCCCTAAAATTTTGCGAATTGTGACTATTATACTCACATTTGCTCCTTGGTGCAAGTGTACTAGCAGATGATGAAGCATGTACCTTTCGCTTATGTTAGAAGGAATAACGGTTCACATTAATCCTTTGCTTCCCAGACTCATTCTTTGTCTCATCCTTTTTGTTTCTGAATTCTTCTTTATCCCTTAACTTCTCTTCCTCAACCTGTTGCACATAAATGATAAGTATCTCTATGTCCATGTCCCCTATCATCATAGATTCTTTTGCCTCCTTTTTTGACAGACAAGACAACCCAACAACAAACAAACTCATCATGCTCCTCATATCTGCAACCATCTCCGGAGCACATCAGGAAAGTTGGGTGAACTTCAAACTGCACTGATGAACACTTAGTGAATCCTTCTTAAGTGTAAGGAATTCCCATACTTTTGCTTCTCTTAGTTCACATGGAAAGAAACACCCCAAGAAAGACTCCTCAAACATCGTTTAACTCAAAGTTGGTGCACCCTCAGCTCTACTCTTCATCCACTAGTCAAACCAAGTCCTAGAAACACTCCTTAGTTCATATGCAGCTAGTTCCACTCGCTCAACATCAACAATGTATATAACCTCAAACACCTTCTGCAGTTCCTCAACAAAATTTTGTGGATCCTCAGTAATGCTTGAACCAGTGAAGCTTGGAGGATTCATCCTCAAGAACTCACGGATCCTCAGAGTATCAACCTCTTCTTGTCGAGCCCCTCTTTGTTGCCCAACTTGGTTGGTCACAGCTTGACTTAACATTTGGATTGCTTCTCGAAATTCAGAATTGGTGACCTCTCCTTGGGGTTGCACTTCTGGTGCATTAGGTACCCCTTTCTCCTCAACTTTCCTCCTAGAAGGACGACCTCAGATAGCTCTTTGTGGAGGCATGATCAACTGAAAGACACACACAAGCACGAGTTAGAAATAGACTTTATAGATATGAAATCTATCGCAAGAAATGTGTATTGAAGGAGTGAAGGAATTTCCTAAATGTTGCAGCCTCTTAATTATAGATTTGGGGAGCTTAACACCGATAAATAGTACTCTACAGACACAGTTTCATAGACTCCCTAGGACCCTTGAAATCTGTGCTCTGATACCAAGTTTGTCACGCTCCGAGCCTACACCTTGGGAAGGACTGGCACTCGAGAACCATTGCTGGCCTGAAGAGAACCCTTGGCCTGGCTAGACTCTCAGTGGAAAACTTTACGCATTAATAAAGAAATCAAATGCCCTTAAATCAATTGTCTCAAAATAACTCAGAATGGTTTAGAATTAAACATTCAACTTAGCCAAAGTGGCAACTCAAGTCTTATAGGAAAACAACTGAAATTCAAGACTAAAGAACTACTAACTAACTGTCAATGATGCCTCTAAATACTAAAAGGGATGTTGGGAAAAGACCCCTGATCATCCTAACAACCAAAATAAGCAAAGAAACAAAACAAAACATAACCAAAAAGATCCTCTGGAAAGCAAGGAGCCTCACCAACTGACTTTGAGTGCTCGTATGGATCAATGAGGCGTTGGATGTTGATCATGATTATCTGTATCTGCATCATAAAATGATGTAGGCCAAATGGCATTCTGACATTTAATGTACGAGCATGCGAGATAAAAACTAAGCATGACATAAGCTTGAATTGAATCTTAAAAGAACACTTACCTTGGCTTTACTCAACTCATGGATACTCAACTAAAATGCAAAATAAAATAACAGTAAAGGTGAAGGTTATATAAATAATTTAAACCGTAATAACAACTCAATTTACTCATACAATAAAGTAATATAATTTTGTGGAAGTTTCTCTAACCGACAACCATCACTATGAGCTAATGTGATGATGCAATGTCTTACCCACGCTGCCAGAACTATCCTATAACTTGCCGAGATATAGAAAGCCTCAACTAAGTGGATCCACTAGTCTATGTTAAATAACATTAAGGTATAATCTACAAAGTGTGACCCTTTCTACCCACGATGACTACATGGTTTATGGAGACTTGAGTTATAATCCCCATATCGGTGCTCAATACTACTCCCAAAATATACTCAACTCATATGTTTTTAAAAAACTCTTTCTGTGATTTGAGCTAATTACTCAAAACTAACTTAAAAGCTTCCTTGGAAATCGGTGTTTCCTTTCTTGTTTAAATGTGAAAACAATTTAACTCTTGGGAATACTTATTTTCCGTATAATATTTTAAAGGAAATAAACTTTACTCTTACTCTTTAAACTCCAAACTCAATCCTTAAAACAAAATTAAAACATTTGTAAAAGACTTTTGGAAGACTCTATGAACTTCTCTTGATTTGACTCTTAACTTCCCTTGAATAGAATTATGGATTTAAGGTTCATGATCTGATATTTATGGATGATTTCATGATGTTTAGATGTACCTTAAAGTGTAGGAATAAACTCATAAACATAGGTACGTTACAAGGGAACTCAAACCGAAAGAAGTGGGAAAAGGTGGAAGGCGTGGTAACCCTGGCTCTATGAGTGGTGCGGGGCACCAGAGCCTGAGCTACAGAGCGTAGCTTGGGGCACACTAGCTGGCGCGGCGACCCAGAGGCCAAACTTCAGAGCCTAATGTGGGGCGGTCTAAGTGGCGCGGAGCCCCACCCCCATTCCCCATTTTTTACGAATTTTCTTACTCCTTTTTCAACTCTAAAGTCCCTAGATTCGATTGGTTCCTTCTCCAAACACTTAGATTCGAATACATAACAAAAATATGAAAGAATCTACTTAAAACAACATCAAATTTCATGAATTTAACTCAAGAACTTCTCAACAAAATTCAACAATAAAGAACACAATAGAAACTTCAACAATATCCATCAAGAACTCAATTTTCTATACTTTTAAGAACAATTTTTTTTGGAGTTGAATCATGACTGGCGTATGGGACAACTAAACCAACACTATGTGATCTCATATGCCTCATAAGGATCAAACCTTGGTGAAATTGACGTGTTTAACTTCAAGAACGTGACGAATCTTTACTTCTTTTTCCTCCTTTCTCCTCTTCTTTTCTCTTCTCTCAAAACCCTAACTTAATTTTGTAAAGTATAAACTGAATCGAATCATTTTAGACCCCAACTTAAATACAAAAAATGGATCTAATTAATTGGGTAGTGAAAACACCATAATGCCCACAAAAAATCTGGTTTTGACTTTCCTTATCTAGACAACCCAACTTCAAATGGGTATATCTCCCTCATACCACCTCGAAATGGAGCAAACCAGGTGGCGTTAGAAAGATAATTCAAAGATCTTTCATATGATATCGTGTAGCACACCCAACTTAGACTGAGCGTGGAGTCATGGTCGTTTGAAGTTGACTTTACTTATCCTTAGCTTAATTTTGTCAAACTTCCCATATTTGATTATTTCCAAAAATGGTTTCTTCCAAATTCTAGTTCTTTCTAGTTCTTTCGAATAGAAAGGTGTTACAAAACCTTAGAATCCTTTATTATGTGAGAAAACCTTTCACATCTTTCTTTGTGTGTTTATGAGAATGTCCTTTCAATAACACAACAAAAATATCATTGATACTTTACTCTCAAAGAATCCTTCAACATTTGCATAGATTTCATAAGAAAATGCATAAATTTTATCGTTCAAGGTCAAAACCCACTTTCAATCATCAACACTTAGAAAACAAGGGTTAGATATGGATTTCCTCATAAATTCAGGTAAAGCTAGCAATACATGCTTAATTTAATAAAACTCTTCCTTTATAATAAAAATCCCACATCATATAATCATAAATTGAATACATGGGCTCATGGGGAAGTCATCATAAAATTATAGTATTCCATCAATTCATGCATAAGATATCATAATTAAATAATTTACCTAAATAAACAAACGAAACCATGACAATTCAAGAAAACCCTAACTTAATTAGGGAATTATAACTTTGAAATAAAGGAATTTGGGAACTCCATGAATAGCAGGAATTCATGGATGAAAACTATCATACCTCAAAGCCAAATGCTTATCTTCAAGGGTAAAAATAGAGATTTGACTTTAAACCCTAGGTTGAACCCTTTTTCTTCTTCAAGTTTTCTAGAGAGAGAAATATTTTTGAGAGGAGAATTGATCTCTGATGAGTCCACAAATTGGACTCATTTAGGGCTTTATTTTAATAGAAATAATGTTCTTGAATTCTTGTTTTATCTCAATATCTGATTAAAATGTTGAAGTTTCAGGTATTTAAAGTTTTAGAGGAAGCATGGACACTTAGGCGCAAAACGGAGCAAGTAGAACTAAAAACAACAAGAAATGGAATCGTACAAAACACCAAGTTCAATTTGGAGAGTCGCCAAAATGACATGAACCGCCCTTCATTCCAGTACGCGAAGCCTTGAAGGAAGTGGATCAAAAGGCGAGGAAAGGAGCAGTCGGTGAGTCACCAATTAGTTTCGCGAAGCAGCACTATACCGCCCAACGATCTAGAATGCGAGGATCCTAAAGGCAAGATACTGAAGGCGATGAGTTGACCAAAAGGCGGATCGCCAAGCTCATCGGCGATATCGACTAATGTTGCCGAACAATCCTCCACATCACAATCTGTGAAAACTATAAGTACTAGTTAGAATTGTAGTCTTAAGTGTGGAGCATTTTAAGAGTAAAAATTATTATTAGTCTATAGTATTTTGATCTCAAGTTTGGAGAGGGTTTTGTGGAGACTTTAAGAAAGGAGTTCTTCTTCCCCAAGTTGGAAGTGGGTTTTCTCTATTCACTTTCCTTTTCTTAATTCAAGGTTTAATTTCTTATACCCAGTTTATTTCATTATCATGTTAGGTATAATTTCTTATTTCTTGATGTATGGCTAAAAACCCCATTCTTGGGGTATGATTTAGCAAATATGGGTTGATATTCTTGTTGGGTCTTGCTTGTTGATAGGTTAGATGTATGATAATGGTGATTTCACCTAGTGGTTGTGGTTTATTCTAAAGGGTTTGTAGTTGCAAATTTAAAGCCACCCATGTGTTTTTTAGTTTACCCGAGAGGGAGGTCGCGAAACCAAAACCACTAGACTAATGGCCTAAGGAGTGGGTCGACATGAGGTTTAGCCTGAGTGGGTGAGCCCTAGTCCCATATCCTAACACTTAGCTCGAGAGAATGAGTGGGGTAAGGCGTAGGCTGGTCTTTATGCGGCAAATGGGTGTCCGAGAGGAACACATTTGCAACGGGGTAGGTTGCCCGAGAGGGAACATCTTTCCATTTAAAGCTTAGCCTAGTCACTATTATCTTGAAAATTTCCTATTGAAAGCATGTACCCAACAATTTTTCTAAACTTGTATTGTGGTCACATCCCAATAACCTTTCCCCATACTTGATTTTCTTGTTTATTTTGTTGTTTGAGTACTTGTTACAAAACCCCCTTTGATATTTGACACTTTTGTGTCACCTCTTTTTAATTTACTCTGTCTTTTATCGCAAATGTCTTTAACTACAACTAACTTGAAAGAAATTCTAATTGGTTATTAATTCTCAAAACTGCTCTCTTGGGACATGACCCCAACCCTTGGTTGGGTTACTATATTATTGGCGATCATAGATACTCATATCGTAGGATAGTGTCGTTGGTTACGATAAGCATCAAAATGACGCCGCTGCCGAGGAGTGGTGTTATTTGAGAATTCTTAGTTTAATAGAACTTTTGGTCTTACTAGCGGTAGTTTACTAACCTTACTTTTTGTATTGTTTTTCTTTGAGTTATTGATTTTACCCAGGCACCTTAAGAATGACTGAAAGAAGTGGTACCAAGTTAGCTGAGGCGAATCAAGAAGTCGAGGGTGACTTCATGTTAACTGCGCTCGTAACTCAGTTGAACAACTTGGCCACCAAGATCTTAGAGGTGGAAAACCAGTGCACAAGTCTTGAGAGGTTCATGCCCTTTCATGAGCAGAGGGAGTTTAGAAACAATGAACACAACTATGTTGAGGATACACTGCAAATCATTCTCCTAAAGGTCACTGAACATGACCGAGTGATAAATGAGATAAAAGAGAATGTTGAAGTGTTGAACCAAATGGTTGGTTCTCACTCTGGTTCGATCTAACTGATCAGGTCGCTCTTGAGTTATGCAGTGCCTCCTCTCCACTCAAATGAACTATTGGGGTTGCTTGGTAATGCTGGGGTCGACCCTAATAAGGGAGATTGAGTAAGGACTTGCGTCATGCGATGACGTAAAATAAGGCGCTTCTTGGGAGGCAACCCAAGGTTTTACTGCGTTTTAATTAATTATTCTGTTCGAATAAGGGTGTGCTGATTTTGTAGGGTAAAATGCGAAAGGTGTTGAGTAGTACAGGATGGCGAGCCAAGGGCCCAGTGGGTGAGTCACCGAATATTTCCGCGATTCTGACTTATTCCGCCGTTGGGACCCCAAAATAAGAGATGTCCTGTAAAACTCAGCGAAGCAAGTAGTACTTAAGCGCATCGCCGATGCAATCGGCAACATGACTAACGTCGTTGAAAGACTTGGAACTAGACGGTTAATATATTGCCAAAACTTCAAAATTTTCAAACCATTCACTTTCCCTCGCTTTGATGCTTCACAAATTCACCCTATATTAGTATTTTCAAAATTAGTGTCTTCAATTAGTATTATAGTTGTCAATTGGTGGTCGAAACTAGGAATTTTTAGCTGCCTAGCATTATAAAAAGCTATTTGATCGGCATACAAGGTTAGTCTCTAAAACCCCGATTTTACTTTTGAAAATTTTGCACTCATTTGCAGTTATAGTATTGGGATGACTTGTGTTGGGCCTCTCTGATAGAAATAGGTTGCTATGATGCTGTTTTCAATTCGTAAACTTTGCCTAAAATGCTTAAATGATTGAATGCCTTCGTGTTTGCACTTTGAATTAATTGATATCGATAGGGGTGTTGCATGTTATTTGTTAGGCTGATTGGGGGAAGTCTGAGTATCTCAAGAGTGATGGGTAGTGCGGGTCTTGTTAGAATTACATGAGTGCATGCTTTGATTTGATTTTCTAGGATTGGGGGATTGAATTCAAGAAAGTGGGTCAAAAATAGGCACGTTGGGTCGATTGGCGAGTTAAGTTGAGCTCGTTGAACGACTCAGCTGTTCGCCTAATGTCCCCACCCCGCCGATGATTTGTCACCTCGATTGGAGTTTGGTTATGTAACTTTTGGCGAGAAGTCTGAGGGCGCCAAAAATGCTCAGCGACTCGTCGAAGATATTACAATCGTCTTTTATCTGGATCCCTGGAACCCTATTGCACTGTCACTTTTGGCGAACATATCCTGCTCAATGAAAGTGGTCGGCGATTTGCCGAATGATCCTACCTATCGCTATTTTCTCCTTATTGTTAAGCAAATTCCTTCAGCAAGCTCGTTTTGGCTCACCAGAGAGATTCGGCGACTAACCGATCGAGCTTATCTGCAATAACTTTTCTGTACTTGCATTTGAGTTTCTTCTTATTTTTTTTGTAGAAATGGTACCCACAAACCTAAATGAGCCCCCTCAGAAAACAACGAAGGGCATTACAATAAATGAAGGAGGATCACGTCCTTCATAGAGGATGAACTGCCTCTGATTGACCGAAGGAGAGCGCTCCATGCCAGGTCTTAGTCCACAGCCACCAGCACCCCCTCAGCTACCACTTTACCTACTACTGTACCTGTGCGAACACCAACACCACCTCCAGTGGCTCCTGCACTTCCCGTAGTTCCACGTCCACCGAAATTGTTCAACAGATTGAAAGGAGATGGTTTACGCACCATTCTTGAAGAAAAATTGCTATCCGTGGAAGGTCTGGAAGGTAAACATGCTGAGGTGCTTGACATGCTCAGGTATCATGAGTTTGAGAAATTCACGAGGTACTTACATACCTTCCTGGGTCTGGGAATTCTACTTTGCCTATGGGGAGTTAGTCCCGAAAAGCAGAAAGAAGGCCACTAATTTCTGACCAGTGAAATCGGTTATGGTTATAAGCAAGGAAGTAAAGTGTCATAGTGAACACATAAATGTTGTATTGGGACGACCGCTGCACTCGGTACTTCCCTACCATGGTTTGCCTATTGCCCCATCGCTCGATGCTTTGAAGGGTTAATTAGCTTCGATGATCTCTGACACCACCCCGAGATGGATGGACGCGGGAGTCCCTATTGAGAAGAGGGATATGAACATCGCCTCTTGCTATTGGTTTGGGTTCATCAACAGCACTATCATGCCATCCTAGAACGAGTCCATTCTGCATCATCCGAAGGCGGCTTGCCTTGGCTCTATCATGTCCAGGAGGCAGATCGACCTGGGATTGTTGGTTTCACAAGAGATGGCTATGAGGGCCAAACAAACACAGACGTCTCTTCCATTTCCTGTACTGATCACTGATCTATACCAGCGAGCTGGAGTACCACATGACACTACGAAGGATGTTGACGTTACCCCATCTTCCTCCACCGACATCCGGCGTATAGAAGCCGAGTTCCCAAAAGTGGAGATTGATAGGAGGAGGGTACCCCTAACATATACATCTCCAGAGGTCAATGTTGATGCATTACCAGCAGCCACACCTTCGCATACTCCGGCCTCTAAGCCATCAGGTATACCCGATCCTCCCCCTCCTTATCATAGTCCCCAGGTATTTCATCATGAGCCTAACCTCCCAGGATCACTCAAGCCATGATCCTAAAAATGGGATGGCTAGCCTACTCGGTAGATGTTAGGGGGACACGATTAGAGAGATCTGTCCCAGAGATGATTGACAATGACATCTTGACTGCACTAACCCCTGTTAGAAATACTGTTGATCAACTGACTGCCAGAGTCACTACTTCTGAGAGCATACAGGGGGAGACACCCAAGGTTTCATCCCTAAAAGCTGAAATAGCTGAGCTGAAGAATGATGTATCTTATCTGAAAGCCACCGACTTCACAACACTGATGCGGGGAGCAGATGACATAGATATCTCTGAGACCTATGGGATTCCCCCGACCACTACTGGAGACGTGCATAAGGATGATGCAGGGCACGTAGAGTCAAAGACAGAGACCGACAAAGAGCAGGTAGCAATGCACGATAAGATGCTGAGCGAGAGCCAAGAGGACATCGTATTCAGAGATTTTTTGAATCTCGTAGAGATTGTGGTGCAATTGGCAACTCAAAAAGTGCCAGCTGAGCCACCCACAATAGCTCCCAGTGGATCTGGCATTGCTAGTATGTCTGAGGCTACTACTGAGACAGAGCCACGCGACCAGATAGACATATCGTGCACCAATGCCCATATTCAGGCCCAGACAGATGGTGCGACTGCTTAAACATGATTCCCTCTTTACCTCCCTCTTTGTTTTTTTTATCTGCCCTTTTGGATACTTATTTCTTGCATTTAAGGACAAACACTTTTTATTTGTTGTGGGGTGAGGCCCACACCTTTTGTGTTTACAGTCATGTTTTGTTCTGTATATATTTGGGTTGTCTGTTTTTAATTATTATTTTAAATTTCTGCTTTTCTGTGGATGTTTGAGCTCATGGCTCCTGTTGTTTTAATTGCAAAAACAATTTTGATCCTTTGAAAAAAAATTCACCACCTCTTGTGTTGAAAGTGGTTGTTCTTTTGCAAAAAAATTTAAGTCTTGGTTGCAATCAATACCGATGACTTGAATAGTGCTCTCAATTGAACAAGCATGAATGCATGGCTACGACGAGGCCAAATGAAGTTACATAGACAATATGTGCACTCTTTGCATCTCGTTGTTACTAGCCATTTATCAAATTGATTTTCTTGTGAGGACCGTTGCACACTAGCGAACGTGTCTAGTCTTGTCTGACTGAAGTATCGATGCCTTGTGTGATAAGCTTACTTCGAACCTTGGATGAATAAACCTATAATTTGCCCTGTTAGTCTAATTGATTTAGAAAGGTTAACTCTTGAGATGATCTTAGGCAATTTTAAAGAGTGTGAGCCAATTTGACATATATCTTTTTTGTGGCCTACCTGTCAGCGTGTGAAACTCTCTTAAACACCCCTTCAGCCTATCCTCCTTTGAAAGAAACTTGATAAAACGTAGACTTTTTTTCATCCACTACCTATAATCTTCTTGAGATGTGTTTAGTGAATAGCCAAGTTAGGACAAAACTCTAAGTTGGGGGTGTGGTGAAAAGGAAAAGGAAAATTCAAGAAAGTCTCCTGAACCTATTGTATTGCAAAACAAAATGGAAACCCTCCATATATAAAAAAAAAAAGAAAGAAAAAGAAAGTCGTGGAATAAAAATGCAAAAGAAACTAGGTTTCCAAGCAATACATGGAGAACGAATAATAGGATGACTTATGAGCACTAGAAGAAAAATTGAGAAAGGAAGGGAAGAGGATGCCTTGAGAACATCACATCTCACGAGGATGAAAGTCACTAAGCCTAAATGACCATACCTTTGCACTCAGCCCCATTACAATCCTTAGAAAGACCTTTGTGATCTTGACTAAGCTAAATTGAAAGTTAATTGGAAAATAAGGGCAACCTACGGGTGAAAGCATGTATTTTCTTCTTCTTTTTGAGTCTAAGCGTTGTATATGATTTCTAATCTTACATTGACTCATATCTGTGCGTGAATATGGAATCATTCTATACGTGAGGGAATTTAGATACTTTTGTTGAGCTTGAACTTGCACTAGTAGCAAGTATTGCGAGCATGAGAATCTTTGGTAATGGTGTGTCACAATTTGAATATTGGAGTACACAAGTGATCCTTGCATAGGTAAATTGAGCCTTGTTGTGTGCATTCATGATTTAGTCTTGTGTAGCACCGTTTGAGGCACCCTATTTGAGCTGCTAAGCTTGAGGTTGCTCGAGGACAAGTAAAAGTTTAAGTTCGGGGTGTTGATGAGTCCACAAATTGGACTCATTTAGAGCTTTATTTTAATAGAAATAGTGTCCTTGATTGCTTGTTTTATCTCAATATCTAATTAAAATGGTGAAGTTTCAGGTATTTAAAGTTTTAGTGGAAGCATCGACACTTAGGCGCGAAACGGAGCAAATAGGGCTGAAAAGAACAAGAAATGGATCCTGCGGATGGTTGAGTTCAACATGGCGAGTCGCCGAAACGACATGAACCGCCCTTCGTTCTAGTACACAAAGCCTTGAAGGAAGTGGATCAAAAGGCGAGGAAAGGAGTAGTCGGCGAGTCATCAATTAGTTCCGCGAAGCAGCACTGTACCGCCTAATGATCTAGAATACAAGGATGCTAAAGGCAAGATATTGGCGATCTTGACTAATGTCGCCGAACAATCCTCCGTAGCACAATCTGTAAAAACTATAAATACTAGTTAGAATTTTAGTCTTAAGTGTGGAACATTTTTAGAGTAAAAATTATTATTAGTCTATAGTATTTTTTTCTCTCATGTTTGGAGAGGGTTTTGTAGAGACTTGAAGAAAGGAGTTCTTCTTCCCCAAGTTGGAAGTGGGTCTTCTTTATTCACTTTCCTATGCTTAATTCAAGGTTTAATTTCTTATACCCAGTTGATTTAATTATCATGTTAGGTATAATTTCTTATTTCTTGATGTGTGGCTAAAAGCCTCCATTCTTGGGGTGTGATTTAGCAAATATGGGTTGATATTCTTGTTGGGTCTTGCTTGTTGATAGGTGAGATGCATGGTAATGGTGATTTTACCTAGTGGTTGTGGTTTAATCCAAAGGTTTTGTAGTTGCAAATACAAAGCCACCCATGTGTTTTCGGCTTGCCTGAGAGGGAGGTCGCGAAGCCAATACCACTAGAATGATGGCCTAAGGAGTGGGTCGACATGAGGTTCAGCCAGAGAGGGTGAGCCCTAGTCCCATATCCTAACACTCAGCTCGAGAGAGTGAGTGGGGTAAGGTGTAAGCTGGTTTTCATGCGGCAAATGGGTGTCCGAGAGGAACTCATTTGAAACAGAGTAAGTTGCCCGAGAGGGAACTTATTTCCATTTAAAACTTAGCCTAGTCACTATTATCTTGCAAGTTTCCTATTGAAAGCATGTACCCAGCAATTTATCTCAACTTGTATTGCGGTCACATCCCAAGAACCTTTCCCCATACTTGATTTTCTTGTTTATTTTGTTGTTTGAGTACTTGTTACAAAACCCCCTTTGATATTTGACACTTTTGTGTCACCTCTTTTTAATTTACTATGTCTTTTATAGCAAATGTCTTTAACTACGACTAACTTGAATGAAATTCTAATTGGTTATTAATTATCAAAACCGCTCCCTTGGGACACGACCCCAACCCTCGGTTGGGTTACTATATTATTGACGATCGTAGACACTCATATCGTAGGATAGTGTCATTGTTCACAATAAGCATCAATATCCTTTTGTGAATTTGAAAGAATGACTTGAATGGGTTGAATTTGGATGTTAAAATGCTTATATAGGGGTTTTAGTGAATGTTAAAATGACGTAGTATAGAAGTTAATTAATTAGGAAAAGACCCAACTACCCTTGAAACTTAACTGCCAGCCCTGACCCCTGACTCGAGACTAACGGACCGTAGACTGACCATCGGTCCGTCCTACACACTCGGCAGTAGGTTCAAAGAGTTTTGGACTAGACCTACGACTCTTAGACCACAGACCGTGGACCCACCGATGGTCCATAGGTCCAGTCGTGGTTCCTGCCTGCACCATCTTTTTGGTGGCATATCCACAGACACACCTACGGTCCGTGGTCCAACCCACGGGCCTTGGTTGGTCATCGTGGATGGCACCTCTGAATCCTTAATTTTTTGCTTTGGTGCCCTCTTTCGTATCCGGGGTGTTACAAATATGGCTACCATTGGAGAAGAGAGGCTTCCAGGGTTAGGCATCCCATGAATGGAAAAAATATTATTGAAGTTTTTGTGTGCATGAAAGAGCTCAAGTACTACAAAATGTTGTTGCAAATTTTAGGAGGGAAGTTCAGTGAGATAGTCGAAATTGATGAAGCTATTGAAGACGATCGCAAGACCGAAAAAATCATCTGAAGGACTACCCAAACTGAATCCTCAGGATCATTGAGGAGGAAAAGAGAAGGTGTTTCCTGTATCTTATTCGAATCAAGGCCAAAATCAAAGAGAGATGCCAGGCTCAATGCTCGAAAGCTTCTACCATCCAAAACGTACCCCTTAGCTGTGGAAAAATCCTTACCTCATCTTTTATATCCAACTAAATTATCAAGATGCATGGCCAAATTATCCAAATGTCTAACCAAATTGCCAAGCTCCACCACCAAATTATTCAAATGTCCAACCAAATTACCAAGATCCACTAATAAATTATCCAAACGTCCAATTAAATTACTAAAGTGCTCCTCGAAATTATCCAACCCGACAATACCCAAATTTTCATACGACAACACCTACTCGCCAAAATCGTCCAAACTACTACCGAGCACCTCCACCTCCACAAAATAATTACAATCTTTTCCAAAACTTGAAAAAAAATCTCCATCAGTTTTCACTCCTTTAATTGAAAGTCGAACTCAATTATTCTAGAGGTTGAAAACCATCGGCTTAATTACGCCGATTGATCCAAAACCAATCAATACGTACTCTAAGTTCTTAAAATTGGATCTTTGTTTTGCTTACCATTTAGGAGGTCTTGGATATATCAATGAGAATTACAATAATTTGACACATAAAATTCAAGTTTGATTGATCAAAGGACTGACATTCTCCAAACTGTCGCTCCCAATGCCAATAGTAATTCATTGACGAATTCTGAGGGGGTTTACCAACAACATGATTGAAGTCGAAGAAGATTAGTGTCAGGGTAAATCTGTAATCCCAATTAACTCCGACAACTTGAGAAAGTTGTAGTTTCTTTGAGAATAATTGGGAACTCCAAATTTGTTGTTATGACATTCCACCTAGCTTTTGCTTTAGTACCTAGAGGGTCAGAACAAGAAGGATAGTAATCATGTATGGGACAAATTTATTGAGAGGGACCTATGTTTGACCTGATTTCTACCTCACTGAGATATCTAGGCACCACAACGGCTCGATCACATCTCCCGTAAGATTTCCATCTTTCTTTATAATGGAAACTGAGATAGAATTTTGAGAGGGCTTCAAAAATTCTAAAGAGGAAGATCTTTTTCTCCAAATCGCCAAGCCTGAAGATACATTGAGAGTAGTAACTCGACAGAATCTTTGAGAAGGTCTCAAAAATTCTACGAGTCTTATATCAATTGTTCCAGATATGCCAATTCATCTAATTATGATTTTTTTTTAGGATGACCTCAAAAAATTTCATCAAGCATCACAAGAAATTACTAGTAAATTTTTAATATTTCCAATTTCCAGCAAAGGTCAAAGTCAACTTTAACAATCTCTAGCACTGGTGGAGTTTAGAGTCAACTAAAAAACTTTCGAATTATAGTAGATTTGGGGATGACCATATCAGAAAATTTTTCAATCTGTAAGGATCTTTTGAATTCTCCAGAACAAGCTATCCGATACATCAAAATTTTGAACCAAGGATGTTCATTTAATCTATGCATGACATGAAATTTGACCGCAACCTTTCCCAAATTGTTTTTCCAAAATCCATTTTTCTTAAAGGATTTTCATATGTCAAATATTTTGTGTAATTTCGTCTTATATCTATCAAGAAGCGAGAGTTGGAGTGATCAATCGAAGATAGCAAGACAAGGAGCAAGCAATCGAACAAGTCAACATAGATAAGTTGTTTTAAAAAAACTAACAATTTTTCTGTGGATGCAGTTCTATAAGAATGCCTCAAAATCATCATACTCCTCCATTCGATGAATACGAAGAAGTCAAAAAGGACAAGAAGCCACCCACCCAATTGATAATTTTTCTGTGGATACAGGAAAGACATTGAAGCTTCTTCGAAAGAAAAAGAGACAGTTCGAAATACGAGAAACAACACCTTGTTCAAATCTCCAACAAATCATGAGTCAAAATGAAAACAAAATGTTCATAATAGAAACAATTGAAAGCGACACTCTCAAGATATACAAGCATCAACAAAGACATCAAATTACATTTTTCAGCATAAAGGACGTTTGAGGAATATTCACAAATCACGTCGATATTAGATATGATAATGTGAATCACCTAGAGGGACATTTCTACAATATTATCAAATAAGATAATACCACTACCAAGAGGGAAATGTATGATGTATTATCAATGGGATAGTACCATCCAAGAGGGACATTTCTGTCGTATTATTAAATAGGATAATACCATCACATAGAGGGACATATTTACAGTATTTTCAAATGAGATAATACTACCACCCAGAGAGACATTTTTGCAATATTATCAACTGAGATAATATCACCACCTAGAGGGACATTTCTGTTGTATTATAAAATGAGATGATACCATCACCTAGAGGGACATTCCTATAATATTTTCAAATGAGATCATACCATCACCCAAAGGGACATTTTTGTTATATTATCGAATGTGATGATACCATCACCTGTAGGGACATCATCATCATCCTATCAATGAAGCATCATCATCCTATAAATGAAGAATTTTCATTTTGTCAATCGAGCAACAACATCCTACCAATGAATCATCGTCATCCTATAAATGAAGAATCATCATCCTATCAATGAAGCATCAACGTCATCATCTTATAAATTGAGCATCGACATCCTACCATTGAATCATCATATTGGTATGTAGGAGCACCATCTTACAAATGAATCATCATCATCCTACCAATGAAGCATCGTCATCAACAATATTGCATTATCGAGAAAGTCATCATCATGTCGCATAAAAATTAATTCATCATCTCGTATGTTAAAATATATGGAGGTTGGCGTCAGATCATTTAAAGAAAAGAACATGTGTCAAATACGGTAAAACATACAACTTCTCTACTTAAATTACAATTTCTACTAACAAATTTATCTCTTTCTTAAATATGGGTGTGAAGCGTACGACATTCATGGCTAAGAGGTTACAAGCCTTTTTTTCATAGTCTACTTAATTGTCACTCTTCCTGAACCAAAGGTTATCTTGCATACTAGTTTTCCTTTTCTACCGATCGAGTCTAACTACAAACAACTTGATTCCCCAAGTTGAGGGATATGCAAGCGGAATTTGTGTTTAAAAGTTGGTTGTAAACAATCTTTCTCAAATCTTATTTTCATGCATTCAGGTTTCTGTATTACTCGATATTAGAATAGCTTTTGAATTTTTTCATAATGGTGTGTTTAATCAAGCGTATCAAACTACAAGTGGCCTGCTTTCTCATATAGCTTGATATATGTAGGAAACCCGATACAAGGGTTTGACCATAATTCCTCAAGTCCATACAATAATCCCTTTCCTAAAGGATGAAAATGTGGTCAGTCAAAATTGGATTCATCAATTTCATTTGACTTGGATTTCATTCATCAATCCAAGTCAAACGAGGAACAATTGTTGACACCCAATTTTGTCCCTTCACTATATGGATTAATTAATCATCGAGCTTTTTAAATTCCAAACTATTTGAAATAATTAGTTTTTATAAAGATTAAAATATTTTTCAAGTTATTTTTAATTAATTTGGTCATTTTTTTTAATTTTTGAATAATAAGTATGTTATTATATAATCATATTTATATAAAAGAGAACCCTAGGCCCGCCTACGTGGCGCCACCACAAATCAGGATTCCCTTTTAATTTATTTATTTCCAAAACTAACCTTCCCTTTCATGAAAATTTGTGACTTTTATGAAAAGTTGTGAGTTTTATGAAAAGTTGTGAACTTTATGTAAAGTTTCGACTTCAATGAAGAGTTGTGACTTTTATGAAAAAGTTGTGACTATTATGAAAATTTATGACCTTTTCGAATGGTTGCAACTTTTCCAAATAGTTGTGACCTTTTTGATAAGGCAAAACAAACATTTGTTCACACTACCCTTTGCTGTCTATAAATAGGGGAATTTACTTTCATTTTAAAACACCAAAAAATTGCTTTTCTTATTCTTCTGCACAATTAAATATTCGTGTACTTTGCTCCTATTGAGTTGCTCACCGACACCGTTGCTTATGTTACAGATCCTGATATTTTTTTATAATCATAAATTTATGTTTATGTTATTAAGGATAAATTATAAGATGTGATAATTTTTATTTTTCCTTTACATAATTAATGTTTTTTACTACGTAATCTTGTATGTAAAACAATATAGTATTTTAGTTTTAATGACATGTAGTTTTTAAGTATTATTTATAAATTATGTGATATTAAATTCCCACATGAAGTGTGGATAATTTTACTAGTTATGTATATAACTATAGTACAGTTTATTAATATTTAAAAATTGTCCCCAA
Organism: Solanum stenotomum; assembly: GCF_019186545.1. Taxonomy (NCBI): domain Eukaryota; kingdom Viridiplantae; phylum Streptophyta; class Magnoliopsida; order Solanales; family Solanaceae; genus Solanum; species Solanum stenotomum. Next base: position 51,447,330 of record NC_064284.1, read on the forward strand.
AAAAATGGTTTTACTTAAATATTTTATTAATTAGCTATGTTAATTAATAGTTTATAACTTTGAGTTAATTAGTATATGATTAAGTTTATTATTTTATTTTGTTAAGATTAAGAATCTCGTTAAATAATTTATGTTAATTCATTTAGCTGAATCACCAAGTAAACTCAATTTGGCTAAATTCTTAACTCCAATAGGCTACAATTATAATTCATTTGGTTATCTTTTAAATTACAAATCTAGCCATTTTTACCCCAAACCTAACATTTTTTCATCCAATTTTAAAACTACAACTGGCCCATACTTCAGCCCAAAACTTTCAAGCCCAATTCTTCCAACACATACGTGTCTTTGTCCTCACAACGACACCCAAATCCGAACCCAGAAAGCACGCGATCCCAGCACCTCTTGTTCATCACGTATGACTCTCACCTTCTCCATTATCCTTTCCGTACGAAGACAGTTCGAGAATAGGCCAGATGGACCTATCTCCTTGTCCGCTCGTCCTTCTCTTGAAACCGAACAGTTCTCCTCTTGAATCCATTAGGAGTTTGTGCTATATCGAGCTGACCAACCTTATGTAGTAAGAAAGAAGTTTGAATTTTGAATTCAAATTCTCTCAAAATTCCCACCCATGCCCCCCCTTTTACCCTAATCTCCTTCTACATAAATCCCTTTCCCCGGTAAGTGTCTGACAGTTGAAAAAAGCAAACGGGTTTTAGAGATAGGTGATAATAAAATACAATCAATATACACAAGAAATTTCAAAATAGGTTGATAAAGTGTTGATATTTGGAGTAAGATTTCCTTGGTTTCTTTCTTGCAAGCCTGTCAGAGCCTCATTGTGGTCGTGGAAAGTTGCCCCTGTTCATTTTGTCTCGGTTCTTCTGCTCCAACAAAGGTAATCCCGCTCCCTCTTACTTTCTATTTTGATGTTGTGTGTTGTATATTATAACTTTGGTACATGTTCTACCACTAAGGGTATTTGGTTCCTCAATTTAGTGTTGAATTTATGGGCCGTAAGCATGAATCAAGATTGATAAAGCTTCATTGGTATTGAGTAGAATCTTTGATGAAGCCTCAGTACATCCGGTTTTCCATGTCTCCTAGTTGAAGAAATGTGTTGGAGACCTGACATCCATTGTTCCCTAGGAAGGTTTGGGAGTTAATGAGAATCTTTCTTATGAAGAAGTTCCAGTTATAATTTTGGAGTGACAAATTAAGGAGTTAAGTAATAAGGAAGTTGCTTCTGTGAAGGTTCTATGGAGGAATTACTTAGTTGATGGTGCAATTTTGGAGGCTAAGGCCGATATGATGTCCCATTATCCTCATCACTTTCCCTTTGACACCACTCTAGCTTGAGATATTTAGGTCCTCATAGTCCATTCTTATGTCTTAGTCATTCTCATAGTTCTTGTCATAACCCAGGGGTACACCCTAGTAGTCATACCATAAGACATAGAAAAAAAGAGATAAAGAATAACATTTTAAGTCCCAAATTTTTTATAAATTTAAAGCGGTAGTCTAAACACTTTGTCTCATTAGACATCTAGTACAATAGAATGAAATTGGGCCTAGCCCATACATCATATCCAAAACTGAAAATAAGAAAAAAGAATGAAAACAATGAAAATCCGTCCTGGAAGCATGAGGACTCACCAAAGCTCTGAATCTCTCAAGTAAACCTGTAGCCACGAAACCGAGAACTCTAATTGTCGGACCCTACATTTAGGAAAATGTAGACAAAAGTATGTGTTAGTACAAAATATGTACCATGTATAATAGACATGCGCATAAACATTTAAATCATGTTAAAATAGGACATTTCAGACATAATATAAAATGGGTTAGATGACATAAGTCATAAAACATGGCAATGCAAGCTAACATCTTTAAAACCTTTGAACACATGTGAGATACTTCTTAAAGTAACTGTATTTCATTATTATTGTGGTAAGTATCCTTAATCGACATATAGACCATGTGAGCTATAACATGATCCCCAATGTCACCCACATTGAAATTGGTTGTCCTACTTGCCAAGGTAAGGACAAGAAAACTTCTAGCTTCGGTGGATCCACTAGCTAATATCTATCTAGACAATCATCCTATGAGGGAACATAGGTAAGGGATAAGGAGATTGATTCTAGAAACCCGACCTCTGCTCACGGGAGAGCCTCCATCTCAATATCCTCTAGGTGCTAAGTATAAATCCCATAGAATAGTAATTTTCTTACTAGTTTATTATCCATGGAAGGGCACGATATCTTTCCAATCCAAGCTAGGTCATAAGTCATAAGTCATCCATGGAATGATATCATTGAATAACCAATCTAAGCTAGGTTTTATTAGGATAGCTCTTTATCTTTGATTCATTTAGGTGATAAGACCATTCAACCTTAGAATCCTTACTATGTCATAAAAGCTTTTACAATCATGCTTTCATATGTATATGAGAAAGTAATTTCAACAACACAACAACAACATTATCATTGACATTTCACTCTCAAGAATCCTTGAAACATTTGCATAAATTTCATAAGAACATGCTTAATTTCATAAACTTCTCTTTCATGTTTGTCACGACCCAAGGCTAGCCCCTAGATGTAACATGGCGTACAACACTCCTAAATGTCTCATACAAGCTTCACAGCATGTCATTGCATAAGATAATAGAAATAGTATGGAATTAAAAACTCTTCTTTAAACCCATACAAACTAAAACATTTGAAGCATCGAAAGTATATTGTCTCACATGGCCATCTAAAATAATATCTTGAAACAAAAGTAGGGTCACGACCCTTTACAATGGAAAGTCTAGAAATGTCCATTACATGAAAGAAAGAAACATCAATGAAGCATGTGTCCTCGAATGTATGAGGACATACCAATAGCCTTGGAAGAACACAATCCAAGAAATTGAACTAGGCGGATAGAAACTCACTTGCCAAAACCTAAACTTGTAGTAAAATAAGAGAAATATGGGTTAGCACAATTAATTACTAAGTATGATAGCCATGCAAAAACCATGCTTAAAATGAACATTTTATTTGAAAGTCATGATACCAATTTGAGAAAACTTCATGAACATAAGCATAAGAGGCATAATATACAATCATAACCAACATACAAGTCATTTCTTCACATTAGAACATAATCAACCATATAAGACATTTCATCACATTAAGCTTTCACCTCAAGCAACCCCAAGCTATACTTTGTGCAATGTATGAATAGCGTCCCATACCACCATCCATACTAAGTACTACATCAAGGCCACCAAAAGTGAACTTACCATTCATCCTTTCTATTTTTACACCATACCCATACATAAGAGACATAAACATTTCATAGGACATGACAAGGAAGTAACCCATAATACAATCCAAGTAAAGCATGCATCATTACATTTAAGCATATAAGTCAACATTCTTCATTAGTTTCATTCAAATCACATTCATTCATATAATCATAAGACATTAGAGAACTCACTATAGCCCTCTCAAAGCCTACTCGTGCAATGCATGGATGGCATCCCATACTACCACCCACACTTCATAGAACCTCTCAAGTAACTATAGTGCACATCTCACATGATGGGAATAAGCATTAACCGACATAGACCATGAGAGCTAACCATGGAATCCGGTGTCATAAACCCCCATACCATAAAGAGGTGGTCTACTTACCTAAGATAGGACCAGTAACATATAGCTTAGGTGGATCCACTACCTAGACCTATGCGGGCACATAGTTATGGGATAAGGAATATGATCATTGAAACCCGGCCTATACATTGGGAGAGTTTCCATCTAACCAAATCCACTCGGTGCTTAGCCTCCATTCCCATAGAGTATTTCATTACTCTAACTTTATTACACATAAGAGGGTGCCATTGACCTACCAACCCAAAGTACATTAGTTGACACAAGAAAGGGTGCTATAAGCCTACCGATTCAAGGTACATTAGGTAAGAAAGCTCATTAACTCCTCTTGAAAGGGTGCCATTGGCCTACTAGTTCAAGGTTCATTATTAACATTCATGGAAGGGTGCCATAAGCCTACCGATCCCAAAGTTCATTTTCATCATATATGGAAGGGTGCCAAAGCTTATCGATCCCAAGGTTCATTATTCACATGCATGGAAGGGTTCCTTTAGCCTATCGATCCAAGATACAACATTCACATTACTTTCATTTATACAAGAAAATGATGCATAAGCCTACCGATTTAAGATATACATCATATAGAAGAAACCATTCACATTCTATCATCATCATTCATGAGTGTTAATTGAGAATATGCTTTCAACAACAACACAATTACATTCTAATCATGATCATCATATTATCATGGAATTCACATGCATATCCTTCATATCATAATCATACATTAACCTTCATACCTTGCCTTTCAAGGTCATGGATAACATTCACCCACACACCTTAAAATACTACAATTAGGCATGAGTAATAATATAATTTTAATAATTTATATCACTATAAACATAAACAATTCAAAATATTTGCATGATCAATCAATTCGCAATCACAATTCACAACTTAGGGTTTTGGGGTAAACATGGGTTCATAGGGTAAAATCATCTTAATTCACCATTAAATCATCAATTAAACCATTATTCATAACATATATGCCTTTTGAAAGCGTTTGTAGTTGAACCAATGCATAGATTGAAAACCCTAGGTTTTTGGGGGATTTTGGAGACTTGATATCATCTTCGAAATTGGCTCCTTGAAAGAAACTAAGTCAAGGATGAGGACTACCATACCTTTAGGGAAGAAACTCCGTGAAAATTTCTTGAAAAAGATGATATCTTGAGCTTCAGAGCTTGAATCCTTCACCTCTAATGGAGATTTCTAGAGAGAGAACTTTTGGAAGGGAGGGAAGGTTTCTAATTTGTGTTTTGAATAAATGAATTGAAAAAGGAGTTTATTAATTTAAAAACTCTTAAAATACATTAATAAATCAATAATAACCATCCTATAACTAAACTAACTTAAAAAGGAATTTACCAATTCACCCCCACAATGGCCGAAACTTGGCAGCATTGCAGTGGTGACCTACGACCCTAGACCTACGTACCGTAGGTGGGGTTACACCCCGTCCTGCTGGTTCGTAGTTTGGGTCTGAGGGTCACCATTTGGGGCCCTGACCTACGGAGGCCATCCACGGGGCGTAGGTCCCCTTCCCTAGGTCACAACATTTTTGACAATTTGCTCTTTTGGGGCAGCCTTGGGGTTAGGCTTTAGGGTCCTCCTCAAGGACCCATTGGTTGGTCCTTCAGGAGTCATACCTTGACGTTTCACCCCTAAACCCCTCAACCTAAGCTCGGGAAAACACTTTACAACCTCAAGCCCCACCACAAACTCTAAAACAAACACGTTATGGCTTTGGTTTCACCTACTAGATTTCCAGGTCGTTACAATAATCCAACACCCACATCATATGATCATAATTTGGAAAACATGGGAATTACATGGGTTCATGGGAATCATCATAAAATCATTAGATTAACTCAATTCATGCATACAAGATCATAGATTAATTAACTAAATCATTATTTAAAGGAACCCATTCCATAGAAGAAAACCCTAACCCAATTGGGGAATTCTAACTTTGAAAATAAGAGAATTTGGGAACTCCATGAATGGAAGGAATCCATGGATAAAAACTATCATACCTTACTATCAAAGATCAATTGAAGGCTTGATCTTGAACCCTACCTTGAATCTTTTTCTTCAACGTTCTAGTGCAAGAAATATCTTTGGGAGAGAAAGACTCAACTTATATTGGTGAATTTCAAGAGGATGAGGTGAATTAATTAATTTGGGGTTGAAATCACTTATATAGGGGTCTTAGGCGTAGGCAAAACGACATAGTATTAGGATAAAAAAAATTAGGAAAAGACCCAACTGCCCCTAGAATAACTGCCCACCTTTGACGCATATGTCTTGACCGATGGACCGAGATTTGACCGACGGTCTGTCGTGCACGTCCGTCATCTTCATCAGAGACTAGACTCTGAGGCCATGATCCACAGACCTCAATCCACAGACCATGGACCCAATGACGGTCGGTTGGTCTAGGCCGCGGTTTGTAGTCCTTTGAGCCTATATGGTCAGCCAATCCATTGACCAGACCTACGGTTCGTGGCTCAGTCCACGAGCCGTGGCTGGCCTCCATTGGATGGCACCAAAAACATCTGAAAATTGCAATTTTGCCCTTTCTCGAATCTGAGGTGTTAAAATATATCCCCCTTAAGATCATTCGTCCTCGAATGAGATTCAAGTCATCATAAGAGGGGTGGAAACTAAATCTAACAACCCGTTACGCATGCAATGCACATATCTAAGGGGGAAATATCAACTCCAAGCTAGAGCATATTCAAAATATCATATCATGAAGTTTATATGCAACTAATACTCAGATGCACATAAATATGTAGAAATCAATCAAGTTGACTCATTTTCTTAAAGCATAAGTTTTTTCATGAAAATGAATAAATTAGGAAATCATGGGAACATCTAAGACACATGACACCAAAAGAGTAAACCATGAGGTACTCATTACTTGGAGCTAGAGTAGGGGTAGAAGGAAAGAGATAAGGATATTGGGACATCATATCAGCCTCGACCTCCCAAGTAGCACCCTAAACTAACTGATTCCTCCACAACAATTTCACGAAAGAAACTTCTTTATTTCTCAACTTCTTGACTTGCCGGTATAAAATATCAACTGGAACTTCATCATAGGAAAGATTCTTCTTAACTCCCAAACCTTCTAAGGGAACTATATAGGTCAGATCACCAACACATTTCTTCAACATAGAGACATGGAGGAATGGATGCACCGATGCCAATTTGTTAGGCAATTCAAATTCATAAGCAACCTTACCAAGACGCCTCAAAACTAGATATGGGCCTACATGTAAGGAACTAAGCTTCCCTTTATTACCAAACCTCATCACACCCTTCATGGGTGATACTTTCAAGTAAACCCAATCATGAACATCTAACTCAAGATCTCTTCTTCTTACATCGGCATGACTTTTGCCGACTTTGTGCATTTTTCAACCTTTCTCTAATATGTCAAACTTTTTCCATGGTCTCATGTACCAAATCGGGAGCTATTAGGGCAACTTCACCCACCTCAAACCATCCTATAGGAGATCTACACCTCCTACCATATAGGTCCTCAAATGGAGCCATATCAGTACTTGAGTGATAACCACTCGTATATGCAAACTCAATCAAAGGCAAGTGATCACCCAATTACCCTTGAAATCAATCATATAAGCTCTCAGCGTATCTTCCAAAGTTTGGATAGTACGCTGGGCTTCCCATCGATTTGTGGATGAAAGGTCGTGCTAAACTTAACACGAGTACCAAGACCCTTTTGAAAAGATTTCCAAAAACTGAGAAGTCAATTGAGTACGTCGATAAGAGATAATGGATAAAGGCACTCCATGAAACTTTACCATTTCTCTCAACTACAACTTAGCATAGTCGTCCGCAGAATAAGAAACCTTGACGAGAATAAAATGAACATATTTCATCATTCGATCTACTACAACCCAAATCGAGTCATGTTGTCACCAGGTGGGAGGCAAACCAACAATGAAGTCCATATTTACATCTTCACACTTCCAAGTAGGAGTGCTAATGTCTTGAGACAAACCTTCCGATTTATTATGCTCAACATTCACTTGTTGATAATTAAGACACTTAGCCACAAATCACGTAATATCCTTCTTCATCCCATTCCACAAACAGATATCCCACAAATCACGGTGCATCTTGGTGGCTCCCGAGTGAATAGAATATTGAGAACTATGGGCATCTGACAAGATTTGTTCCCTTAAGTCATCAACATTAGGAACACACAAAGGACCTTGATATCTAAGTACACCATCTTCCCCTTGGAGAAAGCCTCTACAGAATTTTTAAGCACCGCTTCCTTCAAGTCAACAAAAATTGGATCAAGACCTTGCTAGGTTTTCACATCCGCCACAAAAGACAATTCTGGGCCGTTGTGAACCATAACAACACCCTTGGTAGAGTCCACTAACCGAACACCCAACCGAGCCAATCTATGAACATTTCGAACCAACTCCTCCTTATCTTCTTCAATATGAGCAACACTACCCATAGATAACCGAATAACATCATACACCACCACATTCGCTTTACCGAGGTGATAAAGAACACTCATATCATAATCCTTCAATAACTCCAGCCACCTTCTTTGGTGAAGATTTAAATCCTTCATATTAAACACATATTGCAAACTCTTGTGGTCGATAAAAACATCTACATGGACACCATACAAATAGTACCTCCAAATCTTTAAGGAAAAGACAATTGCCGCTAGTTCGAGGTCATGGGTAGGATAATTCTTTTCATGAACCTCAAGTTGCCTTAAAGCATAGGCAATAACTTTTCTGTTTTGCCTAAGGACACATCCTAACCCAATTCTAGATGCATCACAATAAACAAAAAAACTATCAGTCCCTTCCCATAAGGTCAACACCGGAGCGGAAGTTAGTGTATCCATCAATTCCTGAAAGGTCTTCTGACATGCTTCGAACCATATAAACTTAGCCTTCTTTTGAGTCAATGTTGTCAATTGAGAGGCAATCGAAGAAAAACCCTCAACAAACCTCCTATAATAACCTGCTAGACTCAAGAAACTTCTAATATCTGAAGGTGATAGAGTTCTAGGCAACCTTTTGACTGCATCTATCTTCTTAGAATCTACCTCAATACCCTTACTTGAATAAATGTGACCAAGGAAAGTTACAGACCTTAGTCAAAATTAACATTTGCTAAACTTTACAAAGAGTTGTTGGTTTTGGAAAATTTAACGCCCGAGCCTACATCCTCGGAGCTGCCGGCACTCGAGAACCATTGTTGGCCCCAAGTGAACCCATGGCCTAGCTTAACTCCAAGCGAAAGACTTACTCAACATAGAATACACTCAAATGAATGCAACTCAAATAACTAACTCAGAATATTTAAAGAAACATTCACTACCCAAAGTGGCAACTCAAGTCTCATACATCAATAACTGAAATGAACAAAACACATGAACAAATACTGTCTATCTATCTATCGGTCTATGAAGCCTCTAATACTTTGAGGGATGATGGGACAAGAACCCTGATCATCCTAAAAAAACTGAAATTACAAAACATAATAGAGGGATACTCCAAAATCAAGGAGGCACGCCAAATAACTTTGGAACTCGACTGGATTTACAAAGCACTAGATGTTGATCCTGGTTACATGTATCTGCATCATAAAATGATGTAGGCAAAATGACATCAGTACATTGAATATACGAGCATGTGAGGGGAAATCTAAAACAAGACATCAGCTTGAACTGGAACTGAAGAAACACTTACCTCGTTTCAACTCAACTCAACTCATTTCAATGTAAAGTAGTGATAAAGAAGCAATATAAATAAATTCTTTAAAACAATATATAACAACTCAGTGTATTGAAAATTACACTAATAATTCAGTTTTGCATATAAAAATGCAAGTACTCTGTGGGAGATTTGATTTTTGTAATGTCATAAAAGACACTTCATCCAATACTAAGAGTCAACGATCATTAAGTAGTAATATAACCTAACCAAGTGAGTTGGGGTCGAGTCCCAAGGGAGTGGTTCGTATTTGAGAATCAATAGAAAAACATGAATATGCTCAAGTCAATCAAAGGCAAAAACATTTATGAATAAAAGCATTGTTCAAATTTGGGGTGACACAAGTGTCAAATCATAAGGGGATTTGGTTTCAACTACCAGCTACAACAACAAATACCAAGAAATTAACAAATATAGAGATGAGATTCTTGGGATGTGATTCGATTATGGGCGAAGGTGGACAAATGGGTGATTGTAATTAATACTGAATAGTTGTAAATCACTGAATAAGCTAGACTTTAGTGGGGATAAGATTTCTATCGAACAATTTACCCAGAATCAAATTGGTTTCTCTCGAACACCAATAAGCAACAATTAAGAACAACCTTCGCTTTAGTACATTCACTCTTTTGAGCTGAATGTGTGGAAAAGGGTTTTGGATTCACTCTCTCGAGCTGAACCCAAGACAACCAAATACCCACAGACTTAATTCAACAATCCTGATTTTAAAACCTCTCTCTCGAGTAAGCCAAAAACACGAAGGTAGAGTTGCATTTGCAACTACAACCCTTTAGATTAAGCCACAATTGCTGAATGAAATCACTTTTAAACAAGATTTACACTATTAATTGACAATACCCAGCAGCTAAATCAACCTATAATCACACCCCAAGAAATGGGGTTTTAGCTAGACATCATAAAAAGGTAGAAATCGTTACCAAATTGTGTTTCCATCAACTGAGTAAGATTAATATTGTATTTACAAAGGTCTAAGATGAAGAATCTTTAGCACCCACTTCCAATTTCTCATAAATGGAAACCTTCAAATCTTCAAAGCTAAGGAAATATTGTCTCTAATCTCAGTTCTCAGCTCTCAAACTTGAAAACTGAACAATAGTGAAAACTATTGAATGGTACATACTAAACTAAGAATTTAAAATGTATTTACAGTCGCCAAAACATGTACTGTGAAGGACCATTCGGCGCAATAAATCGGGATCACCGATCCAGTCGGCGATTTGCCCTTTGGTCAATTCCATCGCCTTTTTGCTTTTGCCTTCAGCATCTTGAAGTTCTGTAACTTAGAGCGATATGGAACTACATTGCGAAAACCGTTCAGCGACTCACCGACTGCTTATTTCTATCGCCTACTTGATTTTCTCCTTTAGGGCTTGGCACATTGGAACATTAGGTGAGACCATGGCCATTCGGTGACTCACCCAATGGTTTTGGCGATCCTCATGCCTTCTTTTCTTCGTTCTTTCAGTTGCCTTGTTCCTTTTTGCTCGTTAGTGTCCACGCTTTGTTCCTCAATCCAAATACCTGAAATTCAAGGATTTAAATCAGTTATAGGCACAAAATATGCATTTGAGGACACTAAACTTATTGAAATAAAGCCCTAAATGAGTCCAAATCGTGGACTCATCAACACCCCCAACTTAAACTTTTGCTTGTCCTCAAGTAAAACTCAAGTTCAGCAGTTCAAAAAGGATGTCTCAAACGGTGCTACATAAGTCTCAATCATGAATGCACACAAAAAGACTCAACTTACTCATGAAATGTTCAATTGTGCACTCAAAGATTCAAGTTGTGACTCACCATTATAAAATAAACTCAAGCTCACAATACTTGCTTCAAATGCAAGTTCAAGCTCAACAAAGGTAATCAAATGCCCTCACACAAAGAATGATTCCATATTCACACTCAATGGTTCACAATTTAAAGCTCCGAAATCGAATGCAACGCTCACACTCACAAAGATGAACACAATGCATGATTTCACCCATAGGTTTACCCGTATTTTCCAATCAACACTTGTTTCAGCTCACTCAAGATCAAAAAGGTCTTTTCAAGGCTTGTAATGGAGCTGAGTGCAAAGGTATGGTCATTTAGGCTCAAAGGATGCAATCCTCATGAAATGTGGTGTGAACAACACTTTCTTTCCTTTTCTTCATCATTTTCATTCGTGCTCACAAGTCATCCCATTATTCACTTTCCATGGACTGTTGGAAACCCCATTTCTTCTTGCATTTTCACAACTTTATTCCAAAACTTTTTCATTCTTTTTCTTTTTCATACTTTTCTTTTTTTTATATGGAGGGGTTCCATTTTTCTCAAAACCATGGGTCAAAGACGACTTTCTTGCACTTCTTGATATACCTTTTCTTTTCACCACACTCCTAACTTAGGATTTTGGCTTAAGTTGGCTATTCAAACAAACCACAAATCATAAGGATTATGGGTAATGGATCGAGAGAGGCCACAATTTTATCAAGTTTCTTCCAAGAAAAGGCTAAGGCTCAAAGGGTGTTCAAACGGGGTCCACAAACTCACAAGGTAGGCCATAACCGAGGTATAATGTCAATTTGTTTCACACTCTTCAAAGTTGACTAAGATCATATCAAGAGATTGCATCACTAAGTCAACTGGACCAACGGGGCAAATTTTAGGTGTCATCACACATAGTTCATGGTAAGCTCATCACACAAGGAATTGACACTAATGTCAAACAAGACTCCACACTATCGCTAGTGTGCAATGTTCATCACAAGAGACTCAGTTTGATATTTGGCTAGTCATAACGAGATGCAAAAAGTTCACATATTATCTATGCAACTTCATTTGGCTCATCTTAGCTTCACATTCATTTTTGTTCGATTATAAGCACTATTCAAGTAATAGGTATTGATCAAAACCGATACTCAAATTTGCAAGAGAACAACCATATTTAACACAAATAAGAGATGGCACAATTTTTTCCGGAAGGGTCCAAAACTAATTTACAATTAAAAACAAGGAGCCACAAGCTCAATCATCCACCAAAAAGTGCACAACACAATTATAGCTCAAAACCCAATATATAAATAAAATAAAAGAGTCACAAAAGGTAGGCCTCACCCCACCACAAATAAAAATCATTTGTCCTCAAATGCAAACAAAAATATCCAAAAGTCAAAATAAAGTTGACAGAGAGGGAGGAAAAGAAGGGATCTTGTCTACTCAATCACTCCATCTGTCTGGGCATCAGTGCCCATTGTATCAATCTGAACTTGGGCATCAGTTCCCGGAGTCACCTAAGAAGGAATAGTAGCTACACTAGGATCAGCCAAGGGTGTGTCCGCAAAAGAAGCTTGCACAGTTGCATCAACCATGGCCTTCTTAGTCCCAGTAAGGTCCTTATATGAAGCTTCCTCAACCAGCTCAAGCATCTCCTCATCCGTGGACAGACGATTTTCCTCAATGATTGTACTCAGCCCCTCAATCTTTAATTTGTTCATAGACTTGGGAGAAGGACCTTGAACTGGTGCTGAAGAACCACCGCCTGTGCTAGAACACGAGAAGAAGTGGTTGTAGGATGAGGATTCCTGATCCTAGACGGATCATTCATCCTTTTTTACCGCAACTCTACTCTCTGTGTTACTACTAGCTCATCATATTAGAAGCTACAATATGAGGCTCCTGGTGCTCACCCTCACTCTCAGAAGTGGTGAGGTGAGTGGCATAGATCCCGTCACTATTGAAGTTGACCTCCGGTGAAGTAGGTGCCTTCTCTTTACCTTTGCCTTTCCCACCAGTTGTGGGAAGTTTGGTGGCCTTTCACCTGGATGCAGCTGCATCCTCATTGAGTGTAATCCCATTTTCTTTCTTTCGAGGTGGCATGTTTCTACGTGCAACCTTAGGTCTAGCCATGTCTGCAAAATATCAGGAAAAAGTTAGAAACTTTTCAATCAGAAACACAGAAAAATAATTGTAGACACACTCACCGAATTAGTCGGCTAGTCACCGAATCGCTTTTGAAAGCTAGATCGGGCTTGCCAAAAGATTGGCTAAAAATTCTCAAAAAAATTAGGCATGTCGGTGAGAGGAAGGCCTTTTGCCAAATTGCCAAGATCATTCGGTGAGCAAAACTCAGCCTACCAAAAGTTACAGTGCAATTTTAGCTACAGGGGTGCGGACAAAGGAGGATCAAGAAGACTTTCGGTGAGTTACCGAGTGCCTTTGGCGACCTCAAACTTCTCACTGAAAGTTACAGAGTCACACATCAAGTATAGCATGAAATTAATGGTGAGATGGGGAACTTTGGTGAACTGCCAAGTGGTTCGGCGAGCTTGACCCAGCTCGCCAAACGACCCAACGTACCTACTTTCAACCCAACTTCTCGAATTCAACCTTGCAACCCCTGAAAATAAAATCAAGCATGCACTTATTAAATTAGGCTCAAACCCATTACACCCATTACCTCGAGATACTCAGACTTCTCCTCGTTTTGCCAAATTTGACCATTTGATGACTTTTGCCCTTACGAATGATGTCACCCGCTCTATCATTAGGCAAATTACGTCAGTTGGCACAACTACGGGTTACAGAGATTTCACTTGACTAGACCCAACAACATACAAGCACAACCCCACAAATTCTAACCAATTTTAAAGCATAAAATTATGGGAATTCAACATTAGAGACAATATAGGCAAGATTATCAAATTAAAACAGGCATTCAAAAACACTAACACTATTAGAGAGGCCCAACACACTTCAACAAGATAAAATTATTGCAAATGAGTAAAAAATACCAAAAGTAAACTCGGGGTTCGGAAAACCAACCATAAATGCCGATTAAAAACAATTAGAAAAGCTAGGCAGCAATGTATTCCACTCTGAACACACGATCAACGACTAAAACACTCTAAAAGATACAACAAATATAGAAAATAAAGTGTAGGTGTGAGTTTAGGAAGTTCAAAAGTAAGGAAAGTTAAAGAGTTGGAAGTTTAAACCTTTAGCCTTTTAAAAAACGTCCAGTTCTCGCCCATTCGGTGATATTAATTGTGCTCACCGACCCAATCAGTGACACACCGAGTGGTCACTTACCTTGCTGAGTTTTAAAAGACCTCCAGTTAACGTGGGTCCAAACAGCGGACTAGATCGCAATCGCTGACTTGGTCAGTAATTCGCCAATATTTCCTGGGCTCGTCGAGTTTTACAGACTCCAATGTAATAAATTTCTTGAGTCCAATGTTGGTCAAGGTCAGGGTCGTCGACCTCTTCGGCGATGCACCGACTAGACCTATAACTCACCAATCTGCACTTGTCAAACACTTTCCACACTTCGACATGCACAATCAACACACCATTATATCCCAAACAAAAACTAAAGCGATAAAACCTTTGGTTGCCTCCCAAGAAGCACCTTATTTAGCATCGTGGCACGACGCGAGTCCCCACTTAAGTTCCATTAGTGAGGTTTGCCTCATTTTCATAAGGAAACCCCCCTTCTGGTTCTGGGTCCATTTGTGACCCTAGTAGCTGAATGAGCATGGAATGTGAGGTTATCATTTGGTTTAGCATCAAGTCATTTTCTCTTATCTCCTCCAACACTCTGTCGTGTCCTTCGACTTTATGTAGAATAAGTAACAGGACCTCTTCAATTTTCCCACCCTCTTGTTTCTTCATCTTTCGACGCTCGCGAGGGGGGATGTACATGTCCTTCTTTCTGGACAGTACCTCCAAGTCCTTGACCTCTTAGGCCAAGATATCCAGCTGACCCAAGAATGTGGCCAAGTGTTAGTCCTTCTTAGTCTCCTTGTTGGTTTTGATCACACAATCAAGAAGGTGGGTTGCGGTCTCATAGGAGTGTTGTATCAAGTAGCCCAGAGAGAGTTAGTCATCCATAATTCTATTTTCGAGGCTGAGACCCCGGTAGAAACATTCCAGAAGTAGTTTATTCGGAATCTCATGAGTTGGGCATTACTGCAATAGGAGTTTAAACCTTTGTCACAACTCATAAATGGACTCACCCTCCAATTTCTTGAAATTTAGGATGTTATCCCTAAACATCATCAATCTCAAAAGAGGGTGATCCATTTGGTTACTGTTGCTACCAAATATGCTTTAAGTCTCTGCTCAAAACAGCAACACAAAAACCAAAACTAAAAATTAAGTAAGTTCAACTATGACTAACAAGAACAAAATTCAACTTAACTAAAAATTCTCAAATAACACCACTCCCCGGCAGCGGTGCCATTTTGATTTTTGTAACATCATCACAGACACTCCATCCAATAGTAAGCATCAACGGTCATTAAGTAGTAATATAACCCAACTAAGTGAGTTGGGGTCGAGTCCCAAGGGAGTGGTTCATATTTGAGAATCAATAGAAAAGCATGAATATACTCAAGTCAATCATAGGTAAAAATATTTACGAATAAAAGCATTGTTCAAATTTGGGGTGACACAAGTGTCAAATAATAGGGGGATTTGGTTTCAACTATCAGCTACAATAGCAAATAACAGGAAATTAACAAATATAGAAACGAAATTCTTGGAATGTGATTGGATTATGGGCTAAGGTAGACAAATGGGTGATTGCAATTAATAGTGAATATTTGTAAATCAATGAATAAGCTAGACTTTAGTGGGGATAAACTTTCTCTCGAACAATTTACCCTAAATCAAATTGGTTTCTCTCAAACACCAATAAGCATCAATTAAAAACATCTTTCTCTTTAGTCCATTCATCTCGAGCTGAATATGTGGAAAAGGGTTTAGGATTCACTCTCTCGAGCTGAACCCATGACAACCCAATACCCACAGACCATCAATTCAGTAATCTTGGTTCTAAAACCTCTCTCTCACACAAGCCAAAAACATGAAGGTAGAGTTACATTTGCAACTACAACCCTTTAGAATTAGCCACAATTACTGAATGAAATCACTTTTAAATAACATTTACACTATCAATTAACAATACCCCCAGCACCTAAATCAACCCAAAATCACAAAATCAGACCCCAAGATTTGTGGTTTTAGCTAGACATCATAAAAAGGTAGAAATCGTTACCAAATTGTGTTTTCATCAGCTGGGTAAGATTAATATTGTCTTTACAAAGGTCTAAGATGAAGAATCTTTGACAACCACTTTCAATTTCTCAGAAATGGAAATCTTCATAGCTAAGGAAATATTGTCTCCAAACTCAGTTCTCAGCTCTCAAACTTGAAAAATGAACAATAATGAAAACTATTGAATGCTACATACTAAACTAAGAATTTAAAAATGTATTTATAATCGCCCTTTGGTCAATTCCATCGCCTTTTTGCTTTGGCCTTCAACATCTTCAAGTTCTGTAACTTTGGGCAATATGGCACTGTATCGCGGAACCGTTCGGCGACTTACCTACTGCTCCTTTCTATCGCTGACTTGATTTTCTCCTTCAGGGCTTGGCACATTAGAACATTAGGTGAGACCATATCCATTCGGCGACTCGCGCAATGGTTTAGGTGATCCTCAAGCCTTCTTTTGTTCGTTCTTTTTGCTGCCTTGTTCCTTTTGGCTCGTTAGTGTCCATGCTTTGTTCCTCAATCCAAATACCTGAAATTGAAGGATTTACAAGACTTATTGGCACAAAATATTCATTTGAGGACACTAAACTTATTAAAATAAATCCCTAAATGAGTCCAAATCGTGGACTCATCAACATTCTCTAACCGATAACCATCACTATGAGCTATGTGATGATACAACGTCTAGATTACGCTGCCAAAACTGACCTATACTTTGTTGAGGTATAAAATTTACTACTAAGTGGATTCACTAGTCTATGCTAAAAAGCATTGAGGAATCATCTAAAAAGTATGATCCTTTCTACCCACGTTGATTATATGGTTTATGGGGGTCGTGAGTTGTATGCACTCTCCCCCATATCGCTGCTCAATACTACTCCCAAAATAAACTAGCTCATATGTTTTTAAAAACATAACTCTTTCTGTGGTTTGAGATTATCACTCAAAAATCATTCTCTTAAAAGAGTGGTATTCAGAATTGCTCGTGAAATCTCTTTTGGAAATCGGTGTTTCCTCTCATCTTAAATGT
Source organism: Solanum stenotomum (assembly GCF_019186545.1). Lineage (NCBI taxonomy): Eukaryota > Viridiplantae > Streptophyta > Magnoliopsida > Solanales > Solanaceae > Solanum > Solanum stenotomum. The sequence continues at coordinate 51,464,864 of NC_064284.1, forward strand.
AAAAACATTTTCTCTTGGGAATACTTAGTTCCCATGTATCATTTTAAAGAAAATGAACCCAACTTTACTCTTTCTCAAACTGAAATGCTCAAGTCTTAAAACAAGCTTAAAAGATTCGTAAAAGACTTCTTAAATTGACTTGAAGAATTCTCAAAACTTGACTCTTAACTCTACCTTGAATTTGAATTATTAATTCAAGGTTATTATTTGTGATAGGAAGGATATCATGATGATTAAATGAGTTTTAGATAGTTAATAATGAGAAACAGTTGAAAATTAGTTTCTGGGGAGCAAGTCCGCGACGCTGAGATGAATTATCATATTTGGTCTTGAAATAATTTTTGAAACAGTGGAGTTTGAATTCTCTCTGTGACGCAGAGAGGGAAATTTCACTCTGGGTACCTTATTTTCTGCCCAATCTTTTCTTACTCATTTTTCGACCCTAATTCGCCTAGAATCGAATGGTTTATTTCCCAATCACTTAGATTCAAATACTCAACTTATGTACATGATACTCTACTCCAAACCACCTTCAATTCACTAACTTTTGTCTCAATAACTCATTAAACACATCCTAATTAAAGAACGGAAAGCATACTTTCAAGAAACAAATCGAGAACTCAAATTCGTCAACTTCAAGAATGAATCTTCGCTAAAAATAAGATGATTGACGTGTGGGAAAACGAACCCAACAATATGAGAAACTCACATACCTCTTAGGGGTCAAACCCTTCGCGAAACGACCTTCAATTTCTCAAGAACTTGATGAACGCCTTGACTTTTCTATTTTTTCTTTCTCCTCTTTTCTCTTCTTGAATCTTTTCTAAAACCCTAGCATAAATTAGGATTGTGTAAACTGAACCAAATCAGTTTAGACCCCTAATTAACCACTAAAACTGACTTAAATCTGATAGGGTAAGGAAAAGAGGGAAATACCCCTCATTTTCTCGGGTAAGTTTTCTTAACTGGACAGTGCAACTTCAAACGAGCTTATCTCTCTCATACGAGTTCAAAAATTAGCAAACTCGGTGGTATTAGAAAGAGGATTCCATGAACTTTCATTTGATATCTTTTAGGCCACCTAACTCATCTTGTACTGAAAGTTATGGTCGTTTGAAGTTGACCCTAAACTCATAACTTAATCATAACTTTCAAAATTTCAAATTTTGCTATTTCCAATCAAGTTATTTATATTCTTATCTCTTTTAAATACCGATGTGTTAAAATATCTCCCCCTTGGGAACATTCATCCTCGAATGTGATTACTCTAAGTAGACTAAGGGTGGTAGCATCTGACACCCAGTTCAAACACTCAATATGCAAAGTAACACAACATTTAAACTTAATATAAATTCCAAGAAAAGGATTAGTACCTTAATTTGGAATTTCTCCAGACTCGGATGTGGGTATCTCTTCTCTATATCTTCTTCAGCTTCCCAAGTAGCTTCCTCAACAAACTCATTCCTCCACAGAACCTTGACTAATGCTACCTCTTTGGTTGCGAACTTGACAATCTAGAATCTGAACAAGAATCTCCTCATAAGATAAGCTATCCTTAATACCAGTATCTTTAGCAGGTATGATAAGTGAAGGATTGCCCATACACGTCTTCAACATGGAAATCTGAAATACTGGATGAACCACTGCTAATTATGACTGTAGCTCCAATTCATAAGCTACATTGCCAATCCTCTTGGATATCCTGTACTGGCCAATATACCGGAGACTAAGCTTCCCCAACTTGCCAAACCTCATAACACCCTTCATGGGTGAAACCTTCAAGTAAACCCAATCATTTACTTCAAACTCTAAGTTTTTTCTCCTAACATCTGCATAGGATTTCTGACGACTCTTTGTTATTTTCAACCTCTCTTGAATAGTCTTAACTTTTTCCATGGCGTGATGAACCAAGTCTGGTCCTATCAATCCAGTTTCACCAACTTCAAACCATCCAATAGGAGATCGACATCTTCTCCCATAAAGAGCCTCATAAGGAGCCATATGGATGCTAGAATGATAACTATTGTTGTAAGCAAACTCTATGAGAAGTAACTGATCATCAAAATTTCCCTTGAAATCGATCACATACGCCCTCAACATATCCTCTAAAGTCTGAATTGTACTATCTGCCTGACCATCAGTCTGAAGGTGAAAAGCACTACTTAAATTTACTTTGGAACCCAAACCCTTCTGGAAAGACTTCCAAAATTGTGCGGTGAATTGCGCACCTCTATCTTAAATGATGGACACCGAAACTCCATGAAGTTTGACTACCTCTTGAATATATAGCTTAGCATAATGTTGAATGGGTAGTCTTTACCGCTAAGAAATGGGTTGATTTAGTCATTCGATCTACAATCACCCAAATTGAATCATGTTGCCTGCGAGACCATGGTAAACCTGTAATGAAATCAATATTGATGATCTCCCACTTCCATTCAGGAATATCTATGTTCTGAGCTATAAAAATGGGCCTATGGTGCACTACCTTTTCTTGTTGGCAGTTCAGGCACTTAGAAACGAACTCTGCGATACACTTCTTCATACTACTTCACCAATAGAATTCTCTCAAGTCACAATACATCTTTGTGGAACCTGGATGGATAGAATATCTTGAGCTTTGACCTTCCTCCATGATCCTCTCTTGGAGTTCATCCACCCATGGCACACACAATCTACCTTGATACCTCAATACACCATCTCTCCCTAGTTAAAAAGCCATCACTTTTTGCTTATGAACATTATCCTTCAATTCAAGAAAAAATAAAGTCTTGCTCTTGTTTCTTTTTCACTTTGAACACTAATGATGATTCAACCCCATTCATCACCACTACTCCTTCTTCGTTGGAATCCATTTTTAAACGCTAATCGTGCAAGTCTAAGAACATCTTTTTCTAACTCTTTCTTGTCCGCCTTAACATGGGAAGTACTACCCATAGACAACCTGCTCAAAGTATCAGCAACAATATTATCCTTACCTAGGTGATAGAGAATACTCATATCATAATCCTTGAGTAATTCCAACCACCTCTTCTGTCTGAGATTAAGCTCTTTCTGATTAAATACATATTGACTACTTTTGTGATCGGTGAACACATCTACATGAACACCATAAATATAGTGACACCATATTCTAAAGAGAATACTATAGCAGCCAACTCTAGATCATGGGTTGGGTAATTCCTCTTGTGAATATTAAGTTGTCTAGACATATGTTATAACCTTACCATTCTGCATCAATACACAACCCAGTCAAACTCTAGACGTATCACAATACAACACAAATCCTTCTGTACCCTCTCGTAAGGTCAATACTAGGGCCGTAGTCAACCTAATTTTCAATTCTGGAAAACTTTTCTCACAAGCTTCAGACCATTGAAACTTAACTATTTTCTTAGTCAACTTGGTCAATAGGGAAGAAATATATGAAAAACCCTCGACGAACCTTCTATAATGGCCAGCCAATCCCAAGAAACCTGTAGTATCAGTTGAAGATGTGGGTCTAGGCCAACTCTACACTTCCTCTATCTTTTGAGTATCAACTCAAATCCCATCACTGGAAATAATATGGCCTAAGAACGCCACAAACACAAGCCAAAATTCATACTTAGAAAATTTAGCATACAACTGTCTATCCTTGAGAGTTTGAAGAACTACTCTGAGATGACTAGCATGATCCTCCTCATTCCTCGAATAGATTAGAATGTCATTAATGAATACGATAACAAACATATCTAAGTAATGCTTGAATACTCAGTTCATAAGATCCATGAATGTTGCAGGAGCATTAGTTAGGCCAAAAGACATAACCAAAAACTGATCATGACCATAGCGGGTCCTGAAAGCCATCTTAGGGATATCACTTTCTCTTACTTTCAACTGATGATAGCCTGATCTGAGGTATTTCTTAGAAAAACAAGTGGCACCCTGAAGTTGATCAACGAGATAATAAATTCTCGAAAGATGATACCTATTCTTGATAGTAACTTTGTTTAATTGACGGTAATCTATACACATTCTAAGAGAACCATATTTCTTCCTCACGAATAAAACTGGAGCGCCCCAAGGTGAGACACCTGGTCATATGAAACCTTTCTCAAGAAGATCTTTCAACTATTCTTTTCACTCAGCTGGAGCCATTCTATATGGAGGAATAGATATATGACGAGTATTGGGAAGAATATCTATATCAAAGTCTATTTCTCTCTCAAGAGGGACTCCAGGAATATCAAAAGCTTCTAGAAACTCACTAACAATAGGAACTAACTGAATAAGCAGTCTTTCAACACTAGAGCCATTAATTCGGACTAAGTGATAGATGCACCCCTTGGAAACTAACTTTCTTGCCTTAAGGTACGAAATAAAATGACCCTTAAGCACTGCTGAACTACTCTTCCACTCTCTAACTATCTCTTTAGGAAACTAAAACTTAACTACTCGAGTTCTACAATCGACTGAGGTATAACAGGCATGAAGTCAGTCCATACCTAAAATGACATCAAAATTTACCATTTCTATTTTTCGGTGCAGAGTTCATCTTATTGGTAGGTGAGGGGTTCATGATATTTTTGGTAGTGTAGTAGGTGTAGAATTCATGAATTTTTTGGTAGGTGGTAGTGTGGTAGGTGAGTTATTTATTTTAATGATTTTAATATAATATTCTTTTGTTAAGTGTCTTAATCTAGATATCTCTTTAATATTATTTATAATATATTCTAGGTATAACATATCTTGGGTTCTTTGGTACATATATAAATTTTCCTCCATTAATTGTTCTAATAGTTTTATGTCTTCCATAGATTATATTCAATATTGCAAATACTCGTAGTTCATTTTAATCTGAATTTATTTCTAAATCATACCATTATATTCTTTCGTAGTCTAAATCATGTAGGTCTATTTCATACCATTGTTGGTTCAATATATCTTCTGATTCGTTATCATTAAATATTTTTTCCCATATGATTATTCTTAATTCTATTATTTTTATATCTTTAAGTATATATAAGATTAAAGTTTCATAGTTGTTTATCATTTCATCATGAACGTATGTAGTCATGTTCTTTATCATGCAGGTTTTTTATTTCAAATTATTCCTTCCTATCATATTCATAATTGATTAAATTTATATTAGATCATTATGAACTAGATTATTTATTTATCATGTTCTCCAGTCACTACTAGCATCGTACTTTAGCGGATACTTCCTTCTTATTAGCACCTCAACTTTGTTTACTCCCCTAAACGGCTTTCCTCGCCTACCGGTTTCAACATTAGGATGGCATAGTATAGAAGTTTTCTCCCTGTTTCCAGTGTGCTACTAAACTAGAAATAATAATTCAAATAATTCTAATACATAATAGCTAACATAAATTTATTCAATCATATATATGATATTCAGGAATATATGAAATTAGTTCTGCATATTTTTTGAACAATATACCTTTGCTTCTTGCTTATTTATGCTATCTGAAATATCTGATTGGATTTCAGATTGTTGCTCCATTTATCTAAATACTTAATTTTTGTAGAGAGTTTTTTGAAAAGAGCATTTTATATATTAGGCTTCGCCTGCCTTTCATATTATATGTATCTTCATGTATATAAAAAGGAAATGATTCCATAATGCACGTACTCTATGTGCCTAATAATAATGTGATATGACTACTTATGACTTTTTACAAATATAGTACACCTACTTTATGACACACCATACTTAATTTACACTTGTCCACCATTCCTATCTACTTACTTTAATATGCACATGCATAATAATGCATACTTGACTAATTTACATCTTATCTACATCTTTTTGACTACTTTACATTATTTACTTTATCTTTTTTGCCACTTTGTCTGCCATTTGCATCTTATCTTTTTTATCTTGTCCATATCTTATCTTGTCTTGTCTGCATCTTATCTTCATCATCTTCTTTTACTCTAAATCGACATTTGGAATTAGGTTATCTTCACCGTTGCATTTTGAACAAATGTGATCTGGATATTTGTGTCCAATTAACTTGCAATATCTGGTTAATAACTCTACCAAAATAAATCCTGCTTTTAGTGCTCGTGTTGTAGGTCATTCTTCTGGCTTATGTAATGATAAATTCCATCTTTGGACTTCATCCATATCTGTTTTCCTTATCTCCCTTGAATTGGAATAAACCATTAACTGATCTCTTGCATAGTAGCTTCATATAGCGTTTCCGTTTAAATAATTATTTGCTAGCTCTTGTATAATGGTTGATATACCAATTATTCTCTTATTGGCATAAAAACTAGGCATCTCGCTTTTTTGTATCTCTGATTGTTGTTCAATATCTTCTGGTATTATCATATCTTTTGTTAGTCCTATATTTACCACTTGTATCGGAGGTTTTATTTCCTCGTATAATATCTCTGCTGTTGCCGTATAAAATTTTACATAGAATAAATTTCCCTTAGTAACTCTCTTATATGTAATAAATGCTTTATGTAGTTCCGGTATTCCACTTAGTTCCTCTCCGTCATATGTATATACTGTATTTAATAGTCCGTAGTGATAACATGTCCTTACTAAGTTGGCATTTGTTTTTGGTTGTGCAATCAGTTTATTATAACCTTGTAATTTTTGGGTTAAATAATCCTGGTTGGGTTCTTGGGTTGTAGTAGATCTGGGTTTAAGGTTTAAAAATGTTTGGATTTTGTATATATTTTCTATATAGGTTCGTGTAATCTGGTTATATGTTATTTTGTCATGGTGTAGGCTATCCACATATGTAGAAGTTTGTGGTTCTATAGTTAATGTGTTTTTTGGTGTTAGCCTCGGGGTAAATGATTTTTTGAATAATTGGTTTAAGTTTGAATTCTTATGGTTTTCACTAACTCGTTGGCTTGTACCCGCAGCTGTATTTAAACAAATGTTATGGGTTTTTAGGTGTTTCCCAACGTCACCTTTTAGCTCTGGATTTTTTATGTCTTCCAATTGACATAGCTCCGCATTTTTATAGTCATGATGCTGACTTATACTAGCTTTAGACTTCAGATTATCTTCATTAGTCTTTAGCTTTTGTATCTCGTTGTTCATACTGTCCACTTTTGTACAAAGTGTAGTAACGGCTTTGAGTATCTTTTCGATTGTATCTTCTTCCTCAGTCTCAGTCTAAGTAGCTTTGTCGTGATAGGTAATCTGCAATAATATTCTTATAAGTTTTTATTACTTCAATTGTAAATGTAAAATTTAATGTATTTAATACCAATCTCCTTATTTCTTTTCTTATTACCGAATCTTGTATTTTTCTTGTTAACCACCATTTTACTTGTGTATTATCTGTTCTTATAATGAATTTGTTATATACGATATATGGTTCAAATGATAACAAACACTTATATACCGAATATAATTCTTTTCTATTTATTTCCCATTTTATTTCTGTATTATTAAATGTTCCTGAATAATACCTGCAGTGATGTTCTATCGTATTGCCATCATACCTGTATTTTAATATTCCTCCATAACTTTTTTCACTCGCATCTGATTCTATTATATAAGTAAATCTTTTGTTTTCATTTGGAAAGTATAGTTTAGGTAAGTTTTTACATAATCATTTTACCTTTTGTATTTGTATTTGGTTTTTTTTATCGAACTGATATTCTATATCTTTATTTAATTTTTGTTGTAATGGTTTTAAATTCTCTGCTAATTTTGGTATGTATTCTCTTACATGATTTACTAGTCCTAGAAATGATTGTAATTTCTTTTTCGTATCTAGTTGTTCATTTGAATCAATTATTTTTTGTACAATATGCGTTTGCATTTTTATTCCATTTTTATCTATTTGTATTCCTAGGAATTCTATTTGATTTTTCATTATGTCTGCTTTCTTTTTACTTAGACTTATGCCTGAATATTCTATAATATGTATGAATTTTTCTAATAATCTTATGTGTTCGTCTTGGGTTTTAGAATATAGTAATATATCATTAATATATACTACACAATTTTCTAATTGTTTAAAGTAGTTATCCATAAAGTGTTGATATCTACCTGGTGCATTTTTATATCCAAATGGTAATACATTTCATTCATAGAATCCTTGTGGTACAGTGAATGCTGTTAGTTTTTTAGATTCTTCTTCTAACTTTAAGTGGTAAAATCCTGATTTACAATCAAATTTGCTAAAATAATTATATCCTTGTATTTGTCTTTTCTTTAGTATTTTATTTGGTATCGGGTAATTATATGTTTTAGTTTTTGCATTTAAGTTTCTATAATCAATAACCATTCTGTTTTTTCCTCTTTTTTGTTCACTATGTTTATTTACGATAAATACCGGGCTTGTGTGCTTACTATTGCTTTCTTGTATATATCCTTTTTCTAGTAATTCATTTATATGTATTTTAAATTCGGTTAAATGATTAAAATTATACTTTAATGGTTTTTGGTTTATTATACTATTATTATCAATTAGTTCAAATTTTACTTTTGTTTTATGTTTCTCCCATCCTTGTAAAAGATCCTCACTATATAATAATTCTAACTTATCTTGGATTATTTTTACTTTATCTATAGAGAATATAATTAATTCTATTTTAGGGTCTTCTTATTTTATATTTTCTAATTTTTGTGTAACTTTTTCACTTCCTTTTATCTACTCTGTTGTCTTTCGTTTTTTGTTATTTACTCTTTTTGCTCCTATTTTTTGTTTACATGATGTTGTGAACTACTAGTGTGTTCTTGTTATTATATGTGGGTATAATTTTTCTAAAAATGGCATTCCTAATAGCATATCTTTTGTAGTTAATTCAAAGTTATATATTTCCTCTATAGTTAGTATCTTATGCCATATTTGTACTTTTATATTTTTTGTCTTATATGTGATCATGCTTCCTTCATTATTAACTCTTGTTACGACTATCGTGTTTTTAATTTTTCCCATTTATCTTGTAGTAAACAATTGTATTTGAATATATTAGCTTCTGCTCCCGTATCTATCATTGGTGTATAATAAATGTTGTAATATCCCTCTATTATTATCTTTGCAAGTATGTATATTTTCATATTTTTATCATACTAAAGTCCTTTTTATTATTACTCTTTTATTTTCATAATTTATTATTAATTGTTTGTCTTCTAGATTATATGGTTTCACTTGTTCTAGCCATTTTATTCCTAAAGTGATATTTTCATCTCCTTGATATATTTTAAATTTTATTACTATTGGTACGCCTCCAATGATTATTTCCTTTTCTGTAATTTTTTCGGTATACATTAATCCTTTTGGTAGTTCGGGGCATATTTGTTCGGTAGTTATTATTTCATCTTCCGTTACTAATTCTCTTGTAATATAGTTTTCTTCTAATCCTGTATTTATTAATATTAAATATTTTTGTTGTTCCATTATTCCCGTTATGTAATAATGATATGGTTTTATTTCTTCTTCCATTGATTTTTCTGGGGTTTTATCTATCCTTCTTAAGGTACTCATTTTTTATGACATTTGGGGTATCTCATTATTTATTCTTTTTGATGTACTTAGTCTTTCTTTTACTATTTCCAAATCTTCTTCTATATCAATTTTGTTATAACTATAATCATTATTATCTATGACTGTAACTAACCTTTCAAAAGAATTTTCTATTTTTATTTTTTTTATTTTATTTTTTGCTGTTATTTTATGTTTTATTGTTAAAACATCTAAGTTTTTATATCTAGCTGTAAATATTTTACTTCCCGGGCTAATTCTATCCCTGACATTCTCCAATATAATAGTAGTGATTTATCTATGTTTCTATCATTTATTGCTACTGAGTAGTTAGCACTTATTATAAATTTAATTTTTTGGTATATGAGATTACCTTTTACTGCATTTATTATACTTTTTTCTATAGGTTGTATAATTCTATCATCCGCTAAGTATATTTCTATGGGTGTATTTATTCCTTCTCTAAAACATGCTTTTATTAAAATTTCTGTTCCTCCTAAATGTACATATCTAATTGGATTTTTAGTCTTAAGATCTTGTATTTCTTTTTTTATTATTCGTTAATTTATTATTGGTATTTTATACTTTCCTTTGGTGTATTTGCAATCTATGATATGTTTTCTTTGACTTACTACATAATATTCTTCTTTTTGTCGTTTAAACCAATTTCTTATTGTTGGTATTTCAAATATTTTTTCTACGCTTAGGTCTAATTCTTTTCCTTTTATTTGTTCAAATATATTATTATCATATATTATTTTTTGTTCTGCCGATTCTTCAACTTGATATTTTTCTTTAGTTATTATTTGTATATCTGTTTCAGTCATTGATAGCGTATTCATTATGTGATTCTATTACTGGATTATTTTCTTCGTTTTCTGATAATTCATATATACTATCTTCACTTTCTAGGGATAATAAGAAACATAGTAAGAAACATACTAGTATAAAATTAAGAAAAATAAGAAGAAAATTAAACAAATTGTATCCGGAATATAAACAACTCAATATTACAAAAACCGATAACGACAAATTAAATCAATTAATAGATAATATATCTAAAATAGAATATAAATATATTCAATATTTAAAGATACAATGAATAGCGAGAATAATGAATATAAAGAAAAACTTACTGAAATAATTATAGCAAAAAGGCAAGAATTAGAACATAGGCATAATAGACTTAATAATAACATATTCGTAGGAATTTGTAAAAAAACTATAATAGCACAAAGAAAGACTATTTTATATCTAGAAATACAAATAGAAAGTTTAGAATATAAACTTCAACACAATTTATAAATGAAAAAGGAAGAATACGCAATAGATAAAAAAACATATGAAAACTATGACGGATAAAAAATAAAGATAATATTTTTCAATCTAGGAAGAAGATATAAACAAATAGGTGACAATCTAAGTTTAATGTTAGAAAAAGAAACGATAAAACTAGATGATAGTTTAACTGTTATGATAAGAATAACAAAAGAAAATGAAGAGATAGATAGAAAAACGGAAATTGAAAAAATAAAACAACAAGCAAAAAAGGAAGTACAACAATTAGAAGAAGTAAAAAATAGTAAAATAATAGAACTAGAAAAAGAACTAGCAATGTTAAAAGAAATGTATGAAATGAAACAAATATTATCAAATATTTTTTTTTGTTCTGCCGATTCTTCATCTTGATATTTTTCTTTAGTTATTATTTGTATATCTGTTTCAGTCATTATTATCGTATTCATTATCTGATTCTATTACTTGATTATTTTCTTCGTTTTCTGATAATTCATATATGACAACTATGGAAATATTATATAAATACGAAATAGCTATAAGAAAGGAATTTAGTAGTATGACAACTGTTAGAGTGTTGTTGTTGAGGATATGAAACTATTGTTGTTGTTGAGGATATGAAATTGTTAGAGTGTTGTGTTAAGCTATGTGCTTTGTAAATTGTGAACTATTAGGTTGGGCTGGTTTTATACAGATTGTAGTTGTGAAGGTTCGGTTGGGGTGTAAGGAGTACTTGTATTCTATCCCCTTAGCTCGTGTTTAGAGGTTTACTTGCTGAGTACCGTGTGGTTTGGCACTCACCCCTTGCTTCTACAAATTTTTGAAGGTTATGAGCCTGAATTTTTGTGGTACTTGTCCTTCTCTTCTTTTCCAAGTCTTCTGGGAGATTTGTGAGGTAGTTGTTTGTCTTCTCAGAGATCCTTCTTACTCTTGTTTATGATCTTGTTCTACTCTAGAAACAATGTCATATGAGACTTTCATTTTTCTTTTGATTCAATTGTAATACTTTAGAGGCTTGTACACGTGACAAACATATTTTAGGGATATTTTTGAGTTTTTTATAAAAAAAAAATCGCATTTTATTGTACTGGTTGAGTTTTAGGCTGACTTGTCTTGGTGGGTTAAGACGAGTACCATCACGTCCATTTTTGGGTCATGACAAAATGGTATCAGAGCCCCAGGTTCATAGGTCTCACGTGTGTACAAGCCGAGTCTAAGTAGAATCTCGAGGATCGGTACGAAGATGTCTATACTTATCTTCGAGAGGCTATAGTGACTATTAGGAAAAATATTCACTTCTTGAATCTCTATCATGCGTACTTGGTTTGATTTTGATTTTTATCGCTCCATTCCATTCTCTCTCACTTATAGTGATGATTCGTGCATGGTTTCTCATGTGAGTAGTTGATGTCGTGTATGGTTTGAATGTTAGATCTGATGTTATGATGAAAGTAATAAACTTATGAAAAGGATGGGTGGTTAGATTTAGAATGTTCAACAATTTAAAGGGGTTGTGTAAGGTTAGTCACTCTAGTAAAGTGAATAGTGCTTGTGTGGTATATACAATATTTATAGTGGTTTAACACTTGGAAGTGGTATGAGGCTAGATAATGGATATGTAAATTTGTTAACTGCAATTAGTAAAGTTATCATAACATGAATGGGTTGCTTAGAAAATTATGAGAATAATGATGCACCAATTGAGGTTAGAATTTCTACTACGATTTTATAGATTGTTTGTATATCAAAGAAGGCCATGATACAACTACTACAATAGTATTGATGCTTACTTGGTCAAAGTTATTAAGTGTGTTACTTCTGATATTGACCTGACCTACGGAAGAATGCATATGGCTTGGGCTATATACAAAATAGATTTGGTAGTGTATTGCAGTTATTCAATGGATAGAAATGTGTGGGCTATTTGGGTACAATCTTCTCAGTAGGTATGATGTGTTCTAGTGGTGGATCTAACGGACTTTCATGATGTGGTACTAGTGGTACATGGAAGCGGATACGTCAATTGCCAAGTGCAAATACTAATTACTTAAAGAGTTATCAGTTTTATCGCATGCTCATATAATTAATAAGATTTTATGTTGCATTCATATTTGAAAAACCAACTAGCTTGTTACTATGGACGAATGGGTTAAGCATTATTTATAAGGAAGCTTTTCGTGGTGGATCTTTGGTACAGTATTGTGTGTGTAGGTTGTGAAGTGTATCTCGAGGATTCTAAATAAGGACATGTGATTTCATCTTAAGGTCCAAGGGAATGGATAGATACCAAGAATGACAAGCTTATGAGTAAAGGAAGTCTCAAAGAGTATACTTGTATGAAGGTAATGGGAAATTTTAGTAAAAAGTGCATATAAAAGTGGGTTAGTCCTTTGAATTTGATTGGTATAACTGGGTTTAAGGTGTCATATTGATGAAAAAGTTGACTTTGTGGTGATGACAAGAGCTAAGTAAGGATGATGGTAATAAGAGTTTGTGATGGATTGTGATTGAGATGCAACTATATAATAAAGATTGTTGGTTAAAAGATTTTTTTTGTATTGTAGGGAAGACTAATGAGTACCTAAGGTTGTGGGTTGCTACTATTTGGGGAGTAACATTGTTGCATAGAGAGTTATAGGAGGAGAGAGCAATGATATTTACTCTAATTGTAATGGCCAATGATGTATCTTTAGAGGGGTTGAGAATTGGGTTCAGATACACGTGGTTCATCTATTTTGCTATGGTTATGGTGATAGTGTTACATGTCGTTCATATTAGTTAAAAGTTGTTTGGATAAGATTTGAGAAATGAGTATACAAATGTTCAGCTCGAGTGGGATGATAAGTTCTTTTGTGGTCTTAAGTTTGATAATGAGTATGGTTGGATTTTTAACAAAGGATATGATAAGGTCAATAGAGAGGCAATCAATGATAAGGTAAGTACATGAATTCATAAAAATCATCAATATATGAGCTAATGTTGATATATAATGGGAATGGGCTACATAGTTGAAATTAGAGTTTGAGTTCTTCATTGTGAGTCTACGTTTGTGGTAGTAGCTTTTATCAAGGTATGGATTGGTAAGGTAAGAAATGATTGATCTCATTGAGTATGAAACATTTGGAAGGACTTAAAATTTGAGTAGCAAATTTGGTTAATTTTGATTGTTACACCTAAGGGGGGTTTCACATAATGTTATGGTTTAAAGGATAAGGTAAAAATGTTGTGGGTTGTTGGCCAAAGAATAAGATTGGTAAGCGAGTCAGCGAAAGAAACAAGATTTTGGTGTATTAAAGAGTTCAAGGCATTTTTTTTAAAAAAAAAAATCATCATGGGAAAAATTTAAGAGATGTGAAGGAATAAGACCTCTTACATAGACTCTTGGTTCGAAGTGAAGGTTGTATGGATTTTCATATATAAGTTCTAATATGACTATGGATGTGAATTTATTCGATATAGATTTATTAAGGTTCTATCATTGACTTTTATAAAGATGGAGTTTTAGTATTGGGTGACAAGCAATGATGTGTGAAAGATTCTATGTGGTTATGTCCAGCTAGATTGTTCAAAATATGATAGGTAACTTATGAATGTTCAACGGTGTGGACCTACAATTCTACATGGTTAATGAAAATTTTTAGGGGATTGAAACTACTTTGTTGATGGGATGATATAAACTGTTATGATGTGTTACGTAGGCATTTGATGGTGACTAGAGGTTATGAGATTATAGTATACCGAATTATTGGAGTGGCCAAGAATTTCTTAAGTGTTGGTATGAGGTATATGATGGTTTCGAATGTTAGTCAAAATTTGGCATCTGAAAGATTACACGGAGTTGACATTGTACGTGATTCAATAATTTTATATTGATGTGAAAATACTTTTAGATTCGAAATTAGTGTTAGCCTTGGGTAGGACCCCTATCTGTCCTAAAATGCTTATTTGGAGAGAGAGAGCGTCATAGTTTGAAAATTTGGAGGCGATAATGTATTTGATAAGAATACTTTGATACTAGTGACAGTTTGAGAGTAAGGTAAATGACTGGTGTAGTTATGATGTTTGTTGGTATTAAGAGTGTTAGATTCAATGGAGTACTGTGAGAAGTATGTGGGGTCTGATGAATCTAGTATTTGTAATATTGTAATGGGGTCAGTCTGGTTGATTGTTGGTAGCTAAAAATCAAGAGATAGAGTCGGATGAATAGAATTTTATTTATATGGGCACTATGGAAGAAGTATCTTGTGTTATTTGACCTCTCTTCTGTATATTCTTATACGACCACCTTCTTCGTACTTGATATTATTTGGAGTATGATTCACCACTTATGCTACTCATGTTTCCACATATATGGGTGAATCCCTAGTGGTGGATCGGATGCACCGATCCTCTTGTGCCTTCTTGATAGGGTATGATCCTTGGAAAGACTTGGTCATTTCAGTTATGATAGATTTGGTGTTGTTTGTGATAGTTGAAGTATATCGGTAGTTCTATACGCACAACCTTGCTTATGAGAATTTATATAAGAGCTATGAAGAGTTACAATTGTCTAAGTTCTACATTTTAAGTGTATCGTTTGTTGGGTGTTTATTGATCATTTCCTTCTTTGTGTTAGATAAGTCTGATCCTCTTTTGATGGGTACCTGATGTCTAAAGATCAATTTTTATAGTTTAAGCTCGGGAAACGATTGTATTGTGAGAAGGAAATCTTGAAAAGATTTGTGATTGTTTGTGCATTGTGAGCATCTGGTGGTTGATTCAGGCTCATTTCTGGTTGTAGTCAATATTGATTTAGAAGGTTATCTTGGTCATGTGAGAAAATATTCATCACGATGATTGTGTTAGGGTCGAATGGGTTTCGATTCAAATTGGATTCATGGGTTAGTCTATGGCTTGGTAATTACTCTTGATTTGTAGATTCGCCAAAGTTTGACTAGAAAGTTTAGTTCTTAGTAGTTGATCTTGATGGAATGGTCTTAAAGAGGAACTCACTTGGAGAGATGAACAGCCAACTGGTAGGTCATAACTTAAGCTTTTGGTAACGTCGGTTATTCTTCCTTCTTCTTTCTTATGTTCGATGACGAACATGATTTTTAGTGGTGGATAATGTAATAACCCGGAAGGTCATTTTTGGAATTTTTTAATATTTATTTAACTAGAGTGAACTAATTGATGGTTAATTATTAAATAACTAATTTTAGTTAATGCTTAATGGGTTAAGTTATAATTAGTTTAATACCACTTGACCCTTATAAGAAAATAAATTATTAGGGTTGAGAGTTTTTGGTGCATAACTTAAGAAAGGAAAAATAAGAACTTACCTACGCAGAGTTACGACGGCCAACGTAGGAACCGACTAATTTTCGTTCAGGTAATTATTTTCATTGAAATTTCCTTTCATTTATGTTAGTTGTCAGTTAGTAATGATGACAACCTATTAGTAATGTCCATTATCAACAGAGATGAGTTAGCAAGTAAGGATCTGACAGTGTTGATGAAATTATCGTATTAAAGTTATATGATTAGATTGAATTGAGAATAATTGTTGCTTTATGTGGGTTCTTTGAATAATAGTATGTAATGTGTGATTGCTGTAATGGTTAATTAGTATGTTAAATAATGTTGGATGAGGAAATAGGATTGCACGCGGACCCCTTGTAGCATAGTTGTCGTTAGAGTTGTGGAATTAATTAAAGATTTTTGTCAGGGATTATAGTGTTTGTAAATTGGAAAAGAAAAATAGGATGATAAGTGATTATTCTTCATGTGATGCTCTAATCAATGATTGCCATTATGAATACAATGTGTTAAATTAAATAAATTAATGGTGGAGTCTAGATTTTTATAAAGTTTTCAATAGTTAAGGATGTTGAGTACGCCTCTAAATCTGATCACCTTTTTAAGATTCAAATTTGGTATATTAGTATATGTAATTAAATATTAGGGGTATTATATTATATAAATATTATTAGATTTATAATATTGGAGAGCTTGAAACTTAACCCTAGACTTGAAATTTGGAAATATGAGAATTTACATGTTAACTTGATTATAGAATGGGGATGAGTTTTTGGGTCTAGGTTAGACCTATAGTAACATGTATATTGTTAGTTTTGAAATCTTATTGTGGTTAATTATTTGACTAGATTGATTTGAGTTGGAAGTTCAACGAAAAGGGAAGGCTCCCGGAGTGATTGTTCGATTATTTGAGGCAAGTAGATTTCTAAACCCTTATTAAGTGTATGGAATTCATGTATTTCCTTGTAATATGTGTTTAGGGTAATGAGGCTTGGTGATGGTTGACTTGTCCACATTGATTAATTCTAATAATGAAAAAGGGATAATAAAAGGCAATGTGATCAATTGTTTGTGTGATGTGTTGAGAATTGTTTGAAAGGCTTGTTTAATCATTGTTGATGTTGTATCCTGATTGTCTTGTTGTGAATTGTGCAATGTTATGAAAATGGTCATCTTCTCATTATTTGTGTGAACATGTCATTTGTCTGAGAAATGGTTGTGACAAGTGTTATGTGCATTGAGAAAGAATAAGAAAATAAAGAGGATGTACCATTTTGAGGAACGAATCGCGCGCCGCGATGGATACTATATTTCGAGGAACGTGTCGCGTGCCGCGACGTATACTATATTTCGAGGGACGTATTGCGCACCGCGATGGTTACTATTATCGAGAGTCGTATTGCGCTCCGCGATGGATGCTAAGACAGATATGTCCCCCATGAGTCCCGAACAGAGAGACAGCGGGTGTGTATCATTAGGTCAGACATGCATCACTATACTTGACATTGCATTTCATTGCATTGCACTTCTTTATTATTGGTGAACTTGATCTTGTGTGTTGTTGATCTTGTGAGTGCCTTTCTATGGAACTTGTGACTGATGAATATTGAGCTTGTTGTTGAAGATATGCAATTGTTAGAGTGTTGTTGTTGAGGATATGAAACTATTGTTGTTGTTAAGGATATGAAATTGTTAGAGTGTTGTGTTGAGCTATGTGCTTTGTAAATTGTGAACTGTTAGGTTGGGCTGGTTTTATAGATATTGTAATTGTGAAGGTTCGGTTGGGGTGTAAGGAGTACTTGTATTATATCCCCTTAGCTCATGTTTAGAGGTTTACTTGCTGATTACCGTGTGATTTGATACTTACCCCTTGCTTCTACAAATTTTTGTAGGTTACGAGCCTAGATTTTTGTGGTACTTGTCATTCTCTTCTTTTCCAAGGCTTCTGGGAGATTTGTGAGATAGTTGTTTGTCTTCTCAGTGATCCTTATTACTCTTGTTTATGATCTTGTTCTACTCCAGAAACAATGTCATATGAGACTTGTATTTTTCTTTTGATTCAATTGTAATACTTTAGAGGCTTATACACGTAACAACCAGATTTTGGCGATATATTTGAGTCTTTTATAAAAAAAAATTCCGCATTTTATTGTACTAGTTGAGTTTTAGGTTGACTTGTCTTGGTGGGTTAAGACGCGTGCCATCACGTCCATTTTTGGTTCGTGACAAGAAGATGAAATAATAACTACCGAACAAATATGCTCCAAACTACCAAAAGCATTAATGTATACCGAAGAAATTACAGAAAAAGGAAATAATCATTGGAGGTGTACCAATCGTAATAAAATTTAAAATATATCAAGGAGATGAAAATATCACTTTAAGAATAAAATGGCTTGAACAAGTAAAACCATATAATCTAGAAAACAAACAATTAATAATAAATTATGCAAATAAAAGAGTAATAATAAAAAGGACTTTAGTATGATAAAAATATTAAAATATACATACTTGCAAAGATAATAATAGAGGGATATTACAACAGATATTATACACCAATGATAGATACGGGAGCAGAAGCTAATATATGTAAATGCAATCGTTTACCAGAATATAAGTGGGAGAAATTTTAAAAATCGATAGTAGTAACAGGATTTAATAATGAAGGAAGCATGATCACATATAAGACAAAAAATATAAAAGTACAAATATGGATAAGATACTAACTATAGAGAAAATACATAACTTTGAATTAACTACAAAAGATATGTTATTAGGAATGTCATTTTTAGAAAAATTATACTCACATATACTAACAAGAACACACTGGTGGTTCACAACACCATGCAAACAAAAAATAGGAGCAAAAAGAGTAAATAACAAAAAAACGAAAGACAACAGACTGGATAAAAGGAAGTGAAAAATTACACAAAAATAAGAAAATATAAAAGAAGAAGACCCTAAGATAGAATTAATTATATTCTCTATAGATAAAGTAAAAATAATCCAAGATAAGTTAGAATTATTATATAGTGAGGATCCTTTACAAGGATGGGAGAAACATAAAACAAAAGTAAAAATTGAATTAATTGATAATAATAGTATAATAACCCAAAAACCATTAAAGTATAATTTTAATGATTTAACCGAATTTAAGATACATATAAATGAATTACTAGAAAAAGGATATATACAAGAAAGCAATAGTAAGCACACAAACCCGACATTTATCGTAAATAAATATAGTAAACAAAAAAGAGGAAAAAACATAATGGTTATTGATTATAGAAACTTAAATGCAAAAACTAAAACATATAATTACCTGATACCAAATAAAATACTAAAGATAAGACAAATACAAGGATATAATTATTTTAGCAAATTTGATTGTAAATCAGAATTTTATCACTTAAAGTTAAAATAAGAATCTAAAAAACTAACAACATTCACTGTATCATAAGGATTCTATGAATGGAATGTATTACCATTTGGATATAAAAATACACCAGGTAGATATCAACACTTTATGGATAACTACTTTAAACAATTAGAAAATTGTGTAGTATATATTGATGATATATTACTATATTCTAAAATCCAAGATGAACATATAAGATTATTAGAAAAATGCATACATATTATAGAATATTGAGGCATAAGTCTAAGTAAAAAGAAAGCAGACATACTGAAAAATCAAATTGAATTCCTAGGAATACAAATAGATAAAAATGGAATAAAAATGCAAACGCATATAGTACAAAAAATACTTAACTCAAATGAACAACTAGATACGAAAAAAAAATTACAATCATTTCTAGGACTAGTAAATCATGTAACATAATATATACCAAAATTAGCAGAGAATTTAAAACCATTACAACAAAAATTAAAGAATGATATAGAATATCAGTTCGATAAAAAAGACCAAATACAAATACAAAAGGTAAAATTATTATGTAAAAACTTACCTAAACTATACTTTCTAGATGAAAACAAAAGATTTACTTATATAAAAGAATCAAATGCGAGTGAAAAAAGTGATGAAGGAATATTAAAATACAGGTATGATGGCAATAGGATAGAACATCACTGCATGTATTATTCAGGAACATTTAATAATACTGAAATAAAATAGAAAATAAATAGAAAAGAATTATATTCGGTATATAAGTGTTTATTATCATTTGAACCATATATTGTATATAACAAATTCATTATAAAAAAAACAGATAATACACAAGTAAAATGGTGGCTAACAAGAAAAATACAAGATTCGGTAACAACAAAAGAAATAAGGAGATTGGTATTACGTACATTAAATTTTACATTTATAATTGAAGTAATAAAAATTGATAAGAATGTTATTGCAGATTACCTATCACGACAAAGCTACTCAGATTGAGACTGAGGAAAAAGATACATTCGAAAAGATACTCAAATCCATTACTACACTTTGTACAAAACTGGATAATATCGATAACGAGATACAAAAGCTAAAGACTAATGAAGATAATCTAAAGTCTAAAGCTAATACAAGTCAGCAGCATGACTATAAAAATGCGGAGCTATGTTGATCGGAAGACATAAAAAATCCAGAGCTAAAAGGTGACGTTGGGAAACACCTAAAAACCCATAACATTTGTTTAGATACAGCTGCAGGTACAACCCAACGAGTTATTGAAAAACATAAGAATTCAAACTTAAACCAGTTATTCGAAAAATCATTTACCCCGAGGCTAACACCAAAAAACACATTAACTATAGAACCACAAACTTCTACATATGCGGATAGCCTACACCATGACAAAATAACATATAATCATATTACACGAACCTATATAGAAAATATATACAAAATCCAAACATTTTTAAACCTTAAACCCAGATCTACTACAACCCAAGAACCCAACCAGGTTTATTTAACCCAAAAATTACAAGGTTATAATAAACTGATTGAACAACCGAAAACTAACGCCAACTTAGTAAGGACATGTTATAACTACGGACTATTAAATACAGTATACACATATGACGGAGAGAAACTAAGTGGAATACTGAAACTACATAAAGCATTTATTACATATAAGAGAGTTATTAAGGGAAATTTATTCTATGTAAAATTTTATACGGCAACAACAGAGATATTATACGAGGAAATAAAACCTCTGATACAAGTGGTAAAGATAGGACTAACAAAAGATATGATAATACCGAAAGATATCAAACAACAACTAGAGATACAAAAAAGCGAGATACCCAGTTTTTATGCCAATAAGAGAATAATTGGTATATCAACCATTATACAAGAGCTAGCAAATAATTATTTAAACGAAAACACTATATGAAGCTACTATGCAAGAAATTAGTTAATGATTTATTCCAATTCAAGGGAGCTAAGGAAAGCATAAATGGATGAAGTCCAAAGATGGATTTTATCATTACTTAAGTCAGAAGAACGACCTACAACAAGAGCACTAAAAACAAGATTTATTTCGGCAGAGTTATTAACCAGATATTGCAAGTTAATTGAACACAAATATTCAAATCACATATGTTCAAAATGCAACAGTGAAGATAACATAATTCTAGATATCAATTTAGAGTAAAAAAAGATGCAGACAAGACAAGATAAGATATGAACAAGATAAAAAAGATAAGATAAGATTCAAATGGTAGACAAAGTGGCAAAAAAGATAAAGTAAATAATGTAAAGTAGTCAAAAAGATGTAGATAAGATGTAAATTAGTCAAGTATGCATTATTATGCATGTGCATATTAAAGTAAGTAGATAGGAATGGTGGACAAGTGTAATATGGTGTGTCATAAAGTAGGTGTACTATATTTGTAAAAAGTTACAAGTAGTCATATCATATTATTATTAGGCACATAGAGTACGTGCATTATGGTATCATTTCCTTTCTATATAAAGGAAGATACATGTAATATGAAAAGTAGGCGAAGCCTAATATATAAAACACTCTTTTTTCAAAAACTCTCTACAAAAATTAAGTATTTAGATAAATGGAGTTATGGATAATAAGAAACATAGTAAGAAACATACTACTAAAAAATTAAGAAAATTAAACTAATTGTATCCGGATTATATAAATAACTCAATATTACAAAAACCGATAACGATAATTTAAATCAATTAATAGATAATATATCTAAAATAGAATATAAATATATTCAATATTTAAAGATACAATGAATAGAGAGAATAATGAATTTAAAGAAAAACTTACTGAAATAATTATAGCGAAAATGCTAGAATTAGAACATAGGCAAAATAGACTTAATAATAACATATTCGCAGGAATTTAATAAAAATCTATAATAACACAAAGAAAGACTATTTTATATCTAGAAATACAAATAGAAAGTTTAGAATATAAACTTCAACACAATTTATAAATGAATCAGGAAGAAAACGCAATAGATGGAAAAACATATGAAAACTATGACGGATTAAAAATAAAGATAATATTTTCCAATCTAGGAAGAAAATATAAGAAAATAGGTGACAATCTAAGTTTAATGTTAGAAAAAAAAATGGTAAAACTAGAAGATAGTTTAACTGCTATGATAAGAATAACAAAAGAAAATGAAGAAATAGATAGAAAAATGGAAATTGAAAAAATAAAACAACAAGCAAAAAAAGAAGTTGTAATGACCCGAAAGGTCATTTTGGTAATTTTTTGTGGAAATGACTATTTTGCCCTTTCGGTAGTTGCCCCGAGTCCCATGTTTTGTGGTTGTAAAGTTAGTTTGAGGAAAAGTTGGTAAAAAGTTGAGTTTTTGAGAAGTTGAGTTTTTATGAGTTAAAGTTGGTTAAAAAGTGCTTTTTCGAGTTATTTGGAGTTTCGGGACTCGGATCGAATTTCCGTC
>NC_064284.1:51488278-51500353 GCF_019186545.1 Solanum stenotomum
AGCTCGAAAATAGGTGATTTCAAGTGGGTTTTCGCAAGGAATTCATTGGGTAAGTTATTTCCAACTTATATCTTTGATTTCCATCGATTATTTATGGATTTTAACATCAAAATTTGAGATCTCAACTGTAAAATTTGGGGGTTTTTGCCTAATCCGAATTTAATAGAAAATTTGAGTTTGTGAACTCATTTCAACTCCTTTTTCGAAACGGTTTTCACTATTGGATTCTAAATTTCTTGGGGAACATTTTTCACTAAAAATATCCAGATTTCGAGAATATTTTCCGGAACGAAATTTTTTTTGACCATTTTACCCTATTCTCCAAATTTCACGATATTGGTGTTGTTAGATTCGTATTGATTGTGGGATTCCATTTATGAATAGATTGTGGTGATTTGGAGCATGCTCGAAAGGGTAAAACTCAAATTTGAGTTACTAGTTGAAGTGTTTTGAGACAAGTGACTTCTAAACTTTGTTAAACTCTTAGACTACACATGACTACTTTCCTAATTGTGTTAGGGATTAATGGGGATTGAGGATGAGTTTTATGTGTTGATTGAAATTGTTGTAATTGAAAGATGGGGAATAAAATGAGCTAAATGTGTTATATGTGACTTGAATTTGTTGAATAAGTCATGTGATAACTGATATTGAGGGGATAGAAGAGCATGAGTAGGCTATGATTGATACAGACATTGATGTTGAGACAGATGATGTGTAATACTATGATGTGGTCGTGATATGGTTGTGATTGAGACAGACGATGTGTAAATACTATGATGTGGTCGTGATATGGTTGTGATTGAGACAGATGATGTGTAATACTATGATGTGATCGTGATATGGTTGTGATTGAGACAGATAATGTGTAATACTACGATGTGATCGTGATATGATTGTGATTGATGACATGTGCATATTCATTATTCATCCCATGTGTGAACTATCTGTTGCATGAGTTCTGAGACACTGATATGAGGATGGATGGATATGAGACACAGTTGAGACTAGCTCCGGCTAGAGATATATGAGATGGACTAGCTCCGGCTAGCGATTTGGATGCCGATGGGATCTGGTTCCGGCGGTGATACATGGTCCATGTGTGGCCCCCATGGGTTCTGATTTGAGTATTCAGCGCGGTCTGATTACGTCAACAGATGTGTATCTTAGGACAGACATACATCACGACTACATGACATCATTATTGCATTTGCATCGCATTTGACTTAATCTTTGTCTGTGGTGTGTGGACTTTACCTATTTGCCCCTCTTCATGTGATATATGATCTATTTGCTCTTACATGAGGATATGAGGTTGATGTTGAGACACTGTTGGATATATCTGTTGATTATGAATTGTGTAGTATAGGTTGTTGGTTCGCTGTTAGAATGAAGTTTCGGTGGTTCGGTTGGGATTGAAAGGAGTTGTTTGTAGCTGCTAGTTTAGCTTAGTTTAGTGTTACTTGCGAGTACCTGTTGCTTTTGGTACTCACCCTTGCTTCTATACAGTTGTGTAGGTTGACAGCTCTATCAGATCCGGCTTATTACTCATCTTCAGATTAGAGCTTCCAGACTTACTTGAGAGGTAGCGGTTCATTCCAGACGTGCCCTCAAGTTATCTATATTTATTGTTCTGTTCTATTCTAGAACTTTACTATGAGACTTGTGTATTTTATTCAGATTCTGTATTAGATGTTTGTACATGTGACAACCAATTCTGGGGTTATGTTGAGTTTATTTAAAAACTTCCGCTTATCTTTCTATCTTATTCTTGTTTTATTAATTCTGCATCGTCGGGTTTTTGGGTGTTAGGCTTACGTGTCCGGTGGGGTTTGCGCACGTGCCATCACATCCGGTTTTGGGGTGTGACAGAAGTACAGCAATTAGAAGAAGTAAAAAATACTAAAATAATAGAACTAGAAAAAGAACTAGCAATGTTAAAAGAAATGTATGAAATGAAACAAAAAGAAAAAGAACAAAAAACAAAATTAGCAAATGAGATAATTAAATTTAAAGAAAAATTACAATTAGAAGATGAATTAGAAGGAAAAGAAGAAAATAACCAAGATAATCTTCCTGAAATAAGAGTTGATTAAATAAATAATGATGATCTAGATGAACAACATTCGGAAACAAGCGAAACATATACGGAACTTTTAGCAAACATAGATAATACAAAGAATTTAGAAGTAAATACACGAGACGTAGACATGGATGAAAAACCTAGCACATCAGGAGTAAAAAACCCAAAAAATTTTGATCCAAAATATTATAATGAAAACTATGGACAATATGATAGAGAAAAAATTATATGTAATAAAAGATTAAATAAAAAATAGACACCTAAACCAATAACTGAACGACATGCTTTTTTAGATTTAGATTGTATAGCAGATATAAATAAAATAATCCAATTATGGTTAGGATATATATCAAAACAATTAATAGATAACAAAATAGTAATAATAGAGAAACCGAGATATATAGAAAGAACGCTTATAGGAATAGTAAAATTATGGCTACAAAATTTATCAAATCAAAGTTTAAAAAGTGTAAGAAATAATAAAAAATTTGATGGTGGAATAGCCA
Source organism: Solanum stenotomum (assembly GCF_019186545.1). Lineage (NCBI taxonomy): Eukaryota > Viridiplantae > Streptophyta > Magnoliopsida > Solanales > Solanaceae > Solanum > Solanum stenotomum. Next base: position 51,490,868 of record NC_064284.1, read on the forward strand.
CTACAACTATGGAAATATTATATAAATATGAAATAGCTATAAAAAAAGAATTTAGTAGTATGACAACAGAGGTTGAAGAACAAAATAAAGAAAAAATCATAAATCGGAATCTAATGACAAAATTAACAATATGTAATATGTGTTACAGAGATGAATATACATGTGCATTTAGATTATACTATTATAAAGGAACATATAGCACAGAAGAAAGTAAAGAAATAAGAAAATTATATTTTACAAAATTACCAGAACCTTTTAATTCAAAAATAATAAAAAGTTGGAATGAAGCACAATTAACAGACACCTTAGGAGTTAGAATGAAATTCTTACAACGATGGTTTATGGAACTATGTGAAAAACATAAAGAAGAAATAAAAATGGAAAAAATATTAGTAAAAAACTTGGTATGTTGCAAAAAATAAATAGCACCTCAATTTGGTTGTACGGATAGGTATTATAAAAATAAAAAGAAATATAATAAAAATAACAGATCAAAATATAAATATAAAAAACCAAGAAGAAGGTACTATGTAAAAAATTACAAAACCAAAAGACCATACAGACCAAAAAGAAAACTAACGGAATGTACTTGTTATAATTGTGGAAAATTAGGACATATAGCTAGAGATTGTAAATTACCTAAAGATCCAAAGAAAAAACAACTATCAGAAATAATAATAGATGATGAAAAATATACGCAAATAGAGTACGTAGATTATGAATTAGAAAGTGAAGATGGTATATATGAATTACCAGAAAACGAAGAAAATAATCCAGTAATAGAATCACATAATGAATACGATATCGATGACAGAAACAGATATACAAATAATAACTAAAGAAAAATATCAAGATGAAGAATCGGCAGAACAAAAAATAATATTTGATAATAATATATTTGGACAAATAAAAGAAAAAGAATTAGACCTAAGCGTAGAAAAAATATTCGACATACCAACAATAAGAAATTGGTTTGAACGACAAAAAGAAGTGTATTATGTAGTAAATCAAAGAGAACATATGATAGATTGCAAATACACCAAAGGAAAGGCTAAAATACCAATAATAAATTAACGAATAATAAACAAAGAAATACAAGATCTTAAGGCTAAAAATCCAATTAAATATGTACATTTAGGAGGAACAAATATACTGATAAAAGCATGTTTTAGAGAAGGAATAAATACACCCATAGAAATATACTTAGCGGATGATAGAATTATACAACCTATAGAAAAAAGTATAATAAGTGCAGTAAAAGGTAACCTCATATATCAAAAATTTAAATTTATAATAAGTGCTAACTACTCAGTAGCAATAAATGACAGAAACATAAATAAATCACTAATATTATATTGGAGAATGTCAGGGATAGAATTAGTCCCGGGAAGTAAAATATATACAGCTGGATGTAAAAACTTATATGTTTTAACAACAAAACATAAAATAATAGAAAAAAATAAAATACTTAAAATAAAAATAGAAATAGAAAATCCTTTTGAAAGGATAGTTATAGTTATAGATAATAATGATTATAGTTCTAACGAAATTGATATAGAAGAAGATTTGGAAATAGTAAAAGAAAGACTAAGTACATCAAAAAGAATAAATAATGAGATACCCCAAATGTCATAAAAAATGAATACTTCAAGAAGAATAGATAAAATCCCACAAAAATCAATGGAAGAACAAATAAAACCATATCAATATTACATAACGGGAATAATGGAACAACGAAAATATTTAATATTAATAAATATAGGACTAGAAGAAAACTATATTACAAGAGAATTAGTGACGAAAGATGAAATAATAACTACCGAACAAATATGCCAGAACTACCAAAAGCAGTAATGTATACCGAAGAAACTACAGAAAAGGAAATAATCATTGGAGGCGTACCAATAGTAATAAAATTTAAAATATATCAAGGAGATGAAAATATCAATTTAGGAATAAAATGGCTTGAACAAGTAAAACCATATAATCTAGAAGACAAACAATTAATAATAAATTATGAAAATAAAAGAGTAATAATAAAAAGGACTTTAGTATGATAAAATTATGAAAATATACATACTTGCAAAGATAATAATAGAGGGATATTGCAACAGATATTATATACCAATGATAGATAAGGGAGCAGAAACTAATATATATAAATACAATTATTTACCAGAAGATAAGTGGGAAAAATTAAAAAAACGATAGTAGTAACATGATTTAATAATGAAGGAAGCATCATCACATATAAGGCAAAAAAATATAAAAGTACAAATATGGGATAAGATACTAACTATAAAGGAAATATATAACTTTGAATTAACTACAAAAGATATGTTATTAAGAATGCCATTTTTAGAAAAATTATACCCACATGTAATAACAAGAACACACTGGTGGTTCACAATACCATGTAAACAAAACATAGGAGTAAAAAGTGTAAATAACAAAAAACGAAAGACAACAGAGTGGATAAAAGGAAGTGAAAAAATTACACAAAAATTAGAAAATATAAAAGAAGAAGACCCTAAAATAGAATTAATTATATTCTCTATAGATAAAGTAAAAATAATCCAAGATAAGTTAGAATTATTATATAGTGAGGATCCTTTACAAGGATGGGAGAAAAATAAAACAAAAGTAAAAATTGAACTAATTGATAAAATAGTATAATAACCCAAAAACCATTAAAGTATAATTTTAATGATTTAACCGAATTTGAGATACATATAAATGAATTACTAGAAAAAGGATATATACAAGAAGGCAATAGTAAACACACAAGCCCGACATTTATCGTAAATATATATAGTGAACAAAAAAAGAGGAAAAAGCAGAATGGTTATTGATTATAGAAACTTAAATAGAAAAACTAAAACATATAATTACCCGATACCAAATAAAATACTAAAGATAAGACAAATACAAGGATATAATTATTTTAGCAAATTTGATTGTAAATCAGGATTTTACCACTTAAAGTTAGAAGAAGAATCTAAAAAATAAACAACATTCACTGTGCCACAAGGATTCTATGAATGAAATTTATTACCATTTGGATATAAAAATGCACCAGGTAGATATCAACACTTTATAGATAACTACTTTAAACAATTAGAAAATTGTGTAGTATATATTGATGATATATTACTATATTCTAAAACCCAAGATGAACACAAAAGATTATTAGAAAAATTCATATATATTACAGAATATTCAGACATAAGTCTAAGTAAAAAGAAAGCAAACATAATGAAAAATCAAATAGAATTCCTAGGAATACAAATAGATAAAAATGGAATAAAAATGCAAACGCATATAGTACAAAAAATAATTAACTCAAATGAACAGCTAGACACGAAAAAGAAATTACAATCATTTCTAGGACTAGTAAATCAAGTAAGAGAATACATACCAAAATAAACAGAAAATTTAAAACCATAACAACAAAAATTAAAGAAAGATATAGAATATCAGTTCGATAAAAAAGACCAAATACAAATACAAAAGGTAAAATTATTATGTAAAAACTTACCTAAACTATACTTTCCAGATGAAAACAAAAGATTTACTTATATAATAGAATCAGATGCGAGTGAAAAAAAGTTATGGAGGAATATTAAAATGCAGGTATGATGGCAATATGATAGAACATCACTGCAGGTATTATTCAGGAACATTTAATAATACAGAAATAAAATGGGAAATAAATAGCAAGGAATTATATTCGGTATATAAGTGTTTATTATCATTTGAACCACATATATCGTATATAACAAATTCCTTATAAGAACAGATAATACACAAGTAAGATGGTTGCTAACAAGAAAAATACAAGATTCGGTAACAATAAAAGAAATAAGGAGTGTCACAACCCAAAAATGGACGTGATGGCACTCGTCTTATCCCATCAAGACAAGTCAAGACAAGTCAGCCTAAAACTCAACCATTACAATAAAATGCGGAATTTTTTATAATCAACTCAAAGATACCCCAAAAATATGGTTGTCACGTGTACAAGCCTCTAAAGTATTACAATTGAATCAAAAGAAAAATACAAGTCTCATATGACATTGTTTATAGAGTAGAACAAGATCATAAACTTGAGTAAGAAGGTCTGCTGAGTTGACAAACAACTACCTAAAAAATCTCCAAGAAGCCTCGGAAAGAAAAGAATATATCACAAAGGTTCGGGCTAGTAACCTACAAAAAAATGTAGTAGCAAGGGGTGAGTACCAAACCACACGGTACTTAGCAAGTAAACCTCTAAACACGAGCTAAAGAGATAGAATATAAGTACTCCTTACACCCCTACCGAACCTTTACAACTACAATCTGTATAAAACCAGCCAAACCTAACAGTTCACAATTTACAAAGCATATAGCTCAACACAACACTCTAACAATTTCATATCCTCAACAACAACAATAGTTTCACATCCTCACCAACAACACTCTAACAATTGCATATCTTCAACAACAAGTTCAATATTCATCAGTCACAAGTTCCATAGAAAGACACTCACAAGATCAGCAACACAAAAGATCAAGTTCACCAATAATAAAGGAGTGCAATGCATTAAAATGCAATGTCAAGTATAGTGATGCATGTCTTACCTAATGATACACACTCACTGTCTCTCAGTTTGGGACCCATGGGGGACATATCTATACATGCATCCATCGCGGCGCGCGATACGACCCTCGATAATAGTAACCATCGCGGCGCGCGATACGTCTCTCGAAATATAGTATCCATCGCAGCGCGCGACACGTCCCTCGAAATATAGTATCCATCGCGGCACGCGATACGTCCCTCGAAATGGTACATCCTCCTTATTTTCTTATTCTTTCTCAATGCACATACTACTTGTCACAACCATGTCTGAGAACAATGCAAATGACATGTTCACACAAATAAGGAGGAGATGACCATTTTCATAACATTGCACAATTCACAACAAAACAATCAGGATACAACATCAACAATGATTCAACAAGCCTTTCAAAGAATTCTCAACACATCACACAAATAATTGATCACATTGCCTTTTATTATCCCTTTTTCATCATTAGAATTAATCAATGTGGACAAGTCAACCCATCACCAAGACTCATTACCCTAAACACATATTACAAGGAATACATGAATTCCATACACTTAACAAGGGTTTAGAAATCTACTTGCCTCAAACAATCGAATGATTACTCCGGGACTTGAGTCTTCCCCTTTCGTTGAGCTTTCAAATCAATGCAATCTATTCAAGTACATAGTCACAATAAGATTTCGAAACTAACAACACCCATATTACTATAGGTATAGCCTAGACCCAAAAACTCACCCAAATTTACAATCAAGTTTCTAAATTTAAAGTCTAGGGTTAAGCTTCAACTTCTCCAATATCACAATTATAACGATATTCAAGTAATACAATATACTCAATATTTAATTTTATATACCAATATATCCATCTAGGCTAATTATATAATATCATCATTGTAAGACTTATTTGATAAGAAAAAGAGGAACCAGTACGTTAACCTCTAAGGACAATAATATACTCTCTTTTGTTGCAAAGCCATAACCTACACTAATGCATCAATCATTTGACATTGATTAGCCAATGATTAAAGTGCAGCTTTACCCCCAAAAACGATGCAACACCACAATCTATTCCCACCTTTCTTTCTAATCAATTTGACATAAATTCCAACCTTTCTTTCCAATCTAATTAACATAACTACCATATAATTTATATCTCATTCCATATCTAGCAATACGATATTAAAGATTAGTAAATTACCTGAATGTGAACCTTTCTGCTTTCACGGTGGTCGTCTCTCACGGGAAATTTTAGGTTCTCTTCTTTATCCTTTGTTTTCTAAATTAATTATATATCAAAAGTGACCAACCCTACAATTTATTTTAATAAATGAATTAAATTTAAGATATTAAATAAATTATCACTTTAGTCCATTAACTATCGGTTAAGTCAATTATCTACAAATACACATGAATTAATTAACTCAAGTTAAACGAATAGTTCAAAATTCTCAAACCAACTCCACCGACTGATCATGAATGACTCGGGGAAACTAATGGAAGAGATGAAATGGTAATTTTACGAAAATTTCTAAAAATGACATTTTGGGTCATTACATTAATATCCACCACTAAAAACCATGTTCGTCCTCGAATATAAAGAATATAACTATGAATAATTGACATTACCAAAAGCCTTAGTTATGACCTACCAGTCCGCGTTCATCTCTCTAAGTGAGCTCCTCCTTAAGACTATCCAATCAAGATCAACTACTAAGAACTGAACTTTCAAATCAAACTTTGGAAAATCAAGCCACGGACTAACCCATGAACCCAATCTAAATTGAAACTCATTTGACCATAACACAACCATCATAACGAATCTATTGTCACATAATCAAGATAACATTCAGAATCGATACCGGCTACAACCAGTAGTGAACTTTAACCAACCACCACACACTCATAATGCACAAACCATTACAAATCTTATCAAGATTTCCTTTTCACAACACAATCTTTTCACGAGCTTAAGTTATAAAAATATGATGTTTAGACATCAAGTACTCATCAAGGGAGAATTCAACTTATCTTACCCAAAGAAGAAATGATTAAGTAAACACCCAACAAGCGATACACTTCAAAATGCAGAACCTTTAACAACACTCTTAGACAATTGTAACTCTTCATTACTCTTTTATAAGTTCTCATAAGCAAGGTTGTGCGTATAGAACTACTGGTATACTTCAACTATCTCAAACAACACCAAATCTATCATAACCAAAATGACCAAGTCTATCCAAGGATCCTACCATATCAAGAGGTCATAAAAGGATCGGTACATCCGATCCACCACTAGGGATTCACCCATATATATAGAAACACACATGAACATATTCATTGAATTATACTCCAAATCATGTCTGAAACGAAGTAGGTGAGTCACATAAGAATGTACAAAACCAAAATCGAATAACACAATATACTTCCTCGATTGCACCCCTCTCAAACATTTACATTCATATGACTACATCTCCTTGATTTTTAGTCACCCACAATCAACCAGTCTAATCCTCATTACAATATAACAAATACTTAATTCATCAAACTGAACATACTTCTCACAATACTCCATTGAAGCCAACACTCTTAGTACCAACAAACATCATAACCACATCAACCATTTACCTTACTTTCAAACTGTCACTACTATCAAAATTTCCTTAGCAAACACATTGTAGACTCTAAATTTTTTTGAACTATGGCTCTCTTTGTTTCCATTTAACCATTTCATGACATATACGGGTCACACCCAAACTGATAATACTATTTTCAAATCTAAAAGTACTTTCCCATCGTGGTACGATAATTGAATCACACCCATTATCAACATCACAGAATCACTCACATACCAAGTTTCAACTATCATTCAAAACATCATATACCTCATGCCAAAACTTAGAGAGATATTTTTTTTTAATCCACCCAAATGATTTTGTATACTATAAGCTCATAATCTCTACTCACCATCTAATGCCTATGTAACACATCATAACAGTCTCTATCGGCTCATCTACAAAGTAGTTTCAATCCCCTCAAATCCTCATTAATCATGTAAAACTGTAGGTCCATACTATTGAACATCCATAAATTACCTATCATAATTTGAGCAATCTAACTCGATATAACCACATGAAATCTTCCACACATCATTGTTTGTCACCCAACCCAAAACTCAATCTTTATAAAATCGCTAATAAACCTCTAGTAAGTCTGTACCGATAATGTTCACATCACATAGTTATATCTTAATTCAAAGGCAAAAATACATATAACCTTCAATTCTGAACCAGTGGTCTATATGACAAGTCTTATTCTTTCACCTTTTTAAATTCTTCTCATGTAAAAAAAAATTCAAATACATTGAACTCTTCAATACACTAGACTCTTGTTTCGTTCGCTAACTCACTTACAATTCTTATCATTTGACCAACAACCCATGAAATTTACATCATCTTCTAAATCAGAACTTCAAGTGATACCCTCATTTATGTCCTTTAGCAATCAAAAGTAACCAAATTTATGACTCAAATTATGCACAAGTCCTTCCAAATGTTCAATACTCAATGCAGTCAATCATTTCTTACCTTACCAATCCATACCTTGTCAAAACATACTACCACGAACATAGACTCATAATGAACATGAATTTTGATTTCAATCGTGTAACACAATCCCATTATCTACCAACATTAGCTCATACATTGAAGATCTTTATGAATTCATGTATCTTGGCTTATCATTGGTTGCCTCTCTATCGATTTTATCATATCCTTTGCTAAAAATCCAACCATACTCATTATCAAACTCAAAACGACAAAAGAATTTATAATCACACTCGAGTTGAAGGTATGTACACTCCTTTCTCATGTCTTATCCAATAATTTTTAACTAATCTGATGAACCCGTGAAACTATTACCATAACCAGAGCAAAACGGGTGAACCACACATCTCTGACCCCAATTCTCAATCCCATTTAAGATAGTTTTTTTTATTCATTATGACTTTAGCTCTTTTCAATTCTATTCGAGCGACATCCCAACTCCTCATAAAACTTAGCATACAACCACACTACTCATAAAATAGTAGTAAACCATACCTTAGACATTCAAAAGTCATCATTACCATACAAAATTCTTTTAACCAACAAAATTTATCATATAGTTGCATTCCAATCATAATTTATCACGAACTCTTATTATCATCATGCTAAGTTAGCCCTTTGCTTCACCACGAAGTCAATCTTTTCATGGATGACACCTTAAACTCAACCATACCAATCAAATTCAAAGGACTCGCTCAATTTTATAGACACTTTTTTTTCTAAAATTCTCAATTACCTTCACACAAGTATACTCGTTGAGACTTCCTTTACCATAAGCTTGTCATCCTAATACTGATCCACTTTCATGGAGCTTACGATGAAATCACCACTCATTTAAAATTCTAGAGATACACTTCACAACCTAAACACATCAATACCGTACTAAAGATCCACCACTAAAAGCTTCCTTATAAATAATGCTTAACCCAAACATCTATAGAAACAAAGTAGTTGGTTTCTCAAATATGAATGCAACATCAAACTCGTTGTATAAACAGGTACTACAACTGATAACCCTTAAGTAGGTAGTATTTTCACTTGGTAATAGACATATCCGTTTTCATATATCATTAGTATCACATCGTCAAAGCCCATTCGATCCACCACTAGAACACATCATACCTCTTGAGAAAATTGAGCCCAAATAGCCTACTGTCACGACCCAAGCCTCGGGCTTTAATGCAAGAGATGAACCTACCCTTGACTACAACATTTTGGCTTTCCCACTCAAGAATGGGTTCACTTAAAAATTGGAATTTGACCCTACGGGTTCTA
>NC_064284.1:51510791-51579680 GCF_019186545.1 Solanum stenotomum
TAATAGGTAGTGGCCCTTCCAGTTCCTTTTGTGATAAGAGATATGCCCCTTTAAAGTTGACCCACAAAATCGCATTTTTTGCGATTTTTGAATTTTGATACGGTTGCTCTAAAATTCGGGTTAGACCCATTTGACACTCAATTTTACCCCCTGAATAAGAATATGAAGTTGAATTTCCGAAATCATGCACGGATTTTGAGATATACGGAAATTACAATTATAGGTGTTTCTGAAGCACATTTTCGGGCATTTTTGGGGTCGTTTCACCTACACATTTCTATCCATTGAATAACTGTAAGACATTATCAAATCTATTTCGTCTCTATCCCAAGAGAAATGCTTTCTTTCTTATATCAGATCGAAAGCAAAAGTAACACACTTCATAACTCTAACCAGGTAAGCATCAATACTATTGTAGTAGTCGTATCATGGCCTTCTTTGATATATACACACAATCTATAAAAACATAGTATAAATTCTAACCTTAATTGGTGCATCATTATTCTTATCATTTTCTAAGCAACCCAATCATGTTATGATAATTTTAATAATTGTAGTTTCCAACGATACATGTCCATTATCTAGCAACCCTTTTAATCATTTCACTTCCAATTGTTAAACCACTCTAAATATCGTATATACCACACAAGTACTATTCTCTTTACTGGGGTAACTAACTTTACTCAAATCCTTCAAATTGCTGAACGTTCTTAGTCTGACCAAGCCTCGTTTCAATAACTCTATCACTTCCAAACTAGATCTAGACTCCAAGCCATACACAACAACCCAACTACCCACATGAGGAACTACGCAAGAGTCATCACTATAAGTGAGAGTGAATGGAGTAAAGCGATAAGAATCAGAATCGGACCAAGTATGCATGATAGAGTTTCAAGAAGTGAAGATTTTTCTTAAAAGTCACTATAGCCTATCGAAGAAAAGTACAGACGTCTCCGTACCGATCCTTGAGTCTCTACTTAGACTCGGCTTGTATACACGTGAGACCTGTGAACCTGGGGCTCTAATACCATTTTGTCACGACCCAAAAATGGACGTGATGGCACTCGTCTTATCCCATCAAGACAAGTCAACCTAAAACTCAACCATTACAATAAAATGCAGAATTTTCTATAATCAACCCAAAAATACCCCCAAAAATCTGGTTGTCACGTGTACAAGCCTCTAAAGTATTACAATTGATTCAAAAGAAAAATACAAGTCTCATATGACATTGTTTCTACAGTAGAACAAGATCATAAACAGGAGTAAGAAGGTCTGCTGAGTTGACAAATAGCTACCTCAAAACTCTCCAAGAAGCCTCGAAAAGAAGAAAATATATCACAAAGGTCTGGGCTAGTAACCTACAAAAAAATGTAGTAGCAAGGGGTGAGTACCAAACCACACGGTACTCAGCAAGTAAACCTCTAAACACGAGCTAAGGGGATATAATACAAGTACTCCTTACACCCCAATCGAACCTTCACAACTAAAATCTGTATAAAACCCGCCCACCCTAACAGTTCACAATTTACAAAGCACATAGCTCAACACAACACTCTAACAATTTCATATCCTCAACAACAACAATAGTTTCATATCCTCAACAACAACACTCTAACAATTGCATATCTTCAACAACAAGCTCAATATTCATCAGTCACAACTTCCATAAAAAGGCACTCAAAAGATCAGCAACACAAAAGATCAAGTTCACCAATAATAAAGGAGTGCAATGCAATGAAATGCAATGTCAAGTATAGTGATGCATGTCTTACCTAATGATACACACCTGCTGTCTCTCAGTCTGGGACCCATGGGGGACATATCTATCCATGCATCCATCGCGGCGCGCGATACGACCCTCGATAATAGTAACCATCGTGATGCACGATACGTCCCTCGAAATATAGTATCCGTCACGGCGCGCGACACGTCCTTCGAAATATAATATCTATCGCGGCACGCGATACGTCCCTCGAAATGGTACATCCTCTGTTTTTTTCTAATTCTTTCTCAATGCACATAACACTTGTCACAACCATGTCTGAGAACAATGCAAATGACATGTTCACACAAATAATGAGGATATGACCATTTTCATAACATTGCACAATTCACAACAAGACAATCAGGATACAACTTCAACAATGATTCAACATGCCTTTCAAACTATTCTTAACACATCACACAAATAATTGATCACATAGCCTTTTATTATCCCCTTTTCATCATTAGAATTAATCAATGTGGACAAGTCAACCCATCACCAAGACTCATTATCATAAACACATATTACAAGGAAATACATGAATTCCATACACTTAACAAGGGTTTAGAAATCTACTTGCCTCAAACAATTGAATGATTACTCCAGGACATGAGTCTTCCCCTTCCGTTGAGCTTTCAAATCAATGCAATCTATTCAAGTACATAGTCACAATAAGATTTCGAAACTAACAACACCCATATTACTATAGGTATAGCCTAGACTCAAAAACTCACCCAAATTTACAATCAAGTTTCTAAATTTCAAGTCTAGGGTTAAGCTTCAACTTCTCCAATATCACAATTTGAATGGTATTCATGTAATACAATAAAATCAATATTTAATTTTATATACGAATATATCAATCTAGGCTAATTATATAATATTATCGTTGTAAGACCTATTTAATAAGAAAAAGAGGAACCAATACGTTAACCTCTAAGGACAATAATATACTCTCTTTTGTTGCAAAGCCATAACCTACACTAATGCATCAATCATTTCGCATTGATTAGCCAATGATTAAAGTGTAGGTTTGCCCCCAAAAACAATGCAACACCACAATCTATCCCACCTTTCCTTCCAATCAATTTGACATAAATTCCAACCTTTCTTTCCAATCTAATTAACATAACTACCATAACATTTATATCTCATTCCATATCTAGGAATACGATATTAAAGATTAGTAAATTACCTGAATGTGAACCTTTCTGCTTTCACGGTGGTCGCCTCTCACGGGAAATTTTAGGTTATCTTCTTTATCCTTTGTTTTCTAAATTAATTATATATCAAAAGTGACTAACCCTTCTATTTGTTTTAATAAATGAATTAAATTTAAGATATTAAATAAATTATCACTTTAGTCTATTAACTATTGGTTAAGTCAATTATCTTCAAATACACATCAATTAATTAACTCAAGTTAAACGAATAATTTAAAATTATCAAACCAACTCCACCGACTGATCATGAATGACTCGGGGAAACTATTGGAAGGGATGAAATGGTAATTTCACAAAAAATTCTAAAAATGACATTTTGGGTCATTACAAGGATATTGGTATTAAATATATGAAATTTTACATTTACAATTGAAGTAATAAAAACTGATAAGAATGTTATTGCAGATTACCTATCACGACAAAGCTACTCAGACTGAGACTGAGGAACAAGATACAATCGAAAAGATATTCAAAGCCATTACTACACTTTGTACAAAAGTGGATAGTATGGACAACGAGATACAAAAGCTAAAGACTAATGAAGATAATCTGAAGTCTAAAGCTAGTATAAGTCAGCAACATGACTATAAAAATGCGGAGCTATGTCGATCTGAAGACAGAAAAAATCCAGAGCTAAAAGGTGACGTTGGGAAACAACTAAAAACCCATAACATTTGTTTAAATGCAGCTGCAGGTACAAGCCAATGAGTTAGTGAAAAACATAAGAATGCAAACTTAAACCAGTTATTCTAAAAACAATTTACCCCGAGGCTAACACCAAAAAACACATAAACTATAGAACCACAAACTTCTACATACGCGAATAGCCTACACCATGACAAAATAACAAATAACCATATTACACGAACCTATATAGAAAATATATACAAAATCCAAATATTTTTAAACCTTAAACCCAGATCTACTACAACCCAAGAACCCAACCAGGATTATTTAACCCAAAAATTACAAGGTTATAACAAATTGGTTGCATAACCGAAAACTAACACCAACTTAGTAAGGACATGTTATAACTACAGACTATTAAATACAGTATATACATATGACGGAGAGGAACTAAGTGGAATACCGGAACTATATAAAATATTTATTACATATAAGAGAGTTACTAAGGGAAATTTATTCTATGTAAAATTTTATACGGCAACAACATAGATATTATACGAGGAAATAAAACCTCCGATACAAGTGGTAAAGATAGGACTAACAAAAGATATGATAATACCGAAAGATATCGAACAGCAACCTGAGATACAAAAAAGTGAGATACCCAGTTTTTATGCCAATAAGAGAATAATTGGTATATCAACCATTATACAAGAGCTAGAAAATAATTATTTAAACAAAAACGCTATATGGAGCTACTATGCAAGAGATCAATTAATGATTTATTCCAATTCAAGGGAGCTAAGGAAAGTAGATATGGATGAAGTCTAAAGATGGATTTTATCATTACTTAAGCCAGAAGAACGACCTACAACACGATCACTAAAAGCAGGATTTATTTCGATAGAGTTATTAACCAGATATTGCAATTTAATTGGACACAAATATCCAGATCACATATGTTCAAAATGCAACGGTGAAGATAACATAATTCCAGATGTCAATTTAGAGTAAAAGAAGATGATGAAGATAAGATGCAGACAAGATAAGATAAAATATGGACAAGATAAAAAAGATAAGATAAGATGCAAATGGCAGACAAAGTGGCAAAAAAGATAAAGTAAATAATGTAAAGTAGTCAAAAAGATGTAGATAAGATGTAAATTAGTCAAGTATGCATTATTATGCATGTGCATATTAAAGTAAGTAGATGGGAATGGTGGACAAGTGTAAAGTAAGTATGGTGTGTCATAAAGTAGGTGTACTATATTTGTAAAAAGTCATAAGTAGTCATATCATATTATTATTAGCCACATTGAGTATGCACATTATAGTATCATTTCCTTTCTATATAAAGGAAGATACATGTAATATGAAAGGCAGGCGAAGCCTAATATATAAAAAGCTCTTTTCAAAAAACTCTCTACAAAAATTAAGTATTTAGATAAATGGAGCAACAATCTGAAATCCAATCAGATATTTCAGATAGCATGAATTAGCAAGAAGCAAAGGTATATTGTTCAAAAAATATGTAGAACTAATTTCATATATTCATGAATATTATATATATGATTGAATAAATTTAAGTTAGTTATTATGTATTAGAATTATTTGAATCATGATTTCTAGTTTATTAGCACACTGGAAACAGGGAGAAAACTTCTATACGATGTCATCCTAATGTTGAAACTTGTAGACAAGGAAAGTCATTTAGGGAAGTAAACAAAGTTGAGGCGCTGATAAGAAGGAAGTATCCGCTAAAGTATGATGCTAGTAGTGACAGGAGAACATGATAAACAAATAATCTAGTTCATAATGATCTAATATGAATTTAATCAATTATGAATATGATAGGAAGGAATAATTTGAAATTAAAAACCTGCATGATAAAGAACATGACTACATACGTTCATGATGAAATGATAAACAACTATGAAGCTTTAATCTTATATATACTTAAAGATATAAAAATAATCGAATTAAGAAGAATCATATGGGAAAAATATTTAAAGATAATGAATCAGAAGATATATTGAACCAATAATGGTATGAAATAGACCTACATGATTTAGACTACGAAAGAATAAAATGGTATGATTTAGAAATAAATTCAGATTAAAATGAACTACGAGTATTTGCAATATTGGATAGAATCTATGGAAGACATAAAACTATTAGAACAATTAATGGAGGAAAATTTAAATATGTACCAAAGAACTCAAGATATGTTATACCTAGAATATATCATAAATAATATTAAAGAGATATCAACATTAAGACACTTAACAAAAGAGTATTATAGTAAAATCTTTAAAATAAATAACTCACCTACCACACTACCACCTACCAAAAAAGTCATGAATTTTACACCTACTACACTACGAAAAATGTCATGAACCCACCAACAATTTTAGAAACAGTGAATGGCTGAAGAAGTTTCTCAGGAAGAATTCATTGGCATATAAGAAGTCACAAAAGATAGACTCACTCCTGGATCTAGCACAACATATACATCAAAAGAAAAGACTTTGATCATACCAGTGAAAACTGATGAGTCCGAGATTTGGACTCATTTAGGGCTTTATTTGGATAAATTTAGTTTTCTCAAATGCTTATTTTGTGCCAATAACTGATGTAAAATTTTTGACTTCTAGGTATTTCGATTGAGGAACAAAGTAAGAACACTAACTTGCAAAAAGGAACGAAGTGAGCTTAAAGAAGGAAGAATAGAGAGCCTGGTGATGGCCAAGTCCATTTGGCGAGTCGCCGAGTGGCCTCTTGACTGCCTAAAGTTCTAGTGTGCCAAGCCTTGAAGGAGAAAATCAAGTTGGCGAGAGAAAGGAGCAGTCGGCGAATCGCCGAGTGATTCCACGATGCAGAGTTAGATCACCCAAAGTTGCAGACCTGGAGGATGCTAAAGGCAAAGGCAATAAGGCGATGGAATGGACCAAAGGGCAAATCACCAAGTTCGACTTACTGCGTCGATTGGTCCATCGCTGCATATTTTGTGGGAATATAAATACATTTTCAATCATTAAGTTTAGGAGCTTTTATCATTATCAATTATCTTATTTTTGAATTTTGAATATTCTGAACTGAGAGACAAGTTTTCTTAGCTTTGAAGAATTGAAGATTTCCATTTTTGAGAAATTGGAAGTGGGTCTTTGAGATTCGTCAATTCGAACCTTTGTAAAGATGAAATTAATCTTATCTTGTTGATGAAACTCAGTTTGGTAACAATTTTTATCTTTTTATGATGTCTAGCTAAAACCTCAATTCTTGGGGTGTGATATGGGATGATTTAGCTTGTGGGTATTGTTAATTGTTAGTTTAAATATTGTTTAGAAGTGATTTCAATCAGTAATTGTGGTTCAATTTGAAGAATTGTAGTTGCAAATGCAATTCTACTTTCATGTTTTTGGCTTGCTCCAGAAAGAGGTTTTAAAACCAAGATTACTGAATTGATGGTCTATGGGTATTGGGTTGTCACGGGTTGATCCCGAGAGAGTGAATCCTAAACCCTTTTCCACACATTCAGCTCGAGAGAGTGAATGGACTAAAGCATAGGTTGTTCTTATTTGCATGCTTGTTAGTGTTCGAGAGAAACCAACTTGATTCGGGGTAAATTGTTCGAGAGAAAGTTTATCCCCTCTAAAGTATAGCTTATTCACTAATTTACAACTATTTATTAACTGTTGCAATTACCCATTTGTCTACATTAGCCTATAATCCAATCACATCCCAATAACCCGTCTCTTTATTGTTATTTCACGTTATTTGTGGTTGTTGTAGCTAATAGTTAAAACCAAGACCCCTTTGTTTGACATTCGTGTCACCCCTGATTTACATTATGTCTTTATTTGATAATATCTATTCCTATGGCTGATTTGAGCACATTCATACTTTCCTATTGAATCTTAAACACGTACCACTCCCAATGGGATTCGACCCCAACGCATTTATTTGGGTGACTAACGATCATTGACTCTTAGAACTGGATTTTAGTGTCTTTGATAGCGTTATTCAATCAAAATGGCACCGCTGCGGGGGAGTGGTGTTGGTTAAGTTGAATTTTGTTCCTGTTAGTTATAGTTGAATCTACTTACTTTTAGTTTTGGTTTTCATGTTGCTTGTTTAGAACAGAAGAAAGGAGCTTATCATGTACCAAAGGTAACCAAATGGACCACTCTCCTTTGAAAATGATGATTCTTAGGGATAACATCCTAACTTTCAAGCAATTGGAGAGTGAGTCAATCCATGATTTCTGGCTGAGATTTAAGTCACTATTGCTGCAATACCCAGCTCATGGAATCTCATATAAAATGCTACTGGACTGCTTCTATAGAGGTCTTGGTTGGGAAAACAGAGGTTGGCTGACCAAATTTCTCCGGGTGGTCTTACATGACTACCCTATGTAGTAACAGCCCAACTCTTTGATCATATGGCCAATACCAGCAAAGAGAATGAGAAGGACCAAATTTTGGCCATATTGTTGACTCAACTGAATTTTGTAGCCAAACAGATTATGGAATTGGACGTACCATACAAAAATAAAGATCGGTACATTCACCCTCACGAGGATAAAAAGCCTAAAGAGTACGAGGGTGGAGAAGTGGAAGAGATTCTCTCACTCATTCTCCACAGAGTTGAAGAACAAAACAAAGTGTTGAATGAGATAAAAGAAAATCTCTTATTACAAAATCAGATGACTGCTTCACATTCCATATATATTTAGATGCTGGAGACCCAAATGGGTCATCTTATATCTCGTCTCTACCCCACAAATCCAAATAGAGTGGGGAATTGTGTCGTTCCACGATGTTAACTGAGGTGCCGTTGCTTGGGAGACAACACATGTTTTACTGCTTTCATTTTGTTTTAGAAATAATCGTGTGTTGATTTTGCAGGTTGAAGTGTAGAATCTGTTCGAAAAGTGTAGATTGGTGAGCAAAAGGTCCAGTTAGCGACTCGCCGAATAGGTCAGCGATCCCAACTTTTGAGTATATCAAACTCAGCGAGCCCAGGACTAAATCGGTGTGTCATCGAACAGGTCGGCGATCGTGATTTAGTGTGCCGTTTGGACCCTCCAGTTTAACTGGAAGTCCTATAAAACTCGGCGAGGTAAGAACCCACTCGGTGTGTTACCGAGTGGATCGACGAACAAGACTTTTGGCCTTTAAAACCATCCAATTCTCACCCATTCGGCGACATTAGTCTTTTTTGCCAATCCATTCGGTGACACGCCGAGTGGGTTCTTACCTCGCCGAGTTTTATAGGACCTCCAGCTAAACTGAGGGTCCAAATGGCAGACTAAATCGTGATCGCCGGCCTGTTAGCGACACACCAATTTACTCCTCGGTTCACCGAGTTTTACAGACTCAAAACTTGGAATATCTTGAGTCCAATGGCGGTCCAAGTCGGGATCGCTGACTGGACCTTTTGGTCGCCAATTTGCACTTTTCAAACACATTCTACACTTCAACTTGCAAAATCAATACACGATTATTTCTAAAACAAAACGAAAGCAGTAAAACTTGGGTTGCCTCCCAAGAAGAGCCTTAGTTAAAGTCGTGTCACACATAATTCCCCACTCAATTTGGATTTGTGGGGTAGAGAAGAGACAAAACATGACCCATTTGGGTCTCCGGTAGATGAATAGCTATGGAATGGGAAGTCGGTATCTAATTCAGCAGTAAGAGATTTTCTTTTATCTCATTCAATACTTTGTCCTGTTCTTCTATTCTGTAGAGAATGAGTGAGAGAATCTCTTCCACTTGTACACCCTCATACTCCTTCGGCTTTATATGCTCGTAAGGGAGAATGTATTGATCTTTCTTTATGTACGGTACCTCCAATTCCATAATCTGTTTGGCCATGATATCCATCTGAGTCAATAAAGTAGCCAAAATATGGTTCTTCTCACTCTCTTTGTTGGTCTTGGCCATAAGATCAAGGAGTTGGGTTGCTACTGCATAAGGTAGTAGTGTAAGACCACTCGGAGAAATTTGGCCAGCCACTCCTTTGTTTTCCGGACCAAGACCTCTATAGAAGCAATCGAGTAGCATTTTATCTAAGATTCCATGAGGTGGGCATTACAGCAATAGTGACTTAAATCTCAGCCACAACTCATGGATTGACTCACTCTCCAATTGCTTGAAACCTAGGATGTTATCCATAATAATCATCATTTTCAAAGGAGAGTAGTCCATTTGGTTACCGTTGCGACAGGACATGCTTCTTTCTTCTGTTCTAAACAAGAAACATGAAAACCAAAACTAAAAGTAAGTAGATTCAACCATAACTAACAAAAACAAAATTCAACTTAACTAAAGAATCTTAACAAACACCACTCCCTGGCAGTGGTGCCATTTTGATTGAATAACGCTATCAAAGACACTTAATCCAGTTCTAAGAGTCAACGATCGTTTGTCAGTATATAACCCAACTAAATGAATTGGGGTCGAACCCCATAGGGAGTGGTACGTGTTTAAGATTCAATAGGAAAGTATGAATGTGCTCAAATCAGCCATAGGAATAGACATTATCGAATAAACAGATAATGTAAATTAGGGGGTGACACGAATATCAAATAAGGGGGTTTTGGTTTTAACCATCATCTACAACAACAACAAAAAACACGAAATAACAATAAAGATACGGGTTCTTGGGATGTGATTGGATTATTGGCTAATGTAGACAAATAGGTAATTGCAATTGTTAGTAAATAACTGTAAATTAGTTAATAAGCTAAACTTTAATAGGGATAAACTTTCTCTCTAACAATTTAACCTGAATCAAGTTGGTTTCTCTCGTACACCAACAAGCATGCAAATAAGAACAGCCTATGCTTTAGTCCATTCACTCTCTCGAGCTGAATGTGTGAAGAAAATGTTTAGGATGCACTCTCTCGAGCTGAACCTATGACAACCCAATACCCATAGGCCATCAATTCAGTAATCTTGGTTTTAAAACCTCTCTCTTGAGCAAGCCAAAAACACAAACATAGAACTATATTTGCAACTACAATTCTTTAAATTGAACCACATTTACTGATTGAAATCACTTCTAAACAACATTTAAACTAACAATTACCAATATCCACAATCTAAATCATCCCATAATCACATAATCACACCCCAAGAATTGGGGTTTTAGCTCGACATCATAAAAAGATAAAAATCATTACCAAACTGAGTTTCCATCAACTAGGTAAGATTAATTTGGTATTTACAAAGGTCCAAATTGAAAAATCTCAAAGACCCACTTCCAATTTCTCAAAAATGGAAATCTTCAATTCTTCAAAGTTAAGAAAACTTGTCTCTCAGTTTAGAATACTTAAAATTCAAAAATAAGATACTTGGTAATAATAAAAACTCCTTAACTTAATGTTTGAAAATGTATTTATAGTCGCCAAAAATATGTTGCGAAGGAACAATATGCGCAGTAAGTCGAGCTCGCCAATCAGCTCGGCGATTCGCCCTTTAGTCCATTCCATCTCCTTATTGCATTGGACTTCAGCATCCTCCATGTCTATAACTTTGGGCGATCTAACTCTGCATCGCGGGATCACTGGGCGATCCGCCGACGGCTCTTTTCTCTCGGCAACTTGATTTTCTCCTTCAGGGCTTGGCACACTAGAACTTTAGGCGGTCAAGAGGCCATTCGGTGACTCGCCAAATGGACTTGGCCATAACCATGCTCTCTTTTCTTCCTTATTCTAGATCGCTTCGTTTCTTTTTTCAAATTAGCGTCCTTACTTTGTTCCTCAATCCAAATACCTAAATCTATCTAACTAAATCTATCTAAATAAATCCCTAAATGAGTCCAAATCTCGAACTCATCAAAAATATCTGGAGAATTTCTTTCTCTTGGCGATTGGTGATAGCATATAGACGGTTTGCCCCTCCGCATGTCCCTCAAGTAGTTCCTTTGGGTGTAGCTCTATTTGGTGGAGCAATTGAAGAAGATTGGGCTCTATTGCCCCATTACCACCACCCTACCTGCTCTTAGGGCACTTTTTCATGAAATGACCATTCTGGCCACACTTGAAGGAACCAATTGAGCCATCACGAAACACTCCTGAGTGGGTCCTACCACACTTAGCACATGTGTAAGTCCCATTTCCTCCTTATGCTATACTACCTTGAGATAGCGCAGGTCTAGGTCTGAATTCTGTGAATTCTAGTTATTAAACTCACCTTTGTTCCTTGGTGTAGGTGCACTAGTAGATGATTGAGCAGGTCCCTTTTGCTTGTGTTGGAAGGCTGACTGGTTTTCATTACTCTTCTTCTATCTGGACTGACTTCTTGCAGTCATAGCTTTCTTGTTTCAGAACTCTTCCCTATCTCTGAACTTATCTTCCTCAACCTACAACACATGGGTCATAAGTCTTCCTATGTCCATATCCCTTATTAGCATAGCTGCCTTGCCCTCCTTACTTGACAAACGAGACAACCCAGCAACAAACAAACTCATCTTGCTTCTCATGTCAGCAACCATTTCTAGGGCATAACGGGAAAGACTGTTTAACTTAAGGCTATACTCATGCACACTCATAGATTCCAACTTAAGAGTGAGCAATTCTCTTACGTTTGCCTCTCTTAGCTGACGGGTTAAGAAAAGCCACATGAAGGAACTCTCGAACACAACCAAGCTAATAATCGGTGCACCTTCAGCTCTACCTTTCTTCTATTGTTCGTACCAGATTTGGGCAACACTCTTTCGTTGATATATAGCTAGTTCCACTAGCTCAACATCGGAAACATGCATAACCTCAAACACCTTTTGTAACTCCTCCACAATGTTTTATGGATCCTCATTGACACTTGAACTAGTGAAGCTTGGAGGATTCATCCTTAAGAGCTTACAAATTGTAGAAATATCAGCCACTTCCTTTCGATTCTCTATTTGTTGTCCAGATTGGTTGGTCACTACTTCAGTCAACATCGGGATAGCTTCCCAAAACTCAGAATTAGTGACCTCTCATTGGGGTTGCACTTCTAGTGCATTAGGTACCCCTTGATCCTTAACATTCCTCCTAGCAGGATAACCTGAGACAACTTTTCATTTTGGCGTGATCTAAAAGATACGGGCAAGCACTAGTTAAAAAAAACTTTTATAGGAATGAACTCTATTGCACGAAAAGAGTGTGAAACAAGTGAGATAGTTCCTAAATATTGCAGCCTCCTAATTTTATATGTGGCACGCTTCACACCGATATTTAAGAATCTATAGACACGGCTTCATACACATCTTAAGACTCTTGAACTCTGTGCTCTGATACCAAGTTTGTCATAACTCAAGCCTACACCCTGGGTGCGGCCGGCACTCGAGAATCATTGTTGGCCCAAAGAGAACCCTTAGCCTCACTTACCTCTTAGCGGAAGACTTACTCAACATAGAATCAGCTCAAATAACTAACTCATAATATTTATAGAAACATTCACTGGCCAAAGTGGCAACTCAAGTCTCAGACAACAATAACTGAAATGAACAAAACTCATGAACTAATACTGTCAAACTCTCTATCTTTTAAGCCTCTAATACATTGAGGGATGATGCGACAAGACCCCCGTTCATGCTAACAAAAATGAAATCAGAAAACATAAGAGAGGGATCCTCTGGAAGAAAGGAGGCTTACCAAATAACTTTGGAACTCGACCAGATCAAAGAAGCACTAGATGTTGATCCTGGTTACCTGTATGTGCATCATAAAATGATGCAGGCCAACGCGTTAGTTCATTGAATGTACGGGCATGTGAGAGAAAATTTAAAACAAGACATAAGCTTGAACTAAAACTGAAGAACTACTTACCTCATCTCAATTGAACTGAACTCATTTTAATGTAAAGCAGTGCTAAAGATGCAATATAAAGAAATGATTTTAAAACAATAGATAGCAACTCAATATATTGAAAATTACAATAATACTTTAGTTTTGTATACAAAAATACAAATACTCTATAGGAGATTGAGCAATCAAATAAAGAGATAACGCTTGGGGGATTGAATAACCAACTGCAGAGTTTAAGTCAATGGGTGTACATCATTACCAACAATGTTAATTTGTCATGGGTAGAATGGACTATAGGCAAGGCACTTTTTTCTCGAACAATTACCTTATTTCCACTATGTTCTTTCGAATCTCAACGCTATCCATAAGAAGACCAACCCACATTCTCATCAAATCTACTCTTTCGAGCTAGATACAAAGGCTAAATCTCACGTTTCACTTTCTCAAGCTGAAACCGTCATGACCCACTAACTATGGATGCCAAATTACTACCTTAGCTATACATTTCTCTATCGAGCAGGCATAAAAATCTGAACTATATTACACTAAACAAGCAATATTGGAGTTAAACCACAGTAATAACTCAGACCCACTTCAAATTAACACCAAAATTCACTAATTAGTAACACCCAAAAAATTAAACGCAACAATTAGTTACATTGTCAAACCCCCAAGGTTAGGGTTTTAGCCAATTATAGTAAAAAGACAAAATTGAATACCTGCCACGCCATCCATAGCTGGGTAAATGAAATTTAAAAGTCAAAAGTGAATAATATCTTTTCTATTACAAAATACAATTGAAAAACCTTGCTAAAATTATTTGAAATCAACAGTAGCAGTGTTTTTTCTCTCTCACTTTTGTTCCTCACAATTTTTGAATGCTTTCTTTCTCTTCAAAAAATCAATTTATATAAATCTGAGTTGTGGCTTTTTAGGGAAAATCGGTGAGGAAAGTCAGGCTTCGCCGACCAATCGGCGACTCGCCCATCGTCCTTTCATCTTGCCTTCTTTCTTCTTAACTTTTTATCATTCAAGCACTGTAATTTTAGGCGATCTAAACCAAGATCGCCGATCATTTTTGTGATGTGCCTTTTGATCTTTTAGCTCACCGATTTGCATTCAACTTGGCTTCCCTCAATACTTTCGGCGACATGGTCATCCTTCGCCGATGCACTCGACGAATCTCCGATAGGGAATGTGATTCATCTAATTTCTTCTTCTTTAAGTCTCGATGTTCTGTAACTTTAGGCAATCTAGGAGTGACTCGGCGATCCACCGAGTTCTCTTGGTGATCTTCAGGCTTGTTTTTCTCTCTCTTTTTGAGTTTGTGTTCTCCTTTTTCCCTATTAATATCTTAGCTTTGTTCCTCGACCCACATTTGAAATTCAAGGATCTGTCATTAGTCTGTGGCACAAATTTAGCATTTGAGGACACTAAATCTATATAAATAAAGCCCTAAATGAGTCCAAATCTCGAACTTATCAATTATCAAGAAGATTTACCAAATGATGAAACTACCCTCCATTAGATAAGATCTGACGAAAACAAACAACGAGCATCACCCATGCACTGAGAACACAACTGAAGAAGAAAACTATAGACAGTAGTAATATGTAACTATTCATGATGTTATAAGAGAGAGGGGCTTACTCTTGTTAGTTGAGAAATAACTTTATTAGAAAGAACAACATCATCGTGATGTTGATGACCTATGATACGCTCAAATTACACTTCCATAAAGAAGTATAAGCGATCGTTGTCAAATAAAGAAGCCAACTTGTAGGTTGGGTTTGATGCCACGAGGAATATGATTTAGACTTAAACTTAACTCACTATTATATCTGTTTAGTCAAATAATTTCCAAGGAAAGTAAACAAGGGGGATTTTGTAAGTAAGTAACCGTTTTGAATGCTTAAGTAACAAGTAAACAAAATTCAGACTTCGAGTTATCAATGTGATAAGGAAACTAGGGTATGTGTGTTCCCCAAAATCTCTTAACGCAGTAATCCTAATAATAATAATCCTATCCTAATGTTTAACATGCAAAGTATGTATGTTAGGTATCCCTATGTGATTGGTCCTCTAAGTAGGGAATTTAACCACTCAACTTGGTCCGTCTACGGGTGTATGCTTTACTAACCCTTACCTTTACCCTAGATTAGTCCTTATATCAATGTAGTTTAGTTTTCACCCTCACTCCAATTGACATCAAACTATTAGATAGCATCCACTAAATCTCTGTTTTTTAATCCTTTGATCATTCATTACCTCCTTGGTCTGGCAAGTAAGAACGAGGTGAGTTCTAACGTGTGCACTCATAAAAAAGACTTCAAAATGAAAGGATTAACAATACATGCTCATACACTATTCAAGAATTACTTAATTATTATTTATACTTTGTTAATTTCTCATGGTTCCCACAACCCTAGTGGTGGATTTAGCTACGCATGCTTGAGAATTCACAATTCATAATCATGTAGAAAGAATTCATGAACTTACAAGTAGAATAAATTGAAACCAAAATCTTGAATTGAATTTCAAAGTGAAAATTATATAAAATGAAATCCAAAAAGTTAATTGCTAAGAGTTTGCAAATTAATTCCCCAAAGAACAAAAACTAGAAGTTTATAATAATGTCTAACCCCCAAAAATGAGGATTACAACTCCTATTTATAGAAAACAAATCCTAACTTAAATAGGAAATAAAATAAGAAAATAATCTACTGAAATGGGGTTTTGTTGATTCCTTGACTTATGGACCGTTGGTTGACCTACGGTCCGTAGGTCCCCTTTCGTCGTTCAACACTTAGAAGATGAAATCAGGTACTGAAACTTCAACTTTCAGACCTCCAACAACGGATGTGCAAGACGACCCATGGGTCGACCTACGGTCCATCATCTGCTCCGTGGTTCCACCCTTGGTGAGACTTCCCTGATCTTTCACCTACACTTTCTCACAAACTATCCATGATTGGGCTACAGTCCATCCAGTCAGTCTGTGGTTCGAGTTCTGAAACACAACTCCTAGGCAAGGTCTTAGGACGGCCCACCCATGGCCCGTCATTGGACGTACAACCTATAGGTGGCTCTGTTGGTGGCTACTTCTACACTTTTTTAGCTCTCATCTCCATCAACCGCATCCAAGCCTATTTCCTCCAAACATTATACAGAAAACATTATTTCTAATACAACATAGCCAAAGACACACACAAAATCTAAGTGAAATGCATTAAAAATATAGTAAACTTATGGTATGTCAACCCACAACATGAGCATGCGGAGACTATGATTCGTCTAAGGTGGAAACATCTTATACAAGGGGAGATTGTGTTGAGAGAAGAGGAGGGAGGAAATAAAAAAGGCGAGAAAAGCAAATGTCAAGGAGGAAAATGAAGCATATGAAGCGGCAAGGGGGTTCCCTCCTTAATATAACCCTTCCTAATGAGCCTATAATTATTTTTGGGCCAAGTATGGGCTGAGGTCTTTCCATAGAAATGTACCATTTTGTATTCAAATGCAAGTGATTCATATTATGTTGCAATTGATTCATATTCTATTGCAACTTTTGGATATTCTGTTGGAAATTTGGTCTATCTGTGGTAAATTACAACACAAAATTGAGCATATCTTGCAACATTTAGATAATATGTTGGCACATATATAATGGACATATGTTTCCACATATGCAAAGTAGATGTATATATTAATTGATAAATTAAGTAATTTAGTAATTAAAAATATTACATTAGAGCATAATTTATTACATTAGACCATAATTTAGCAATTAACATGTTATAACACAATATATAATGATTACCCATTTTGTTATATCACAATCGTATTGAATTACCTAGTGATTACATGATGAACTAGGTGTATAATAATATATGTATTGAATAATTGAGAAATTTGATTAATCTTGGTACAATAGACTATAATTTAGTAATTAGACATGTTATAACACTATACATTAATGTTACATGTTTTATTAGGTCACAGTTTAATTAAATTAATATCAAATACCACATGCAAGAGGATTCATATGTCGCAACGTATGACCTATAATTAGTTATTTCAACACAAAATTGAGCATTTTGTCCTACATAGTAGTAATATGTTGACATAGATGCAAAGTAGATTCAGATATTAATTGATAAATTCAGTAATTTAGTAATTAAAAATGTTACATTAGACCATAATTGAGTAACTAAACATGTTATAACACTATTTATAACGATTACCTATTATGTTATATCACAATCATATTGAATTGCTTAGTCACTACATGATGAATTTATGGTATAATACTATATGTATTGAGTAATTGATAAATTTGATGAAGGCTGTTACCTTACACTATAATTTAGTAATTAAAAATGATACATTAGACAATAATTTAAAATGCTACATTAGACCATATGTTGCAACATGTAAGTCATATGTTTCAAAATAGAGCATATCGACCAACACATTGAGCAATATGTTGAGACTTTTTTTCAATTCTGTGAGCATATGACCAACAAAATATGCATATGTTGCCACCGATGCCAAACAACTATATGAAAGGGAAAATTAACAGAACTGATGGAATATGAAAAAATAACAGAACAACAATTATACATAGATTAATATGTCAAGCAAAACAAACTTCATTATCAAAAAATTAACTAAATCTAAATCCAGTTCTACAAAATTTTAACTACATAAAAGAACTGATGGAATATGTACATTGTCTAACAGGTGTATGACACAAAAATTTAACTACATAATCTAATTCTAAACCATAGCTATATAATTCACAATGAATATCATCTTCATCCTCACTTTCCTTGGGCCAGGCTTTTTTGCAAAGATGTTGCTCATGTTGATGAACAGTACAACAAATGGATCTTTGTCCCAAAACGTAATGCTTTGGCACCCACATTCTACCTAAGACTTGTCGTAAATTATGTTGACATGTCCTGGTTTTGTATGGCTCTGTTTGTTTCATGTTGGCAATAAACATTAAGCCTCCTTGAATGGATTCACTGTCAATTGAATATCAAAATTACAGCAAGCGCATAGGATGCACCAATGAGGCCTCTGTCTACTATTTGATTAATCATTTCCATTGCATTTGTATTGGTTTTGTTGAAAACTCATACTACAAAAGAAATAAACACATTTAAAAGGCAGAATACAATGATAAAAATGTGCATACGTATGAAAAACAATAAAAATTACCTCAACTTTTATGTATAAGGATTCTAAATTCCAAGATGTTCTGCAAAAATCAAGGAAAGAAGTAGATTTTTCAAATAACCAATGCTTCACTAGCCATCTAAAATCTGGAAAGTCGACCAACGTTATCTTCTAATATACACCTAGAACTGAGAAATCAAATCAAACATTTAGGGAATACAATTTCACGAGAGGAAAAAATTGATTTATGTACATACCTTAATTTAACATTCATTAAATCTTTAAAGGAGCCGGAAGCAATCCTTTCAACGATATCAATAAGTAGACATCTCGGAAGGGATTCAATGTAGTTTATAAATCATCATTTTTTTAATCATCCTTGTCATTTTTTTACTCTTACTCAAATTACGAAAATTTCTTCTTCCTTCCCAGTATAAGTTTTTGTCTCTTATAAGGTTTGTGAAGAACTTGCAACTTTTGAGTTTTAACCGTTTTCAAATGTGATGGCCCTTTTATTTAAATGGGGAAAAATATAAAGAGTTGTAATTATGTTCCTTTAATTATAGCCTTTTTTTAAAAAAAATTGTTCCAATGAAAGTGTCAACGATTGATTATTAACATTTAACATGTAATTATTAATTAGTTAAAATATCTACAAAATAGACATATGTTGCAACATATGCCTATTTAGTTGGAACAGATGTGCAATTATACTGTAAGTTGTAACATATGTAATATTCTGTACCAACATATGTCTATTATTATGACCTACGGATGGCCAACCACGACCAGTAGACCAGACCACGCCCCGTAGGTCATGGGTGTAGGTCAAGGCCTGCACAGGACTACAACATCAAGCCTCAATCCCTAACCATGAGACCAAATGAGGGCTAGTAGCTCCACCTACGGTCCGTAGGTGGAGGGGCGCAGTTGCTGCCTGTTTTCATCTTTTTAGTTTTCGTTAGATGTTTAGGAATTAAGTTAGTTAAATAAGTAATGGCTTAGGGGTTCGGTTAGGTAGTTAAATAACCACCTATAAATACCTAATACGACCCTAAAACTAAGTCATTAGCTCATTCATCTTAGAACCCCCAAATTACTCTCAAGAAATTCTCTCTCTAGAAGTAAAGAAGGAGAAAAAGAAGAGAAGAGAATAGGGGCAGCAACTAGGGTCGAATTAACAATTGATTCAAGCTTTGTTTAGGGATTTGGTTCAAGGTATGTGAAGCTTAATCATCCATGGGTTTTTCCACCCATGGATCCCCCATAGTTTCCCCACTTGTGAAATCAAAAACCCAATTCTAGCTAGGGTTGTGCTTGCATTGTGTGTAGGGTTTGGGTGTGATTCAAATCTAGTGGATATCACCCAATTATAATTGGATTATATTTGTTTAATGATAATATGATGATTTCATGTGATTTCTATGGTAAACCCTAATCTAAATTTATGAATGTGATATTTGTGGGTTTATGCCATTAGAGGCATAGTTGAAGATTCATAGTTGATCTTCCTGATTCAATGTTATGTGTAGTAATTGATCAAAGTTAGGATCATCTAATCATGAATTGAACTAGACTCTATTTTATGTGATTGATCTTGACTTATCAAGTTAGAACTGAACCTTTATGATAAATTGACACTAGAATCACCTAGTAATGAAAGATGTGATCAAAATACCTTGAAATCTAAGTATTAAGAAGAGATTAAGGAAGAATCCTTGAGAGTAAGTTGCTATCATGATAGCCAGGGCTTTAAGGTGAAGCTAAGGTGATTAAGTATTAATGCTAAGGCTTTGAGAGTAAATTCTAAAAGAGAATAGAAGTCTAATAGTTGGATTGTGGTGAAATGCCTATACTCATCTAACCTACCTTATGAATGTTTGATATATGAAAGTGATAGAATAACTTGAACATAGATTGGTTTTCAATGACCTTCTTCCATTAGTTATGAGTGTTAAGCAAGGCTTACCAAGTAAATTTTGGGTGTATGGTTGGCTTCAAGTGGATATTGACAATGAGATGGAGTGTCACACAAGAGAGGGTCCGGGCTCCAAGTAGAAAGGAAAACCACACCTAGTTCATATGAGAATTATTCAAGTTAAAGAGGGAACGCTTACGTAGTAGAGTGTGGGTTTTCCCAAAGTTAGGTCTCATGAGATGGGAACCTTCACATAGTTCAGTTAAGGTTCTTAGTAGGAATCTCCATATACTATGAACTAAGACATGCTTAATGAAGCATCTCATAGTGTTCAAAAGCATTAATGGACTTAGATATACTCAAGGTAGTATCTCATAGTGTCCATCTTAATAAGTGAACTAAGACTTACTTAAGGAAGTAACTCATAGTTTTCAAGAGTATAAGTGGACTTAGACATACTTAAGATAGTTTCTGATAGGGTCCATGTGAGTAAGGAACTTAGACATACTTAAAGGAGTATCTCATAGTGTTCAAGGTAGAAATGGATTTAGATATGCTTAAATAAGTATTTCATAGTATCCATGTTAATATTGAACTTAGACATAGTAAAGGAAGTATCTCATAGGGTTCAACCTAATAATGAACTAAGATGTGCTTAAGATAGTACCTCATAGTGTTCTAAAGTTAAAAAGATGAACTAGGTTCCAAATCTAGATGTATTAGTATGAGGACCTAAAAGTGGTACTTAGCATGATTAGTATTATTGGATGCTATGATTGCATTGCACAAGTATTACTTAGGGTTATTAAATAAGAGTATTGAGATAGGATTGTGCCATAGTTACCTTCTTAGCTATAGTTGACAAAAGGTGAGAGATTCCATTAGTTATGAGAGTTAAGTTAATAATAAGGCCAAAGGAGGGTGAATATGACTAAGATGACGTTAAGGCTTTACTTAGTGTTAAGTGTAGTATGGGATGCCTTTCATACATTGCAAAAGTGTGCTTTGAGGTTACTTAGGAGTATGGTTCCCTTATGGTAAGAAAAGCTTATGAGTTGACCATGTATATAGGGTATGATCAAGATGACCAAAAAGGGATACTTGGCTTGGGTGGTATTATGGAATGCTATTCATGAATTGCACATGTATGCTTTTAAGGTTACTTGAGAATGGTGCTAATATGGTATGGACGACTAAGAGTCAATTATGATTATATGACTATGACTTATCTTCTATGCTCATTAACTATGTTTTATGTTGACTTATGTCTATATGATGCTTGTGTTGGAGATTATGCTATGACTATGATGATTATGCTATGACTATGATGATTATGATATGACTATAATGATTATGTTTTCAGTATGATGATTATGTTATGACCATGTTATTATCTCTTATGCTTACTTCTTATGTTGACTAACCATTTAAGAGGATCTTATGTTGAATGCTAGCTTTCATACTTGATACATTTTGTACTAACGCATATTGTCTACATTCTAACCAAATGTAGGGTTTGGAGACTTGAGAGCTACTTGGAGTTAGGTTTCTAAAAGTTGCAAGGAGTTGGAGATCTTGGTGAGTCCTCATAGCTTCGAGGACAAAACCCACCTTTTCTTTATGTCTTTTATTTTCATGTTGAGACTATTATATGGGCTGTGGCCCAAGAGTTTATTCTAAAAGTTGTATTAGATGGTTTGAGACAAAGAGCATAGAAAGACTTCCGTTGCTTTTATGAAAAAGTGACTTCTATTGTAAAAGTTTTAAATTTTCCCGTATTTTTCTTTTATTACCTATGATATGATGCTAAGGACTTGTATTAGATCCCTTCGGGGTCCAGTACGCCATGTTACATCTAGGGGGTACTCCTCGATCGTGACAAACTTGGTATCACAACCCAAGGTTCTGGAATGGTTCTAGGATTGTCTTAAACCACATCTAGTAGAGTCTAGTTCATAAATGTGAAGCGTGCAACATTTATGAGTATGATGTTATTGGATTCTTAGGAAATCCCACTTCTTCATTCTCTTAGTCGTGCCATCGAAGTTTAGCTCTAATAGGTTCTTCATCTAATGTTTGCCTATGATTTTTCAGGTTATGGCAAATGCAAGGGCTAATGCTAGGAGAGTTGAGGAAGGTGATGAGGAGCAAGAGGTTCCACTTAAAGTTCCAAACCAAGTCCCTCCACAAGATCTTCCACAAGCTCCAAATGACCCTCCAATTGGGAATGCCACTCTTGCGGAGTTTAGGGCTTCTATGCAATTATTGGCTCAAGCCTTGGCGGCGCAAGCCAATAGAGAGGTGGTGGCTACGGCAAACCAAATAAGGGGTATGGCTTCTTCTAGGGTGAGAGAGTTTTTGAGGATTAACCCTCCGGAGTTCTATGGCTCCAGAGTTGAGGAAGACCCTCAAGGTTTTATAGATGAGGTATATAAGGTGCTTGCCATCATGGGCTTGACTTAGGTAGAGAAAGCGGATCTAGCCGCTTACTAATTAGGGGATGTAGTACAAATTTGGCATGAGCAATGGAAAGATAGTAGACCTATAGGAGAGGACCCAATAGAGTGGGAAGAGTTCAAAAGGGAATTATTTGATATTTTCTTTCCCCTAGAGTTGAGGGAGCTAAAAATGCAAGAATTCATAAATCTTAAGCAAGGGGGTATGAGTGTGAAGGAGTATTCCCTTAAGTTCACATAACTATCCAAATATGCTCCAACCGTAGTGGGAATTCAATGGCAAAAATGAATAAGTTTGTGATGGGAGTGTCCAAATTAGTGGTCAATAAGTGTCGTTCGGCAATGCTTATCCCTAGTATGAACATTTCCCGCCTCATGGTGCATGCTCAACAAATTGAGGAGCAAAATCTTAAGAAAGTGAATAGGAAGGTGAAAAGAAATAGAACCGATGATAGGGATATTTTCTAATGCTATGTCCGATGGACAAGGTAGTCCTAGGACTAAACCAAGGTATTCCGGTCAAGATTATTCCAACACCCATAGGTTTGACCAAGAGAAGGGTAGTTGATCTCCTCTTCCAAAGTCTACTTGCTCTAAGTGTGGGAGGAGTCATTATGGTAAGTGCCTAGCCGGCATGAATGGTTGCTATGGGTGTGGGAAGGAAAGGCACAATATGAGAGATTATCCGGTTCTAAAGGCTAAGGGAAGGGAGGATAAGAAAGTTTCTTCTAGTGGTTCGGATGATAGTGCTCAAAAAAAAAATAGGTTCTATGCTCTCCAATCTAGAGAAGATCAAGAGTGATATCCTCATGTCCTTTCCGGTATGTGCTTTATGCTTTAGTAAATTTCTGGATTTCTTGTCTTTTGTGACTTGTTATGTTGGATTTGAAGTTGTTTTAGTATGCAAGATGCTTAGAAAAGTTTGTGTAGGCTTACTCCCACGTGGGGGATAGTGTGCCTATCTAGCGGGGTTATTATGTGCATTATGTGTTGCCATGATCTCTCTGTATGCATCTTCATGAAAGTGCCTAGGTCTTATTAGAAATGATTTATATGCATGGTTTGTCTCATGAGGTAGTGCCTTGAATAGAATTGCATGTAGACTTCATGAGTTGATTATGAGCAGGCCTAGTTGTGGAGTTGAAGTTTCTTCCTTGATTATGTGCATACGATGTAGTGCATGCCTAATGGGCTGCTAAGTTAGATTTTAGACTTTAAGAAGTGTTTAAAGAGTCATTCGAGGACGAATGTTACCAAGTGGGGGATATTGTAACACCCCGGAATTTAGTGAGTTGAACTAGTGGGTTCTAGAGTCTTTCGTAAGAGTTTCGGAGTGTAGTATGAGGGTTAAAACATGTAAAAATGGTTCCCATACTTAGAACAAGGGTTGTAGGGGTTAAACGTCCGGGTACGACTCCCCAAGGACCACCCAAGGGGTCCTTTAGGAGGACCCCAAAATAGTACCCAAAACTGTCCAATTTTGATGACCTACGGATGGCCAACCACGGCCAGTAGACCAGACCACGCCCTGTAGGTCATGGGCGTAGGTCAAGGCCTGCACAGGCCTGCAACTTCAAGCCTCAGTCCCTAACCACAAGACCAAACGGTGGCCAGTAGTTCCACCTATGCTCCGTAGGTGGAGGGGCATAGGTGCTGCCAGTTTTCAGCTTTTTGGTTTTAGTTACCTGTTTAGGAATTAAGTTAGTTAATTAAGTAAGGGCTTAGGGGGTCGGTTAGGTAGTTAAATAACCACCTATAAATACCTAATAAGACCCTAAAACTAAGTCATTAGCCCATTCATCTTAGAACCCCCAAATTACTCTCAATAAGTTCTCTCTCTAGAAGTGAAGAAGAAGAAAACGAAGAGAACAGAAGAGGGGTTGCAGCTAGGGTAGAATTCACCATTGATTCAGGGTTTTTTTAAGGCTTTGGTTCAAGGTATGTGAAACTTAATCATCCATGGGTTCTTCCACCCATGGAGCCCCCATAGTTTCCCCACTTGTGAAACCAAAAACTCAATTCTAGCTAGGGTTGTGCTTGCATTGTGGGTAGGGTTTGGGTGTGATTCCGATCTAGTGGATATCACCCAATTATGATTGATTTATATTTGTTTAATGATAATATGATGATTTCATGTTATTTCAATGGTAAACCCTAATATGAATTTATGAATGTGATCTCTGTAGGTTTATGCCATTAGAGGCAAATTTGAAGGTTCATAGTTGATCTTCCTAATTCAATGTTATGTGTAGTAATTGATCAAAGTTAGGATCATCTAATAATGAATTAAAAAATAATCTATTTTATATGATTGATGCGGACTTGTAAAGTTAGAATTGAACCTTTATGATCAATAGAAACTAGAATCACCTAGTAATGAAATATGTGATCAAAATACCTTGAAATCTAAGTATAAATAAGAGATTAAGGAAGAAACCTTGACAGTAAGGTTGTGATCATGATAGCTAGGGCTTTAGGGTGAAGCTAAGGTGATTAACTATTAATGGTAAGACTTCGAGAGTAAAGCCTAAAAGAGAATAGCAGTTTAATAGGTTGGATTGTGGTGAAAGGCCTATAATTACCCAACCTACCTTATGAATGCTTGATAGATGAAAGTGATAGAATCACTTGAACATGGATTGGTTGTAAAGGACCTCCTTCCAAGAGTTATGAAAGTTAAGCAAGGCTTAACAAGTAAATCTTGGGGTGTATGCTTGGATCCAAGTGGAAATTGACAATGAGATGGAGTGTCACACAAGAGAGGGTCTAGGGTCCAAGTAGAAAGGAGAACCACACCTAGTTGATGTGAGGACTATCCAAGTTAAAGGGGGAACTCTTACGTAGTAGAGTGTGGGTTTTCCCAATGTTAGGTCTCATGAGATGGGAACCTTCACATACTTGAGTTAAGGTTCTTAGTAGCAATCTCCATATCCTATGAACTAAGACATGCTTTGCACATGTATGCTTTTAAGGTTACTTGAGAATGGTGCTAATATGGTATAGATGACTAAGAGTCAATTATGATTATATGACTATGACTTATCTCCTATGCTCACTAACCATGTCTTATGTTGACTTATGTCTATATGATGATTGTACTGGAGATTATGCTATGACTATGATGATTATTCTATGACTATGATGATTATGCTATGACTATAATGATTATGCTATGACTTTGATGATTATGTTATGACCATGTTATTATCTCTTATGCTTACATCTTATGTTGACTAACCATTTGAGATGCTCTTATATTGTATGCTACTTTTCATACTTGGTACATTTTGTACTAACGCATATTGACTACATTATAACCAAATTTAGGGTTTGGAGACTTGAGAGCTACTTGGAGTTAGGTTTCTAGAAGTTGCAAGGAGTTGAAGATGTTGGTGAGTCTTCATAGCTTCGACGAAAAAACCCACCTTAACTTTATGTCTTTTATTTTCATGTTGATACTATTGTATGGGCTGTGTCCCAAGAGTTTATTCTAAAATTGTATTAGATGGTTTGGAACAACGAGTATAGAAAGACTTCCATTGCTTTTATGAAAAATGACTTTGATTGTAAAAGTAATAATTTTTCCCGTATTTTTCTTCTATTACCTATGTTATGATTGTAAGGGCTTGTATGAGACCCCTTCGGAATCGAGTACATCTTGTTACGCCTAGGGGATACTCTTGGGTCGTGACACAATCAATGAATCTTCGGGTTGAACTGGGTGCATTTTCTCACAATATGCAACTATGTATTTTTTTCCACTAAATAATATGGAGATGAATACTCATAAAAGTGATTCCCAAATCATGCACCATATTCAGTACGAAGCGCTGCCATGGCATGTTGTGAAGGTATTTTTATTAAAGTTAAAAATTCTACAAGTACAAATTCTTCTTTGTAGATCCACAGAAGCAACATCATAATGACCAATGATACTGAACTTATTGTTAACAATTTTATGAGCCAACAACTTGTTGCCCAAGTTAACATACATTAATATATCTTTTTCAATTGAATGTACACACCTATTTGCAGAGTTCACCTTCTCCATACACCTCTGGTGAAATAAAATGGCAAATCTATTATTTATTTCATCAAATAGAGCGACAATGAGACGTTTTCATTCAACATCCAACATAGCATTCACCGATTCTGAAATGTTTGACATCTTAATGTTATATATACATAAAAAAAAGTCAATCAATAAAATATAAAATTACAATAAACTCAAAAAATATAGTATAGACGATAATGTACATATTTTCCAGAAAAAATGCCCTGCTCCATGTGTGAAATCCAATACATTCAAGAGCTTCATGTACTTTTGGTACCAAATCTCTTATTTTATTGGAATGGTTATTGAACTCACATTTGTTGTAAGCCTTTGTTGCTTTATAAAAAAGGGGATACTATCTTTGAATTGTGAATATTATTTTGAATATATTCCCAGGGTGTCTTATGCAACAACCATAATGATATATAGGGTAGATAGTCGAAAATATCTTCCGAATACTTTGATGACTATCATAAATAATGCAAAACTAATTAATATCATCTCAATAGCTTCTAATCTATTCAAACAAATATCTATATGAGGCATCACATTCCTTGTCAACAACACAAAAAGTCACTGGAAATATATGATTCCCAGCATCTTGTGCCCTCACCGATACCAAAATTCTTTCATACTTTCTGCCAGGAATGTCCAATCAACGGCTATTACTTTTCTCAATTGTTGAAAACTAATCTTCAAAGTGGCATGTGATACAAATAAGTACTTGAACCTCTCATTTCATGAAGCGATATTGATGTCTTGCTTCTTCGATTTACAATTTCAAGCATTTAACTTTACGCATTAAGCAGTACATAACCATTCTCATGTGTTCCCCTAAACAAACACATAACATGCTTCATACCCTTATAAATCTTTTAATGACTTACCTTACAACCCAATTATGTGTGGAGTTAATTTGACTTGTGATGAGTCTGAGATTTTGACTCATTTTGGGCTTTGTTTTGATAGTTTAAGCATTCTCAAATGCCTAGTTTATGCTGTAAACTGATGTTAAAGTGTTGATTTGCAACTATGAAGGGTAATGAGCAAAGCAAGGCGACTACCGGGCAAAGGGATCAAACAAGCTGAAGAAGTGAAGAAAAGCGATCCTGGTGATCATCAAGACCACTCGGCGAACCGCTGAGTGGCTCTTTATCTCGCCCAAAGTTACAGCGTGCCAACCCTGGGGAGGAGGCGACTTGGCGACAAAAATGGGCAGTTGGCGGATCACCAAACGACTCCATGACAACAACTTTGATCACTTAAAGTTACAGAACCCTGAAGAAAAATGGAAAATACAAACCAGTGATGGGTTGGAGTGAAGGGCGGATCGCCAACTGGGTTGGCAAGATGGGACTTACTTCACCCAATGTCTCTTAAGGCCAAAAACGTGGCAACTATAAATTGAAATTTTAAATGAAGAGTGAGGGGTTTCTGATTCCTTGAGTTTGATAAATTAATTTTCTCTGAGTTTTGAGTTTCCATTGAAGACTTTGAAGCTTTTGAAGCTTAGTTTTGAGGAATTCAATTGGGTTTTTGAACTAATTCAATTTTTAGCATTGTAGAGACTTGAAAACATTTACGCAACTCATTGCTAATATAGTTTGTAATTATTTCTACCTTTTTATGATGTGTAGCTAAAACCCCAATTATTGGGGTGTGATCATGTAATTATTAGCTTAATTAGCTTATGGGTATTGTTATTTACTGATTTAAATCCTTAACTAAAATGGGTTTAATTGATCGTTACGTATTAATTTATGAATTGTAGTTGCAAGTACAAATCTAATTTAGAGTTCTGGGCTTGCTTGAGAAAGAGGTTTTAGAACTAAGGTTTTTAATTAATGATTGTAGTTATTGGGTTGATGTGGGTTAACCTCGAGAGAGTAAATTCTAAGCTTGATTCTACCTATCTAGCTCGAGAGGGTAGATAAATTAAGGTTTTGGGTTGTCCTTTTTGTTAAGCTTCTCCACGTTCGAGAGAACTCGCTTGAATCGTAACAGTTGTTCGAGAGAAAGCTATTGCACTTATAGTCTAGCCTACCTACTGAGATTTAGCATTAGTTAGTAAATTTCAATTACCTATATAGCAAAATTAGCCTCTAATCAGTCACATCCCAAGAATTCCTCTCAACATTGTTGATTCCCCTCTTCATGTATTTGTTTTAGATGTTAATTAACAAACAAATTCCCCCATCTGACATTTGTTGTCACCCCTTTCAATTTAACTAAATGTTTACGATAATTTCTATTCCTCCTACCAATTAGATTATATTTGTAAATTCGTAACTAAATTTGAACCTGTAACTCTCCATGTGGGTTCGACCCCAACTCTTCGTTGGGTTTTATACTAGATTATGATCGCCTACACCTAGTATTAGATGAGCTGTAGTTGAGCATTTATAAAAAATGGTGCTGTTGCCTGGGAGTGGTGTTTAGAATTCAATTATTGAAGTTTGAATTGTGATCTTTTTGTGTTGTAGTTGAATCAACTCAAATTTTTGGTTGTGTTTGTATTTGAACAGAAGAAGAAAGCAGCGTGGACGGAGGTAATAGTAGACAAATTGGCCACCAAGATGATATCGGAAACTTGAATGATGTTAATGACCTGATCCAATTGGGTGGTGTTGGTGCTATACGTCTACCCCCTATTGATGGGAATGTTGTCTTCCATGTCATTAGCACCATGCTACAGCTATTGCGAATGAAAGGATTGTATGGAGTGCTAGCCCATGAGGATCCCCATGAGCACATCCGAAACTTCATCGATGTATGTGGTCCGTTCTCATTCAGGAATATCACTCAAGAATCAGTTTTTCTCCGGTTGTTTCCATTTTCTTTGATGGGAGAAGCTACTAAGTTAGCTGATCTCCCGAGTAATTTGATAATTACTTGGGATGAACTTATAGTGCCTTTCTTTGTAAGATTCTTTCCCCCATAAAAAATGATGACATTGAGAGATAGTATTCAAGGTTTCAAACGCTTGGAAGGTGAACCAATCCAGGAGACAAGGCTAAGATTTCAGAAGTTGGTACTTCAATGTCCGACTCACGGACTTCCAAACAATGTGTTGATATAATACTTCTATAGGAGTCTTGAGTCGGTGAACAAAGGTGTTGCTGATCAACTTGTTCCAGGGGGGAATAATGCAACAACCTTATGAGGTAGCATCTCAACTCCTTGATGGCATGACAAAGATTAACAGAGCATGGTACATTCGTGAGGACCAAGTGTCTACTCTCACTTTTAGGATGAAAAAAGAGCAGATCGAGAAGGATCAAGAGAGAGACCGAAATATGGCCAAAATGATGACCAAGTTGGATATATTGTCAAAAAATGGAATGGGTAGTGGGTTGAAGAGTGTAAATGATGTGGGTATTGGTGGAGCAAATCCCAATGAAGCATTATTTGAGGCGTTGTATAATGAGGAAGTGAACTTCCTTGCAAATCAAGGACGAGGTTTTCGTCCAAACTATTCAAGGTCGGGTGGAAATTCGTGTTGGAATAGAGATGATGGATGGGGAGATCATGACAGAGAATGGTGTGACCTTAATTCTACTTTAAAAGAAAGGGATGGCGACAAGGAAAGATACGTCCCACCCCATGAACGTCAAAAGCCTAAAGAGTAAAAGTCTGACTTGGAGAACTTTTGTATGGAAGACATGCTTGAATGCATTCTCAATAAGGTAGAAGGGTCGGACAAAGTTTTGAAAGAAATGAAAGAGGACATCTCCACACTCAATCAGACAGTCACCTCATACTGAATGTCCATCAAGCAATTGGAAATGAAAATGGGTCAAATTTCATCTCATTTGAACCCAAGGCCAAAAGGGGGTCGACCAAGTGACACTACAACAAATATGATATATAGCTACGAAATTATTAGCCATGACATGAAATTTGTCACTAATTGTTCACTTTTAGTGACAAAAACTACTTTTCGTGCTTAAATATATGAGATAGATAGTTTTACTAACGAAACATAAAATTTCATTGCAAAGTTTTGTCCACTAAAGTTTCTGGCCAAAAAATAAATTGGCGCCATTTATTGTTTATTGTTAGTAACGCATTTAAAGTTAGAAGTGACACATTATTTTGTCACTAATGATATATCTAATTCGTGACAAATTATTTTTTGTCATAAAATTAATCAATCTTTGGACAAAAAAATAGTTTCGCCTAAACAAATATGTTGATACAATAGTAACAAATTAGAGTTTGTAGTTAAATATTATAAGTTTTAGCTATAAAAAATTAGATTTAATTGTGACATTTATTTTCCTCACTAATAATATAAACAATTGGCGACAATCATTTTATTGTCTCTTATCAACTTATAAAAATTATATAATTCTATGACAATCAAGTTCGTCATGAATACTATTCATTTGGTGGCGAAAAATAGTTTTATAGTTAATCCATTTCTAATTTGTGACAAAACACTAATTCGTCTCAATATACATTTAGTGACCCAAGCTTTAGGGACTAATGTTTGACGAATTGTTTTTTGTCACAAAATTCTTTTTGTGACGATATATGAACCTAAAGTGACCAAATATTTCGTCACAAATAATCAAATTTGTTGTTGATACCTTGACTAACCCGGAAAATGAACCTTGAAAGCATATCCACGTTGTGCCACGACGTTATATAAGGTGCTTCTTGGGAGGCCAATTCACTGTTTCATGCTTTTATTCCTATTATTGAATAACGGATGTTGAATGTGCAGGTTGAAAAGTTAAATTTTTTGGAGAAGGCCAACTAGGCAAGCCAAAAGTCCAGAAGCCGAACTAGACAGCGAGCCCAACTTGCACCATCGTTGGAATCACCTGGCTTGCCAGAGGTTGTGTAAAACTCGGCGGGATAAAGTGCTACTCAGCGCATCACCGAGAGGGTTGGCGGACACGACATATTTCGCAAACTAGCACGCCAACTGAAAGGTTTTAAAAGGACAAACAATTTAATCTCTTCACTTTCCTACTTTTTAACTTCCACACTCTCACGTCTGATACTATATTTTTCATATTCTTGTAGTTTTATTTTCATTTCGTTTCATTTCATTTCGTTTGGAATCTTTGCTCGGGGCGGATTTTGGGATTACTTTGCTTCCTTGCTTTTCAACTTTCGGCACTAAAGGTTAGTTTTTTGAGACCCGAACTAAATAGTTGGTTGAAATCAAATGCAATGGGTATTTTTTTGTTGATATCTTTGTGTAATCTTTTTTGATTCATTGTGTAATAGTTAGTTTTCCTGTTCTTAAGTAAAATAAGCTTTAGTTGTTAGTAAATAGATAATTCCCATGTCGATAACTGATTTAATTGTTGGGTTGTGTTGAAATTGTTTGGGTCTAGCGGGCTGAAGTTGTAATTACTCGGAAAACTAGTAAGTGAAATTAGAGCCTAACGAGTGTGTGTCTGAGTTTGATATGGGGTTTGAGGTTGTTTAATGTCTTCCCGAGCTTAGGTTGAGGGGTTTCGAGGTTAAACATCAAGGTACAACTCACCAAGGACAAACTAAGGGGTCCTTGAGGAGGACCATAAAGCTTAACCCCTAAGACCCCAAAAAACCAAAAATCTACCGAAGATCAAGTGACTAACGGATGCGACCTACGCCTCGTAGGTCAATTCACACCCCGTGGATGGCCTCCATCGGTCAAGGTCCCAAAATTTTAGCTGTAGAAACATTCCACGCTTGGCCGGTATGGCCCGTGGACCCACCCACGGTCCGTGGGTGGGGGGTTCGTGGGTTGATATTGTTTTGTTTTCAAGGGCTCGACCAAGGTGAGGATTAATTGGTAATTTCATTTTAAGTTTAGTTATGTTGGGGGACGGTTATTATTGGTTATTTAAAGTATTTTAAGGGTTTTAAAAGTATTAAAACTCCATTTTCAATTAATAACTTTAAAACACCCAAATTAGACACCTCGTTTCCTCAATAGTTCTCTCTCTAAAAACCTCCATTGGAGGTGAAGAATTCAAGCTTTCAGGCTCAAGATCTCACAATTCTCACTCAATTTTTGTGGAGTTATTCCTTAAAAGGTATGGTAGTCTTCATCCTTGTCTAAGTTTCATTCAAGGAACCCCTTCAAAGGTGATTTCAAGTTTCCAAAGTTCCCAAAAAACCCTAATTTTCAATCTATACATGGATTCAATTCCAAAACGTTTTCAAAAGGTTTTATATGATTAATTATGAATGGATTGTTTAGTTATTTATGAATTATGGTCAATTTCTTCTATGAACCCATGTTTCCCCCAAAATCCTAAGTTGCAAATTGTGATAGGGAATTGATTGATCATGAAAGTATGTTGAATTGTTTATGTTTATATTGAATTAGTAATGGAATCATGTTAGTTCCATTATCTATTGTAGTATCTTAGATGTTTGGGTTGTGATTGATATATAGCGTTGGAGGGCAAATTCATGAAGGATTTACGTATGATTATGATATGAAGGATATGTGTGTGATATCAATGAAAGTGTTATGATCATGTTTAGAATGTAATTGTATTATGATTGAAAACATATTCTTAATTAACACTCATGAATGATGATGATAGAATGTGAGAGGTGTCTTCTATATGATGTATATCCTGAATTGGTAGGCTTATGCATATTTTTCTTGTATAGATGAAAGTAATGTGATGATGTATGTCTTGAATTGGTAGGCTTATACATCCTCTTGTGTAATGAAAGTGTATTGACTTAATAAATATGAATCAATAGGCTTATGGCATTCCTTTCATACATGACTAATGAATGTGATCTAAGGCTATCTCTTGAATCGATAGGCCAATGGCATTCCTTTCATAATAGGCCAATGGCATTCCTTTCATAATAAGCCAATGAATTAATGTAAGGACAACTCTTGAATCGATAGGCCCATGGCATTCCTTTCCTACTGAGTCAATGTACCATGAATCGATAGGCCCATGGCATTCCTTTCCTACTGAGTCAATGTACCATGAATCGATAGGCTGAGGGAATTCCTTTCATGTGTATAATAATTTAATGAGGAACCATGAATCGATAGGCTTATGGCATTCCTTTCATGAGGACTCTAGACCTATCCTAATAATGAACCATGGATCGATAGGCTTATTGCATTCCTTTCATATGTAAAGATATAACTTGGGTCGATAGGCCAATGGCATTCCTCTCAAGTGCAATAATTTATTTTGAATGAAATACTCTATGGGAATGGAGGCTAAGCACCAAGTGGATATGGTAAGATGGAAAGTCTCCCAATGTTAGGCTAGGGTTCGAATGAACATCTTCCTATCCCATAACTATGTACACACATAAGATAATAAGTGGATCCACCTA
Source organism: Solanum stenotomum (assembly GCF_019186545.1). NCBI lineage: Eukaryota > Viridiplantae > Streptophyta > Magnoliopsida > Solanales > Solanaceae > Solanum > Solanum stenotomum. The sequence goes on from NC_064284.1 coordinate 51,545,135, forward strand.
AGCTAAAATATTATCGGTCCTACCTTAGGCAAGTAGACCACCTCTTTACGGTGTGGGGCTTCATGACACCGGGTTCCATCTCTAGCTCACATGGTCTATGTCGGTTAATTCTTATTCTCATCATATGAGATGTGCATTATGGTTTCTTGAGGAGTTCGATGAAGTGTGGGTGGTAGTATAAGATGCCATGCATGCATTGCACGAGTAGGCTTTGAGAGGGCTATAGTGAGTTCTCTAATGTCTTCATGACTAATGAATGAAAGTGCTCTAAATGAAGCTAATGAAGAATGTTGACTCTTATATGCTTAATGTAATGATGACTGATATACTTGGATTATATTATGAGTAACTTCCTTTTCATGTCTTATGAAATGTTTAAGTCTCTTATGTACGGGTATGGTGTAAAGATGGAAAGGATGAATGGTAAGTTCACTTCTGGTGGCCTTGATGTGGTACTTAGTGTGGGCGGTGGTATGGGACGCTATTCATACATTGCACAAAGTATAGCTTGAGGGTTACTTGAGGTGAATGCTTCATGTGAAGAAATGGCTTATATGTTGATTATGTTCTAATGTGAGGAAATGACTTGTATGTTGGTAATTTTTTTATATTATGCCTCTTATACTCATGTTCATGAATATTTCTCAAATTAGCATAAAGCATGATTTCCAAAGAAAAATGTCATTTTTAAGCATAGTGTTTTGCATGGCTATCATACTTAGTACTTTATGTGCTAACCCATATTTCTCCTTTTTTACCAAAGTGTAGGGTTTGGAGAATTGATTTCCTATACTTGGAAGATAGGTTTCTAAGGAGTTTGGAGTTGAAGTTATGGTGAGTCCTCATAGTTCGAGGACAAACCAGTAGTTCCCTCATGTCTTTTATTTATGTTTAGAGCTTTTGTATGGGCTTAGTCCCAAAGATTATTCAAAGTGTGGTAGATGGTTTGATATAAAGTATAGAAAGACTTCGCTTGCTTTTTATGAAAAAAGTCTTCGACTGTAAAAGAAAATTTTTAAATTCTGCTCTATTTTCCTATGATCTAATGTTCAAGAATGCTATGAGGATTGTATGAGACTTTTCGGAGTCTTGTACGTCGTGTCCCATCTAGGGGATAGCCCTTGGTCGTGATAAACATGGTATCAGAGCACAAGGTTATGGGAATGGTTTTAAGATGTCTAAAACCACATCTAGTAGAATTTTGTTCATAGTGTGAAGCATGCCACATTTATGAATAAGAGGCTATTGGGTGGTAGGAAAATCTTACTTCTTCATTCTTTAAGTCGTGCCATATAGTTTAACTCTATATGTTTTCTCTCTTATTCTTTATTCGATGGTCTTTAGGGTATGACCATTTGAAGAGCTTATGTTGCAAGGATTGTGGGAAAAAAAGGTTGGTTGTGATGCCAATTATGGCTATGTGACTTGATAGATGTGAGATGATAGGTTGTGATGTTTTCTTTAGTATGAATGGGTTGTTTTATGGTTATGTGTGTTGTTGGTAGAAGGTCATGATGAGTTTTGAGGTATGTTGAAAGAGTTGATGAAATATGGTGTTTTAGAAATGCCTAGATGCGTGAAGTGAGTAGAGTCCTCTAAAGAGGGTAGGAGTGTGAAGGTTTAGTGATGACTTGCTCCGACCTTAGAATTGAAAAAAGTAATGTTATAAAGAGTTTGTATAGTCTTACTCCCAAGGGGGAATATAATGTGCTTAGATGGTAAGGTCATTGAGTATCCTTGATGTTAATGAGTGAGGCTTGTTTGATATCTCACCTTCAGAGGTGTAGTGAGTTTGAGGAGTTTAGACCCGGTTTGGTAGACTCATATGATACCTTGAGTGGTGTTAGTAAGGTTGTTTGTGAGCAAGAGTTGCTTAATGAAGATGTTCCTAGTTTAAAAGCACTGGTATGTTGATGGTTCCTTATGGTTGTGAATGACTTGTTAAGGTCCCTATATTATGTTCATGTTAACAATTAATACAAGTTTAAAACACTCCTAAGAGGGGGGTGGGGGATGGTATGTTTAATAGTAAGGTTGTTGAGAGTTCCGATATCCTTATCTCTTCCCTTCTATTCATATTCAAGCTTGAGACCAAGAGTTCCTTGTAGCTTGTTTCATGTTTTGGAGTCATGTGTGATTGTATGTTTCCATGGTCTCCTTATGATATGCATGTTCTTGATGAATTCATGTTTAAAAGAGAAAATGAGTTTTATGAATTATGTTCCTCATGTAGATGTGCATTTAGTATGAGTTGCTTATATGCTTCATGAGGTTAAATGTTGAACATGCCTAAACGTGCTTTTAAGAGAAATTGTATAATGTGCTTAATGATGTTATGATGAGCATGATTTGAGTTGGAGTAGGAAATTCCTCCAATGAAATGAGAAATGTTGAAGTTATGATGCATAATGAGTTTGTAGATGTAGTTACTACTTTCTTGTGTTGCATGGAGTATGTTTGAGATGGAGTTGATGTTTCCTCCTAGTTTTGTGCAGTGTTTATGATGTTGCATGCATGATGGGCTGCTAGTCTTGACTCCTTAATCATAATCCCTTAATGTGTTTAAAGTGTCATTTGAGGACCAATGTTCCGAAGTGGGGGATAATATAGCGACCCAGAAAACTAGTAAGTGAACCTAGACCTTAACGAGTGTGAGTTTCAGGTTGATATGGAGTTTGAGGTTTTTCAATGTCTTCCCGAGCTTAGGTTGAGAGGTTTAGGGGTTAAACATCAAGGTACGACTCCCCAAGGACCAACCAAGGGTCTTTGAGGAGGACCCTAAAGCCTAACCCCCAAGACCCCAAGAAACCCAAAAATCTGCCTAATATCAAGTGACTCATGGATGGGACCTAATCCCCGTAGGTCCATCCACGCCCGGTGGATGGCCTCCGGGGGTCAAGGTCCCAAAAGTATAGTTGTAGAACCATTGCACTCTTGGCCAGTACGGCCCGTGGACCCACCCACGGTCAGTGGGTGGGAGGTTCGTGGGTTGAGACTGTTTTGTTGTCAAGGGCTCGGCCAAGGTGAGGGTTAATTGATAATTTCATTTTAGGTTTAGTTAAGTTGAGGAACGGTTATTATTGGTTATTTAATGTATTTTAAGGGTTTTAAAAGTATTAAAACTCCATTTTCAATTCATTATTTCAAAACATCTAAATTAGAAACCTCCTCTCCTTAAAAGTTCTCTCTCTAGAAACCTCCATTGGAGGTGAAGGATTCAATCTTTCAAGCTAAAGATCTCACCATTCTCACTCAAGTTTTGTGGAGTTCTTCCCTAAAAGGTATGGTAGTATTCATCCTTGTCTAAGTTTCATTCAAGGAGCCCCTTCAAAGATGATTTCAAGTTTCCAATGTTCCCCCAAAAACCCTAGTTTTCAATCTATGTATGGGTTCTATTCCAAAATGTTTTGAAAAGGTTATATATGATGAATTATGAATGGATTGTTGAATTATTGATGAATTATGGTCAATTTCAACTATGAACCCATGTTTCCCCCAAAATCCTAAGTTGTGAATTGTGCTTGGGAATTGATTGATCATGAAAGTATGTTGAATTGTTTATGTTTATATTGAATTAGTTATGGAATCATGTTAATTCCCTTATCTATTGAAGTATCTTAGATGTTTGGGTTGTGATTGATGTATAGAAACCTCATCTCCTTAAATGTGCATTGACTTAATGGCATTCCTTTCATAATAAACCAATGAACTAATGTAATGATGACTCTTGAATCGATAGGCCTATGTCATTCCTTTCCTAATGAGTCAATGTACCATGAATCGATAAGCCTATGACATTCCTTTCATATGTATAATAAAGTAATGAGGAACTATGAATTGATAGGCTTATGACATTCCTTTCATGAGGACTCTAGAGCTATCCTAATAATGAACAATGGATCCTTAGGCTTTTGGCATTCCTTTCATGTGTAATGATGTAACTTGGATCGATAGGCCAATGACATTCCTCTCAAATGAAATAATGTAATGTGAATGAAATACTCTATTGGAATGGAGGCTAAGCACCGAGTGAATATGGTAAGAATGAAACTCTCCCAATGTTAGGCTAGGGATCCAATGAACATCTTCTTCTCCCATAACCATGTTCCCACATAGGATATTAGCTAGTGGATCCACTTAAGCTAAAATATTACCGGTCCTACCTTAGGCAAGTAGACCACCTCTTTACGGTGTGGGGCTTCATGACACCGGGTTCCTTGTCTAGCTCACATGGTCTATGTCGGTTAATGCTTATTCCCATCATGTGAGATATGCATTATGGTTTCTTGAGGAGTTCGATGAAGTTTGGGTGGTAGTATGGGATGCCATGCATGCATTGCGCGAGTAGGCTTTGAGAGGGCTATAGTGAGTTCTCTAATGTCTTTATGACTAATTAATGCCAGTGGTCTATATGAAGCTAATGAAGAATGTTGATTTTTATATGCTTAATGTAATAATGCATGCTATACTTGTATTGCATTATGAGTTACGTCCCTGTCATGTCTTATGAAATGTTTATGTCTCTTATGTATGGGTATGGTGTAAAGATGGAATGGATGAATGGTAAGTTCACTTTTTGTGGCTTTGATGTGGTAATTAGTGTGGATGGTTGTATGGGACGCTATTGATAAATTGCACAAAGTATAGCTTGAGGGTTACTTCAGGTGAAAGCTTAATGTGAAAAAATGTCTTATATGTTGATTATGTTCTAATGTGATGAAATGACTTGTATGTTGGTTATGTTTTTATATTATGCCTCTTAGACTCATGTTAATGAAGGTTTGACAAATTGGCATAAATCATGATTTCCAAAGAAACTGTCCTTTTAAGCATGGTTATCATACTTAGTACTTTATGTGCTAACCCATATTTCTCCTTTTTTGCCAAAGTGTAGGTTTTGGAGATTTGATGTCCTATACTTAGAAGATAGGTTTCTAAGTAGCTTGGAGTTGAAGTTATGGTAAGTCCTCATAGTTCAAGGACAAACCCACTAGTTCCCTTATGTCTTTTAATTATGTTTAGAGCTTTTGTATGGGCTTAGTCCCAAAGTTTATTCAAATTATTGTATATGGTTTGAGATAAAGTATAGAAAAACTTCCGCTTGCTTTTTAAGAAAAAATTCTTCGCTTGTAAAAGAGAAGTTTTAAATTCCACTCTATTTTCTTATGCTCTTATGTTCAAGAATGCTATGAGGTTTGTATGAGACCTTTTAGAGTATTGTATACCCTGTCACATCTAGGGAGTAGCCCTGGGTCGTGACGGAAGTTTGGGTAACCCTAAATTGTGCTAATGGTTCAAATTTGCTCGATGATAGAGCAGTTGACGTCATTCTTAAGGTCAAAATACGTTAATTGGCAAATTTTTGCCAAATCAGGGGAAGTCTGAGTACCCCGAGGGAATGTGTCATATGGGTCTAGTGTCAATTGCATGTTTTTGGTGTTTAATTTTGCTTTTGTGGGCTGTAGGCTTGATTTTCAAGTTCGGGGTGAAAATTGGCATGTTGGACTACTCGATGTGCTAGGTCGAACTCGCTGAGTGGTTTGGAGGTTCACCTAAGTCCTCTTAGATCGCCTTGTATTTTTCCCTCTTTAGGCTTTAAGTTCTGTAACTTTCGGAAATACGCACGTGCTCACCGAAAGTCCCTTCTGATTGCCTTTCTGCCCTTAATTTCCTTAATTGTTCTGTAACTTTCGGTGAGCTACTTCTAGTTTGATGATTGATGTTGGCGATCCGCCAAATGGCCCTAGACGTCGCCAACCAACTTTTAGTTTTGAGAATTTTTTTTATAAAACTATTGGTACGCCAGACCTGTCTTGCCAAAGTGGTTCGGCGAGTCTTCGTGCAACTATGTTCCTGCATTTTATTATCATTTCATCTAACGTCTTTTACATTGTTTTGTAGGCATGGCTAGACCAAAGGTAGCTAAAAGGAATCGATTACCCAGGAAACGGGCACGTGGGATTACCATAAATGAGGAAGTGATTGCTTCCCCAACACCGGTTACAAAGCTGCCTCCAAAGGGGGGTAAAGGCAAAGGCAAGCCCCCCTGGATTTAACACCAAAAGATGAGAGCTTCAATAGTGTGGGGGTCTACGACACACACCTCAGTACCTGTGATTGTGAGAGGGATCTCAGGATGACTCTCCGGCCTATCTCCAAGTCGAAGGATGATCAGTTTCTTTAGGCACAGAGATCGGAGCTACGCTCAAAATTGTTACATGATCTGTCTAGGATTTCGAAGCCTCAGATACCTACTCCTCCATCTTCAACTCCAGCCCTCCTTCCAGTTCAGACAGTGGTTCAGGCACTACTTGCTGAGGTTCCTCCTCTCCAGTCACTGAATCGACTAAAGGTCGAGGGTTTGAGGACCATTCTAGAAGAAAAGAGATTGTATACTGATGGTGTGGTGGACATGTATCTAGAGGTGTGGAATACTATCAAAGTCTATAAGTTTGAGATTTTGACTAAAAAATGAGGGGCCTACATTCCTACGTGGGTTTAGGAGTTCTATGATGCCTATGGAGAATTAGGGCCAAAGGGGAAGAAGAAGGCAAGTGCCTTCAAATTGGTGAACTTCGTGGCGGTTCGAGGCAAGAAACTGAAATGTCGCTGCTTGATGAGTCCACAATTTGGACTCATTTAGGGCTTTATTTTGATAGATTTAGTGTTCTCAAATTCTTATTTTGTGCCAATAATTGATGTAAAATACTTGATTTCCAGGAATTTGGATTAAGGAACAAAGCATGGACACTAATGGGCAAAAAGGAATAAGGTAGTTGAAAGAACGAAGAAAAGAAGGCCTGATGATCGCCTAATCCATTGGGCGAGTCGCCAAATGGCCATTATCTCACCTAAAGTTCCTGTGTGCCAAGCCCTAAGGGAGAAAATCAAGTCGCCGAGAGAAAGAAGTAGTCGGCGTGTCGCCGAACGGTTCCGTGATGCAGTGATTGGATCGCCCAATGTTACAAAACTTGAAGATGCTGAAGGCCCAAATAAAAAGGCGATCGAACTGACCAAAGGGCGGATCGCCGAGCTGATCGAAGATCCCGACTTACTAGTTGAATGGTCCTTCGCAACATATTTTTGGCGACTATAAATACATTATCAAACATTCTGTTGGAGAGCTATCATTTATGAGTTTTCATAATATAGAATTTCTTATCAGTTTTTAAGTGAGAACTCTGAGTTTTGAGATAAACTTTTCCTTAGCTTCGAAGAATTAGGGTTTTCCATTTTTGAGAAATTGGAAGTGGGTCTTTGAGATTCTTCAACTTGGACCTTTGTAAAGATGAAATTAATCTTACCCAGTTGTTGGAAACATAATTTGGTAATGATTTCTATCTTTTTATGATGTCTAGCTAAAACCCTAATTCTTGGTATGTGATTATGTGATTATGGGTTGATTTAGCTTATGTGTATTGCTAATTGATAGTTTAAATGTTGTTTAAAAGTGATTTCAATCAGTAAATGTGGTTTAATTTAAAGAGTTGTAGTTGCAAATGCAACTCTACCTTCGTGTTTCGGGCTTGCTCGAGAGAGGGGTTTTAAAACCAAGATTAGTGAATTGATGGTCTGTGGGTATTGGGTTGTCATGGGTTCAGCTCGAGAGAGTGAATCCTAAACACTTTTCCACACATTCAGCTCCAGAGAGTGAATGGACTAAAGCATAGGTTGTTATTAATTGCTCCTTATTTGTGTTTGAGAGAAACCAACTTTATTCTGGGTAAATTGTACGAGAGAAATTGTATCCCCCACTAAAGTCTAGCTTATTCACTAATTTACAGTTATTTACCAACAATAGCAATTACCCATTTGTCTACCTTAGCTTATAATCAAATAACATCCCAAGAACCCATCTCATTACTTGTTAATTCCTGTTATTTGTTGTTTTTGTAGCTGATAGTTAAAACCAAAACCCCCGTATTTGACACTTGTGTCACCCCTAAATTTGAATTATGTTTTTATCAGTAAATATATATTCCTATGATTGACTTGAACATATTCATACTTTGCTCTTGAATCTCAAGCACGTACCACTCCCTGTGGAATTCGACCCCAACTCATTTAGTAGGGTTATATTACTGACTAACGATCATTGGCACATAGTATTGAATGAAGTGTCCTATACATGAAATCAAAATGGTGCCACTGCCGAGGAGTGATGTTGTTTGAGAATCTTTAGCTAAGTTGAATTTTGTTGTTGTTAATTATAGTTGAACTTACTTAATTTTGGTTTTGTTTTGCTCTTTTATATTTTGAAACAGAAAGTATGAGTGTAAACGGAAGCAATGGTAGCCAAGTAGGCCACCAAGATGACATCGGAAACCTCAACGATGTCAATGAGCCTAAAGCTAATGACCCCCATCTGATGGGTGGAATTGGTGACATTTGCTTGCCTCCAGCCGAAGGGAACTTGGTGCTACATATCACAAGTACTATGTTGCAGCTCTTGCAATTGAAGGGGCTATTCGGTGGTTTTGCTCTTGAGGATCCCTATGAGCATATTAGAAACTTCGTGGATGTTTGCAGACCGTTTTCCTTCTAGAACATATCCCAAGATTCGGTCCGGTTGAGATTGTTCTCGTTCTCTTTGACAAGAGAAACATGTAAGTGGCTCGCTGAATTACCACATGAATCAGTTACTTCGTGGGAGGAGCTGGTCACCGCATTACAAGTGTGATTTTCCCTCCTTCGAAGATGATGACTCTTTGGGACAACATTAAGAGCTCAAGCGTCTGGAGGGCGAGTCAATTCATGAAACTTGGCTACGATTCAAGAAGTTGGTGTTCCAATGCCCAACTCATGGCTTGCCTGACAACGTGATGCTGCGGTATTTTTACCGGAGCCTTGACTCGGTAAACAAGGGTGTTTCTGACCAACTTTCTCTTGGAGATTTGATGTAACAACCTTATGTGATAGCAACTCAACTCTTGGATGGCATGACCACAATCAATCGGGCATGGTACACCCGTGAAGATCAGGTCTCCCCTATCACATTCGAATTGACCAAGGAGCAGATGGAGAAAGACCAAGAGAGGGACTAGAATATGGCCAATATCATGACACAACTTGAACTGGTGCTCGGAGTGTCAATGTCGTGTGTGTCGGGTGTGTTAATCCTGATGTGGCCAAGTTCGAGGCTTTGTACAATGAAGAGGTGAATTTCCTACCCAAGCAAGGTGGTGGTTATTGATTAAACTACCCGAGGCATGGTGGTAACCAAGGTTGGAGCAGGGATGAATGTTGGAAGGATCATGATCGAGAGTGGAGGGACGTGACCCCACTTGGAGAGAGAGAGACGGGGAGAAGGATAGATATATTCCTCCCCATGAGCGCGAAAAGCCAAAGAATTTCGAGGTCGGTCAGTTGGAGGATATGCTTTCTCGTATCCTCAACAAAGTGGAGGGGTCGGACAAGAATTTGAAAGAAATGAAAGAAGATGTGTCGACCATTAGCCAGACTATTAGCTCCCATTCAGTATCGATCAAGCAGTTGGAGACCCAAATGGGTCATATCTCATCTCATTTAAACCCGAGACAACAACGGGGTTTGCCTAGCGATACTATGGTCAACCCCAAGAATGAGGTTTGAGTGTGGACTTGCGTCGTGCTGCGACATTAACTATGGCGCTGCTTGGGAGGCAACTCAAGTTTTACTTGCTTTCTTTTTTAAGTTTGAAATAATGGTGTGTGGATTGTGCAGGTCAAAATGTGGAAGGTGTTTGAAAATTGCAAGTTGGCGAGCTAAAATTTTAATCGGCAACTCGTGAAAGAGGTCGGCGAGCCTGACTTGAACCGCCGTTGGACTCAAGACATTTTTAAATTAGTGTCTGTAAAACTCTGTGAGCCTAGGAGCTTATTGGCGAATCGCCGACCAAGTCGGTGATCACAAATTAGTCCGTAGTTTTGATCCCCACATTAGCTGGAGGTCCTGTAAAACTCGGCGAGGTAAGTTCTCACTCGGTGTGTCACTGAGTGGGTCAGCAAGCAAGACTAATGTCGCCAAATGGGGGAGAACTCGACGGTTTTTAAAGGCCAAAGTTTTAAACTTACAAACTCTTTCACTTTCCCTCACTTTTAATCTTCCCAAACTCACACTCACACAATATTTCCTATATTTCTTGTGTTTTTATTGCATTTTATTCGTCGAATTTGTGTTCGGAGTTGGATTCATTACCTCCTAGCTTTACAATTTGTTTAATCAGCATCTAAGGTTGGTTTTTTGAACCCCGAATTCATTTTTAGCGATTTTTAATCTTATGCAATGATTCTTGTCTTAGTGATGTGTGTTGGGCCTCTCTAACCATAACTGTGTATGTGTGTGCCTACGTTAATTTGAATATCGTGTCCGTAATGCCTATATTTTGATTTCCCAAAAAATTTATGCCTTCAAATTGATTAAAATGGTGGGGTTGTGCTTGCATGATGGTGGGTTTATTTGGGTGAAGTCTAAGTAACCCGTATTTGTGACAAATGACGTAATTTGCCTAATAATGGAGCGGTTGATGTTATTTTTAAGGGAAAAAAGTCGTCAAATGGCCATATTTGGCCAAACCGGGATAAGTTTGAGTATCCCGGGGGAATGGGTGTAATGAATCTTAGCTTAATTGTAAGAGTGCATGTTTTAATTTTGTTTTCGAGGGCAGCGGGGTTGAATTTGGGAAGTTGGATTGAAAGTAGGCATGTTGGTTCATTTGGCAAACTGGGTCGAGCTCGCCGAACCACTCAGCATTCACAGAAGTTCCCCTTATTGCCTTTAAATTCATGCCTAACCTTGAAAAAGGTTCTGTAACTTTCAGTGAGAAGCCTGAGTTCGTCGAGTGAACTCGGCAACTCGCCGAAGGTCTTCCTTAATCACCCTTTGTCTGCGCCCCTAATACTTAAAAGCAATGTAACTTTTGGCGGGCTATGTCTGGCTCACCGAATGCTATCGGTGATTTGTCAAAAGACTCTTCCCATCGCCGACTTTCCATTCATCCAAGAAATATTTAAGCCAATCCTTTCGGTGAGCCCGATCTGGCTCTCCAAACTGATTTGGTGACTCGCCGACTGGTTCGGCGAGTCTGTCTGCAACTACTTTTCTGTGTTTTTGCTTGAATTGTATCTAACTCTCTTTGATATTTTTGCAGACATGGATAGAACAAAGGTTGCTGGTAGGGACGTGTCGCCCCGCAAGACGGCCAAAGGGATAAAAATCAATGAGGATGCAGCTGCATCCAGGGCCAAGGCCACCAAACTTCACACAACTGGTGGGAAAGGAAAGGGCAAAGGGAAGGCACCTGTATCATTGGAGGCCAGCTCCGATAGTGATGGTATCTACGCTGCTCACCTCACCACTTCTAAGAGTGAGGGTGAGAACCAGGAGCATCAGGCTGCAGCTTCTGAGCATGTGGATGATGAACTAGTAACAACACAGAGGGTAGAGCTGTGATCCAAAAGGATGAATGATCCGTCTATGATCAGGTCTTCTTAGGCCACCACTACTCCTCCTCGCGCTCCAGTACAATCTGTAGTCCTAGCAAAACCAGTACAGGGTCCATTTCCTAAGTCTATGACCAGACTAAAGATCGAGGGGCTGAGGACCATTATCAAGGAGAAGCATCTATCCACTGATGAAGTTATTGACATGTACCCGGAGATAATGAGTTGCCTAAAGTCACACAAGTTCCAGTTGTTCACTCAACCACAAGGTTCTTATATTCCGAATTGGGTTCCAACAGTTCTACACTACATACGGAGCACTGGTACCACAAGGGAAGAAGCCGGCAGCCAAATTCAGGCCGGTTGACTATGTGGTTGTCAGGGGAAAGATGGTGTAGTGTGATTTTGCTGCCAATAATGTCATCTTAGAATGCATTACAAGACTTGAGGATGACTGTTAATACAAGATCAGGACAAAGATGCTGGAGAACATGAAGAAGTGGTTGGCTCCGTTGATATCAGATGGCACTCCCAAGTGGCTAGGGCTTGGAGTAGCTATTGAAAAAAAGGACCTCAGTGTGGCAACGAGGTATTGGTTTGGCTTCATCAGCAGCACGATCATTACCTCCCAAAATGAGTCTATTCTTAGCCATGCCAAGACAGCCTTCCTAGGCTACATTATTGCGGGGACAAGGCTGAACTTGGGGAAGATCATTGCAAAGGAGATGTTCATGCGGGCCAAGCAGCATAAGACTTCCCTCCCCTTTCTGTTGTTGATCGCCGAGCTGTACAAGTGGGCTCGGGTTCCTACATATGAAAAGAAATATGTGAAAGTGATTCCCACATCTTCTACTGATATCCAGAAAACTGAGGCAGAGTATTTGAAAGATAAGGCGGAGAAGAAGAAGGCAGCCCTGGTGGACTCTTCCTAGGTTATGGAGACAAACACATTACCTACAGAGGCACCTTTGCCTACTCGGGCCGCTGGGCCTTTAGGTACTTCCAGTGTTGTCCCTTCTTATACTCTCAGTCCCTCTGCTGCTCCATTGCCTCCCAGATCTGCTGCTAATGTTATTTCCCGGCCTCTGCTCACTCAAGTTGCATTACTCCGGATGGGGCAGTAAGCCCATTATGCCAATCATCGTGCTTCCAGACTTGAGGCTTCCATTCTGGGCATGATTCAGTTAGCCCTCACTGATGTAGTGACACCCTTGAGTGCTACCATTGATGCCCTTGCGGCAAGGATAGCATTGTGTGAGCATGGCCAAGGGGTCACCGATGAGGTGTCGACTCTAAAGGTCGCTATTGCTGCACTGAGGAGAGTTGTGGACCAGCTGAAGTCCATCGACATATCCCTAATTTTTGGGACGCTGGAGATCCAAGATGTGCCAGTTGAGCCAGATATGCCTCCGGCTACCACCGAAGATGATGTTAGAGTTGAGGAGGCAGTTGATCCTGAGTCCAACGCTAAGACGGATGAGGAGATGATTGAGGTAACTGAGGAGGTTTCTTACAAGGGCCTTATAGAGACTGAAGAAGCCGTGATCGAATCAGTTGTGCAGACCTCTTAGGCAGATATGCCTTTGGCTGACCCTAGTAGAGCTGGTGATATCGTGGATGTGACTCCGGGCACTGATGCCTAAGATCAGAGCACTACACCATTAATTGATACCCAGATAGATGGACCGACTGTTTAGAAAGGATCCCTTTTTACCTCCCTCTCTATCTTATTTTTATTGACTTTTGGATATTTTATTGTTTGCATTTCAGGACAAATAACTTTTGTTTTGTGGTAGGGTGAGGCCCACCTTTTGTGGTTATTGTTTTGGTTATATATTGGTTTTTTGAGCTATAAATTGTGTTTAGCACTGTTTTTGTGGATGATTGAGCTTCTAGCTCCTTACTTTAATTGTAAATGATTTTTCGACCCTTTCGAAAATTTTTGTTCCACCTCTTATTTGTGTTTGAATGTGGCTGTTCTCTTGCAAATTTGTGTATCGGTCTTGATCAATACCGATGACTTGAATAGTGCTCATAATAGAACAAAAATGAATATGCGGCTACGATGAGGCTAAATAAAGTTGCATAGGCAATATGTGAACTTTTGCATCTCGTTGTGACTAGGCGGTTATCGAATGAGTCTCTTGTGATGATCATTGCACACTAGCGAAAGTGTGGAGTCTTGTTTAATATTGGTGCCAATGCCTTGTGTGATGAGCTTACCGTGAACCATGTGTGCTGACACCTAGAAGCCCCATTGGTCCGGTTGACTAGGTGATGCAGTCTCTTAAAAATAGAAAACTTTGAAGAGTGTGAAACAATTTGACATTATACCTCTTTTGTGGCGAACCTTATGAGTGTGTGATCCTTGCTTGAACACCCTTTGAGCCTTAGCCTTTCCTCGGAAGAAACTTGATGAAATTGTGACCTTTCTTTATCCATTACCCATAATCTTCATGATTTGTGGTTTTTTTAAATAGCCAACTTAGGCCAAAAGCCTAAGTTGGAGGTGTGGTGAAAAGAGAAGGTAAATCAAAAAGTGTAAAGAAGTCTCCTTTGACCCATGGTTTTGAGAAAGATGGAACCCCTCCATACAAAAAAAAAGAGAAGAAGAAGAAACGAATGAAAAAGAAAAAGAATGAAAAATTTGTGGAATAAAGTTATGAAAATTCAAAAAGAAATAGGGTGTCCAACAGTCGATGGAAAGTGAATAATTGGTTCACTTTTAAGCATGAATGATAATGATGGAAAAAAAGAAAGTGTTGTTCATACCACATTTCATGAGGATAGCAGCCACTAAGCCTAAGTGATCATACCTTTACACTCAGCTCCGTTACGAGCCTTAAAAAGACCTTTGTGATCTTGAGTGAGCTGAAGCAAGTGTTGATTGGAAAATAAGGACAAACCTATGGGTGAAATCATGCATTGTGTTCATCTTTGTGAGTGTGAGTGTTTATTGTGGTTCCGAAGCTATAAATTGTTGAACCATTGTGTGTGAATAATGAATCATTCTTTGTGTGAGGGCATTTGAGTACCCATGTTGAGCTTGAACTTATATTTGAAGCAAGTAGTGTGAACTTGAGAATATTTGATAACGGTCAGTCACAACTTGAATCTTTGAGTGCACAATTGATCCTTGCATGAGTAAGTTGAGTCTTTTTGTGTGCATTCATGATTGAGTCTTGTGTTGCACTATTTGAGACATCCTTTTTTAACTGCTGAACTTGAGTTTTACTTGAGTACAAGCAAATTTTAAGTTAGGGGTGTTGATGAGTCCACATTTTGGACTCAGTGAGGGCTTTATTTGGATAGATTTAGTGTCTTCAAATGCTTATTTTGTGTCAATAACTAATGTAAAATCCTTGATTTCTAGGTATTTGGATTGAGGAACAAAGCATGGACAATAATGGGCAAAAAGGAACAAGGCAACTGAAAGAACGAAGAACAGAAGGCGTGATGATCGCCTAATACATTGGGCAAGTCGCCGAGTGCCCATTATCTCACCTAAAGTTCCAGTGTGCCAAGACCTCAAGGAGAAAATCAAGTCGGTGGTGAGAAACAGTTGGCGTGTCGTCAAACAATTCCACTATACAGTGATTGGATCACCCAAAGTACAAAACTTGAAGATGCTGAAGGCCAGAGTAAAAAGGCGATCAAACTTACCAAAGGGCGGATTGCCGAGCTGATCGGCGATCCCGACTTACTAAGCCGAATGGTCCTTCGCAGCATATTTTTGGTGGCTATAAATAAATTTTCAAAACATTATGTTGGAGAGCTATCATTTATTATTTTTCATAATATAGAATTTCTTATAAGTTTTTGAGTAAGATCTCTAAATTTTGAGACAAACGTTTCCTTAGTTTTGAAGAATTGAAGTTTTCCTTTTTTGAGAAATTGGAAGTGGGTCTTTGAGATTCTTCAACTTGGAACTTTGTAAAGATGAAATTAATCTTACCCAGTTGTTGGAAACACAATTTGCTAACGATTTCTATCTTTTTATGATGTCTAGCTAAAACCCTAATTCTTGGGGTGTGATTATGTGATTATGGGTTGATTTAGCTTATGTGTATTGCTAATTGATAGTTTAAATTCCATTTAAAAGTGATTTCAATCAGTAATTGTGGCTTAATTTAAAGGGTTGTAGTTGCAAATGCAACTCTACCTTCGTGTTTTTGGCTTGCCCGAGAGAGAGGTTTTAAAACCAAGATTACTGAATTGATGGTCTGTGGTTATTGGGTTTTCATGGGTTCAGACAACATTTAGCTTGACAGAGTGAATGGACTAAAGTGTTTGTTGTTCTTAATTGCTGTTTGTTGGTGATTGAGAGAAAACAACTTCATTCGGGGTAAATTGTTCGAGAGAAAGTTTATCCCCACTAAATTCTAGCTTATTCACCGATTTACAACTATTTATTAACAATGGCAATTACCATTTCTCTACCATAGCTTATAATCCAATTACAATCAAAGAACATGTCTCATTACTTGTTAATTCATGTTATTTAATGTTGATGTAGCTGATAGTTAAAACCAATACCCCCGTATTTGACACTTGTGTCACCCCTAAATTTGAATTATGTTTTTATTCGTAAATATATATTCCTATGATTGACTTGAACATATGCAAACTTTGCTCTTGAATCTCAAGCACGTACCACTCCATGTTGGATTTGACCCCAACTCATTTAGTTTGGTCATATTACTGACTAACGATCATTGGCACTTAATATTGGATGAAGTGTCCTGATATGTGAAATCACTGCTCTGACAGAAATGCGGTACTAGGATGCTCATTGGACATTATGCACAATTACATCGATCTGGTTAAGAAGAAGACCTTGGAGGACCTTAAGTGTTGGCTGGAACCCTTATCTCCGATGTCACCCCGAGGTGGATAGAGGCAGGTACACCCATAGAGAAGAAGGATATAAATGTTGTTGCCAGATACTGGTTCGGGTTCATTAGTAGCACCATTATACCATTCCAGAATGAGTCTATCCTCAGACACCCGAAGACTACCTATATAGGGTCCTTCATTGATCACCAAAATCTGAACTTTGGGATGGTGATTGAGCATGAGATGGTCAAGAGGGCCAAATAGATCCAGACTTCACTCCCATTTCCTGTGTTGATCACCAAGTTGTGTAGATGGGCCTGTGTTCCATGAGATAATAAGAAGGATATCGAGGTAACACCCACTTCTTCTACTAACATCCGGCATATTAAGGCCGAGTACATGCGGAATGAGATGACAGGAGGTGGGCAGCACATACGGATATGTCCTCAGAGGTCGATGTGGATATGCTGCTTATAGAGGCAATCATGCATTCTCAAGCCAGTGGGACCTCAGGTACTTCTAGCCTTTGTGTTTCTGAGACCCCTAGTACATCTGTTACACCCCCTCCTAATAGATCTTTTGTTGTTGTTGTTGCTGCCGCCTTCTGACCCCCTATCACCCAGGCTACGAATTACAAGATAGGCCATTTAGCCCAATCTGCTGATGTGCGTACCTCCCCATTATAGACCGTTGTTCCTAGGTTTATAGAGGTTTATAGCTGTCTTAGCCCCGATATGGACTGAGATGAGGGAACATAGAGAGCTGATTGAGGGCCATAAGTTAGCTTTGGATGGCTTTACTGTGAAAGTGGAGGAGTGAGAAGGGCAAGGGTGAGGTACTTCTGGCCTTTCTATTTCTGAGATCCCTAGTACATTTGTTGCACCCCCTCCCACTAGATATTATGTTGTTGTTTTTGCCTCTCGACCCCCTATCACCCAGGCTACGCATTACAAGATGGGCCATTTGGCCCAATCTCCTGGTGTGCATGCATCCCAGGTATAGACCATTGTGCCTGGGTTGATAAAGGCTTGTAGTGTCTCAGCCCCGATACGTGTTGAGATGAGGCAACATAAAGAGTTGATTGAGGGACACAAGTTGGCGTTGGATGGCCTTACTATGAGAATGGAGAAGTTGCCGACATGCAAACTTAACCCCAGGCCTAGCCTGGCAGGCAGATCTTTTTTCCTCCTTTTATGTTCTATTTTTAGACTATTTATGATTTTATTTGCATTTGAGGACAACTGCTTATTTTTTTTGGCGGGGTGAGGTATTTCCATACCCACTTCTTATGGGCAGTTTTTGTGAATATTTGTTTGTTTTTTGTTTCAGTTTTGTAAATATTGGAGCCTATTGGTGTTTATGTACATCTTGGTTGTTGATAGTTTGTGGTCCATTGTTTTAATTTGAAAAGTTTTGAAACAAATTTTAAAATATTTTCCACCTCTTTTGTGTGTTATTGTGGCTGTTCTTGTGCAAATTTGAGTGTCAGTTGTGGTCAATATCGATGAATTGAATAGTGCTCTTAATTTAATGATATGATTGGCGCGACTACGATGAGGAAAACTAAGTTACATAGGCAATATGTTAACTTTTAGCATCTGGTTGTGACTAGCCGATTGTCAATTAAGTCTCTTGTGATGAACAATGCACACCAGCTAGAAAGTGTGGAGTGTTGTTGGATAATTGTATCAAATGCCTAGTGTGATGAAGTTTTCTTGAATATTGTGTTTGATGAAACCAAGAATTTGCCCTGTTGGTCCGATTGATTGAGTGAAGCAAGCAATTGAAATGATCTTAGGCAAAAGTTTTGTAGAGTGAACAAAATTTACAACATAACTCTTTGTGGCCAACCTTGTAAGAAGTGTGAACCTTTCCTGGCACCTTTTAAGCCTATCCTTTTCTTTGGGCGAAACTTGAAAAACTTTGACCTCTTTATCCCATCACCTATAACCTTCATGAAGTATTAATTCATTTAAAAAGACAACTTAGGCCAAAAGCCTAAGTTGGGGGTGTGGTTAAAAAGAAGGAAAATCAAGAATTGTAAAAAATCTCCCCTTTTGATGGATTATTTTGAAAATAATTAAACCTCTCCATGTGAAAAAAAAGAAGAAAAAGGTTGAAAACGAAAAATGAAAAAGAAGTATTGTGAAATAAATGTGTGAAAGGAGTAAAAGAAATGGAGTATCCGGTGAGTAATGTTTATTTGAACAATGGGGAGGTTTATGATCATGCTTGAATGTGAAAGAAAAGGAGAAAGTGATTTTACAGCCATACTTCATGAAGGTGAAATCCACTAAGCCTAAATGACCATACATTTACACCCAGCCCCATTACAAGCCTCAAAAACAGTTTTTTGATCTTGAGTAAGCTGAAACGAAAGTTGATTGGAAAATAAAGGTAAACCTATAGGTGGAGTCATACATGTGTTCATCTTTGTGAGTGTGAGAATTGTATGTGATTCCGGGAGTTTAAAATGTTGAGAAATTGTGTAAATATGGAAGCATCTTTGTTTTGAGGGCATTTGAATACCTTTGCTGAGCTTGAAGTTGCATTTGAAGCAAGCATTGTGAGCTTCAGTACACTTGTTAATGGTGAGTAACAATTTGAATCTTTGAGTGCACAATTGAGCATTGTATGTGTAGTTTGAACATTTTGTGTTCATTTATGTTGTGTCTTAAGCAGCACAGTTTGTAGACATCCTTGTTGAACCGATTGATCTTAAGTTTTATTTGAGGACAAGTAAAAGTTTAAGTTAGGGGTGTTGACGAGTCCGAGATTTTGACTCATTTAGGGCTTTGTGTTAATAGTTTAAATGTCCTCAAATGCCTAATTTATGCTCTAAACTGATGTTAAAGTGTGAAACTACGAAGGCTAAGGTAAAAGGCAAGTACACTACTGACAAAAGGAGCAAACAAGCTAAATAAGTGAAGAAAAGCGATCCTGGTGATCGCCAAGACCACTCCATGAACCGCCTCGTGGCTCTTTATCGCACCCAAAGTTCCAGTGTGCCAGCCTTGGGGAGGAACTAACTTGGCGAAAGAAATAGGCAGTCAGCGGATCGTCGAACGACTCCACGACAACAACCTTTATCGCCTAAAGTTACAGAACCCTAAAGAAAAATGGTCAATGCAAATCGGTGATGGATTGGAGCGAAGGGAGAATTGTTGACTGGGTTGGCAAGGTGCGACGTACTTCGCCCAATTTCCTTTAAGGCCAACAACTAGGCAACTATAAATTGAAATTTGAAATAAAAAGTAAGGGGTTCTGATTCCCTAAGTTTGATGATTTAGTTTTCTCTGAGTTTTTTAGTTTCCATTGAAGACTTTGAAGCTTAGTTTCTAGGAATTTCAATTGGATTTTTGAACTAATTCAATTTGGAGCATTGTAGAGACTTGGAAACTTTTACCCAACTCATGGCTAATATAGTTGGTCATTGTTCCTACCTTTTTAAGTTGTTTAGCTAAAACACCAATTCATGGGATGTGATCATGTGATTATTGGCTTAATTAGCTTATGGGTATTGTTATTTACTTATTTAAATGCTTAACTGAAGTGGGTTTAATTTATAGTTGTGTAATAATTTATGAATTGTAGTTGCAAATACAATTCTAATTTAGAGTTCTGGCTTACTTGAGAAAGAGGTTTTAGAACTAAGACTTTCAATAAATGATTGTAGTTATTGGGTTGATGTGGGTTCAGCTCGAGAGAGTGAATTCTAAGTTTGATTCTTCCTATCTAGCTCGAGAGAGTAGATAAATTCATGTTTTGGGTTGTTCTTATTGTTAAGCTTGTCGAGGTTCGAGAGAACTCGCTTGAATCGTAATAGTTGTTCGAGAGAAAGTTATTGCACTTATAGTCGAGCCTACTTACTGAGATTCAACATTCTTTACTAAATTTCCATTACCCATATAGCGAAATTAGCCTATAATCGGTCACATCTAGAGAATTCCTCTCAACATTGTTGATTCCTCGGTTCTCGTATTTGTTTTAGTTTTTAATTGACAAATCAATTCCCCCATCTAACATTTGTTGTCACCCGTTTCAATTTAACATAATGTTTACGATAATTTCTATTCCTACCACCAATTAGATTACATTTGTAACTTCCTAACTGAATTTTAATTTGTACCGCTCCTTGTGGGTTCGACGTCAACTCTTCGTAGGGTTTTATACTAGATTACGATCACCTACACCTAGTATTGGATGTTGTGTAGTTCTGCATTTATCAAATTTTCTATTGTGGATGGGCCTTTACTATTGGGAAATCTAATTTCAAAGTATTTACCTATGACTAGTGCCATGACATGCAGATTATGACTCGATAGATGCTCTAAACCACTCGTATGGTACTTTTCGTAGATTCTAATGACAAAATTGTTTCTACTTATAAATTTCGTAGCCCTCAACCACCACTTGCACTCTAGATGTTAACATTTATAACAATACATATTACGAGAATTGATCACCTTTGTTAATATAAAATCTCTTTTCAAGCAGGAAATGTTCAATGAAGTTACAGATTCTTCCTTGTTCTTGAATGCCATTCCCTTATAAAAATCAGTTTCATGAACTTGAACATTGCTAACCCATGATGATTGATAAGAAGTTTGATTGTTACCCCCAATATAGATGCAGGATGAGTTTGGTCCTCCCCAAACTCTGACACTTCATCTCCTCAAATTTCATCATGGTGATTATTCATGTCCACAACATCAAATTCATTATTTAACATGTCTTACTGGTCTTCTTCTAGCTTCTAATTCCCCTCAATAGGATTTTCAACCAGATAGGTCCTTAACATAGGCCTCACTTATTCTCCCAAATAAAAAAGGAAACTAGGTTGATAAGTTATTTTAAAAGGTAGGACCTTCTCATTATGAAAAAAATTTGGAATGCAATGGATGAAAGGATCTTTCGGTTGAAAATTGAGTCTACAATGATGAATGATTAAATTCAGCAAATCATCATTCCAACATTTCTTTCGAAAGTCATCCCTACCGACTATTTAGTGATACAATTCTTTCAATGTCAACTATATCAATTTTTCTTCTTGATCCATTCACCAAAACAATCAACCCATATGAATAATCCATGCATTTATTATACCTGAAGAAATTAATTCAAAAAATAGTTAGTACTAATGATATAATACAACTTTGGCATCTGTTGCAACATATGAGTCTTATGTGGACACATATGACTATTAAGTTGCGACATATAAGTCATATATGTTGCAACATCTAAGTCATATGTTCCAAATTTTCACTATTTTGTTGCTAATTATACGTCATATATTGCTACACATGTCTTTTATGTTACGACAGATAAATTACATGTCGCGACATCTGCAACTAATATGGTGCAACACATCACTATTCTATTACAACATGTAATCCATATGTTCCAACATATGACCATTCTGCTACTACATATGTATATTGTGTTACGAGAAATAAATCACATGTTGCAAGAGGTAAGTCATCTGGTGCAACATGTGATCATTCCATTCCAACATGTTAGTGATATGTTCCAACACGTGTATGCCATATGTTACAACGTATGAATTTTCTTTTGCCACAGATAAATCAAATGTTTTCACATGTGTCAGTTATATCTCGCAAAATGTATAAGTTTTATGTTGTAACATATTACTATTTTACTGCAATAGATAAATCATATGTTGCAACATGCAAGTCATATGTTATAAGATGTAAGTCATTTGGTTCAACATATGATTTACATGTCACAACATGTAAGTCATATGTTGAAACATATGCTTATTCTATTTCGATCATATGTTGCAACATGTGTAAGTTATATGTTGCAACATACGGCTATTCTATTGCGACAACTAAATAATATATTGCTAAAGGAAAGTCATCTAGTGCAATATATGATTAGTCTGTTGCAACATGTAGGACATATGTATCAACATATGACTTTTCTATTGCAACATAAGACTGTCATCTGTTTCAATGTTTGAATTATTTAACATGAGTCAACTGTTGAACAAGATATAGCCATCTATTTGAAAGGCACATGTAAATTATTGAAAAAACTGCAGGTATACCCAGATGATAAATATTTGAAGAACTATTAATTTTACTTACCAAACAAAGTGGTGTGTGAACATAATCACTTCTGAAGTAATGTCTATTGAGATAGAACAAAATATGGTCCACTGATTAGCTAAATTTTTTTCAAGAAGAAGAAGCACAAGGAATATTAGCCTAGGAAAATAATGGTGAGCAGCAAAACAATCATCTTAGCAATAATTAGCAGAAAAAGAAGAAGAAGAAGAAAAATATAAAGAGAACAGGAAGAGAGCAAAAAATGAACAAGATGAAGAAGAAAAGGGGGCTACCGGCGGTTCATTCACAGTTTTTATTTCCAATTTTGGGTGGCTTCTCTTCATTTTTGGTTCCCACAACTTTTCGTTAAATTATGTTTTAATATTTTACTCTTTTACCCATCATTTAATATAATGAACCAAACTGTCAACTTAAAACTTCAGGGGAACTCCAACACATTCCTCATAAATTTTTAATCCTTAATTATATAATTGTCACCTATACTCAATTAAAATAACTTGTGTCACCACCATTTAATTTTAAAACCTTAGTGTCACCATTAATTCAAAATTCTGGGGTTCTTGGGTGCATAAAAAATTTATATTGAAATTGAAAGTTTTGATACCTCAATGTCAATCTTATAGTATTTGATATGTATTTTTAATAAAATAGATATTTGATACAATACTCGATATTCTAAAAAAATGTCAAACTATCAAATGTCATAACAAAATGTATAGTTACATATTCAATATATGTATACCATTATAATAGTAATAAATATATAAACTAGTATTAGTACAAAATTAATTATTTAGACATTGAAATATTGACTATTCTGAAAAATTACTTTTTATGTAATTAATTAACGAATGACATTTTTGTACTTTTTTTTGAATATTAATTAATGTGTAAGGTGTTAGTATGCTATAATTATATCTGCTACACAGTCTAAATCAAAAAAATTATGTTGTTCAGTTATTGGTTTAGGTGTCCATTTTTTATTTAATCTTTTATCCCATATAATTTTTTCTCTATCATATTGTTCATTGTTTTTTTAAATATTGGATATATTTATACTCTATTTTAGATATAGTATCAATTAGTTGGTCTAATTTATAATTATTTGTTTTAGTGATATTTAATTGTTTATATTATGGGTATAGTTTGTTTAATTTCCTTTTTACTTTTCTTAATCTTTTATGATTACTTTTCTTTTCTTCCATAGCTCTGATACCAATTTTGAAGGGTGGTGCGGATACCAATTTTGGAGGGTGGTGCGGAATTCATGTTAAGTTAGAATTTTTACCTTTGGTTATAATGCTTATTGTAATATTCTTTTGATAGTTGTTTAAATCTGAATATTTATTTGACATTATTTGTGATATATTCTAGGTATAATACATCTTGGGTTCTTAGGTACATATATAAATTGTTTTCTATTATTTGTTCTACTAGTTTTATATCTTCTATAGCTTCAGTCCAATATTGTAAATATTTATAATTCATTTTTTAATCTGAATATTCCATTTCTAAATCATATAATTCTATTNNAGTTAGAATTTTTACCTTTGGTTATAATGCTTATTGTAATATTCTTTTGATAGTTATTTAAATCTGAATATTTATTTGACATTATTTGTGATATATTCTAGGTATAATACATCTTGGGTTCTTAGGTACATATATAAATTGTTTTCTATTATTTGTTCTACTAGTTTTATATCTTCTATAGCTTCAGTCCAATATTGTAAATATTTATAATTCATTTTTTAATCTGAATATTCCATTTCTAAATCATATAATTCTATTCTTTCAATATCTAAATATAGATCTTGTAAATCTATTTTATACCATGTTTGGTTCTCTAATTCCATTTCATAATTAAATATCTTTTTCCATATTATTTCTCTTAATTCAACAATTTATATATCTTTGAGTACATATAAAATTAATGTTTTGTAGCTTCTTATCATTTCATCATGTATAAATGTATTCATGTTCTTGTTATTCGCAGTTTTTATCAATTATTCCTTCCTATCATATTCATAACTAAATAGGATTATATCAGATCATTATGAACTAGATTATCCGCTTATCATGTTCTCCTGTCACTATTAGCATCGTACTTTAGCAGATACTTTCTTCCTAAATGGTGCCTCAATTGTGTTTACTCCCCTATCACGGCTTTTCTTGCCTTTCTGGTTTCAACTTTAGGATGGCATAGTTATAGAAGGTTTCTCGCTTTTCCTGTTTGCTAATAAACTAGAAAGCATGATTTCGTATAATTCTAATACATAATAACTAACATAAACTTATTCAATCATATTTATGATATTCAGGAATTTATGAATTTAGTTCTGTATATTTAATGAACAATATACCTTTGCCTCTTGCTTATCCATGATATCTGAATTATATAGTTGCTCCATTAGGTTTCTTTACAAGTGAGCTTGCTTCGTAATGAAGGCTTGCTTTACAATGTTTACATCTATGCCTATTTATAGGAAAATAAATGACTCCTACTGTTTACATCTACCTTCTACTATTCACAAATGACTTCTACTATTCATTGGCCTTTACTATTAACACTATGGCCTTTTAGAAAAGTAAATGCTATTTATTTTATGTCACTAACTTCTTTTTATTTCCATCCTTTCTTATTTATCTTCTTGTCTCTCTTATCTTCTTCTTTTCATATTTATCTTCTTGTCTTCTTGTCTTTATCTTTTTCTTTACATCTTCCTGCTTATCATTCCAGTTGGGCATCTGGAATTATATTATCTTTGCCATTACATTTTGAACATATATGATCAGGGTACTTATGTCCTATTAACTTGCAGTACCTAGTTAATAACTCTGCTGAAATAAATTTTGTCTTTAATGCTCGTGTTGTAGGTCGTTCTTCTGGTTTAAGTAATGATAAAATCCATCTTTGGACTTCATCCATATCCACTTTTCTTAGCTCTATTGAATTGGAATAAATCATTAACTGATCTCTAGAATAATGACTCCATATAGCATTTTCGTTTAAATAATTGTTAGCTAACTCCTGGATGATGGTTGATGTACCGATTATTCTTTTATTAACATAAAAACTGGGTATCTCAATTTTTTGTATCTGTGATTGTTGTCCGATATCTTCTGGTATTATCATATCTTTTGTCAAACCTAACTTTACAACTTGGATCAGAGGTTTTATTTCCTCATATAGTATCTCTGCTGGTGCTGTATAGAATTTTATATAAAATAAGTTTCCCATGGTTACTCTTTTGTATGTGATAAATACATTATGTAATTCCGGCATTCCACTTATCTCTTCTCCATCGTAGGTATATATTATATTTAATAATCCATAATTGTATTATGTTTTGACTAAATTTGCATTAATTTTTGGCTGTGCAATCAATTTATTATAACCTTGTATTTTTTTGGTTAGGTAATCTTGGTTTGGTTCTTTGGTTATAGTGGATCTGGGGTTAAGGTTAAGGTAAGTTTGGATTGTATATATATTCTCTATATAGGTGAGTGTGATATGGTTATATGTTTTCTTGTCATGATGTAGGCTATCTGCATATGTAGAGGTTTGTGGTTCTGTGATCAAAAGGTTTCTTGATATTTTTGGGGTAAATGGTTTTTCAAATAACTTGTTTAAATTTATATTCTTGTGCTGTCTTTCACTTACTTGTCTGCTTGTACATGTAGTTGTAATTCAACAAATGTTATGGGTTTTAGGGAGCTTCCCAACGTCTCCTTCTATCTCTGCAATTTTTTCGTCTTCCGATCGATGTAGCTCTACATGTTTAGAGTCATGCGACTGACTTTTAGACTTCAGATTAGTCTTTATCTGTTTGATTTCTTCGCCCATGCTATCTACTTTTGTACAAAGTATAGCTATGATTTTAAGTATTTCTTCCATGGTTGTATCTTTTTCAGTTTGCATAGCTTTATCTTGATAAGTGATCTGCAACAATATTCTTGTCAGTTCTTATCACTTCAATTGTAAATGTAAAATTTAATATATTTAATACTAATCTCCTTATCTCCTTTGTAGTAACTGAATCTTGTACCTTTCTTGTTAGCCACCATTTTACTTGTGTATTATCTGTTCTTATAATAAATTTGTTATATACAATATATGGTTCAAATGCTAACAAACATTTATATACTGAATATAATTCTTTTCTGTTTATTTCCCATTTTATTTCTGTATCTGTAAATGTTCCTGAATAATATCTACAGTGATGTTCTATTTTATTTTTATCATACCTGTATTTTAGGACTCCTCCATAACTCTTTTCACTCGCATTTGATTCTACTATATAAGTAAAAATTTCGTTTTCATCTGGAAAATATAGTTTAGGTAGGTTTTTACACAGTAGTTTTACTTTTTGTATTTGTATTTGGTCTTCTTTATCAAACTGATATTCTATATCTTTCTTTAGTTTTTGTTGTAATGGTTTTAAATTCTCTGCTAATTTTGGTAAGTATTCTCTCACTTGGTTTACTAATCCTAAAAATGATTATAATTTTTTTTTGTATCTAATTGTTCATTTGAGTTAATTAATTTTTGTATATATGTGTTTGCATTTTTATTTCATTTTTATCTATTTGTATTCCTAAGAATTCTATTTATTTTTTCATTATGTTTGCTTTCTTTTTACTTAGTCTTATGCCTGAACATTCTACAATATGTATAAATTTTTGTAATAATTTTATATGTTTATCTTGTGTTTTGGAATATATTAGTTATATCATCTATATATACTATACAATTTTCTAATTGTTTAAAATAGTTGTCCATAAAGTGTTGGTATCTTCCTGGTGCATTTTTATATTCAAATGGTAATACAGTCCATTCGTAAAATCCTTTTGGTACAATGAATGTTGTAAGTTTTTTAGATTCTTCTTCTAGTTTTAAGTGATAAAATCCTGATTTACAGTCAAGTTTACTAAAATAATTATATCCTTGTTTTTGTCTTATCTTTAATATTTTATTTGGTATTGGGTAATTATATGTTTTAGTTTTGCATTTAAATTTCTATAATCAATAACCTTTCTACTTTTTCCTCTTTTTTGTTCACTATGTTTAGTTACTATAAATGCTGGGCTTGTATGCTTACTATCACTTTCTTATATATATCCTTTTTCTAGTAATTCATTTATATGTATCTTAAATTATGTTAAATCATTAAAATTATACTTTAATGGTTTTTGTGTTATTATACTATTATTATCAATTAGTTCAATTTTTATTTTTGTTTTATATTTTTCCCATCCTTGTAAAGGATCTTCACTATATAGTAATTATAATTTGTCTTGAATTATTTTTACTTTGTCTATGGAAAATATAATTAATTCTATTTTAGGGTCATCTTCTTTTATATTTTCTAATTTTTGTGTTATTTTATCACTTCCTTTTATCCATTCTGTTGTTTTTCGTTTTTTATTATTTACTCTTTTTGCTCCTACTTTGTGTTTACATGGTGTTGTGAACCACTAGTGTCTTTTTGTTATTATATGTGGGTATAATTTTCCTAAAAATGGCATTCCTAATAGCATATCTTTTGTTGTAAATTCAAAGTTACACATTTCTTCTATGGTTAATATTTTATCTCATAGTTGTATTTTTATATTCCTTGCTTTATATGTGATCATACTTGCTTCATTATTAAATCCTGTCACTACTAATGGTGTTTTTAATTTTTTCCATTTATCTTCTGATAAACAATTGTATTTACATATATTAGCTTCTGCTCCTGTATCTATCATTGGTGTATAATATCTATTGTAATATCCTTCTATTATTATCTTTGCGAGTATATATATTTTCATGTTATCATAATATTATAATAAAGTTCTTTTTATTATTACTTTCTTATTTTCATAATTTATTGTTAATTGTTTATCTTCTAAATTATATGATTTTACTTTTTCAAACTATTTTATTCCTAGTGTAATTTTTTCATTTCCTTGATAAATTTTAAATTTTATTACCATTAGTATTCCTCCAATAATTATTTCCTTTTCTGTTGTCTCTTCAGTATTTATTAATGCTTTTAGTAGTTCAGGACATAATTGTGCATAAGTTATTATCTCATCTTCTGTTACTAATTTTCGTGTGATATAATTTTCTTCTTGTCCAGTATTTATTAATATTAGGTATTTTCGTTGTGCCATTAAGTTTATATTAGTTATTATGTATTAGAATTATACGAAATCATGCTTTCTAGTTTATTAGCAAACAGGAAAAGCGAGAAACCTTCTATAACTATGTCATCCTAAAGTTGAAACCAGAAAGGCAAGAAAAGCCGTGATAGGGGAGTAAACACAGTTGAGGCGCTGTTTAGGAAGAAAGTATCTGCTAAAGTTCGATGCTAATAGTGACAAGAGAACATGATAAGCGGATAATCTAGTTCATAATGATCTAATATAATCCTATTCAATTATGAATATGATAGGAAGGAATAATTGATAAAAACTGCGAATAACAAGAACATGAATACATTTATACATGAAGAAAAAATAAGAAGCTACAAAACATTAATTTTATATGTACTCAAAGATATATAAATTGTTGAATGAAGAGAAATAATATGGAAAAAGATATTTAATTATGAAATGGAATTAGAGAACAAAACATGGTATAAAATAGATTTACAAGATCTATATTTAGATATTGAAAGAATAGAATTATATGATTTAGAAATGGAATATTCAGATTAAAAAATGAATTATAAATATTTACAATATTGGATTGAAGCTATAGAAGATATAAAACTAGTAGAACAAATAATGAAAATAATTTATATATGTACCTAAGAACCCAAGAAGTATTATACCTAGAATATATCTCAAATAATATCAAATAAATATTCAGATTAAAACAACTACCAAAAGAATATTACAATAAGCATTATAACCGAAAGTAAAAATTCTAACTTAACATGAATTCCGCACCACCCTCCAAAATTGGTATCAGAGCTATGGAAGAAAAGAAAAGTAATCATAAAAGATTAAGAAAAGTAAAAAGGAAATTAAACAAACTATACCTAGAATATAAACAATTAAATATCACTAAAACATATAATTATAAATTAAACCAACTAATAGATACTATATCTAAAATAGAGAATAAATATATCAAATGTTTAAAGAAACAATGAACGAAGAACAGTATAAACAAAAACATACTGAAATAATTATAACAAAAAGACAGGAATTAAGACATAGGCAAAATAGACTTAGCAGCAATATATTTGCAAGAACTTGTAAAAAATCTATAGTAGCACAGAGAAAAACTATTTTATATCTACAGATACAATAGAAAATTTAGAATATAAACTTCAACACAATCTATAAATGAATAAAGAAAAATATGCAATATATGAAAAAACATATGAAAATTACGATGGATTAAAAATAAAGATAGTATTTTCTAATCTAGGAAGAAAATATAGGAAAATAGGTGATAATCTAAATTTAATGTTAGAAAAAGATACAGTAAAGTTAGAAGATAACTTAACTGCTATGGTAAGAATAACAAAAGAAAATGAAGAAATAAATAGACAAAAGGAAATTGAAAAGATAAAACAACAGGCAAAAAAGGAAATACAACAAGTAGAAGAAATAAAAAACACTAAAATATTAGAATTAGAAAAAGAATTAACAATATTAAAAGAAATGTATAAAATAAAACAGAAGGAAAAAGAACAAGAAGCAAAATTAACAGTTGAGATAAATGAATTTAAAGAAAAATTACAACTAGAAGAAAATCAAGATAATCTACCTAAAATAGGAATTGATGAAATAAATGATAATGATCTAGAAGAACTACATTCAGAAACAAGCGAAACATACACAGAACTTTTAGAAAACATAGATAATACAAAAAATCTAGAAGTAAATACAAAAGACGTAGACATGGATGAAAAACCCAGTACATCAGGAGTAAAAGATCCAAAAAACTTAAATCCAAGATATTATAATGCAAACTATGAACAATATGATAGAGAAAAAACTATCTGAGATAAAAGATTAAATAAAAAATGGACACCTAAACCAATAACTGAACAACATAATTTTTTAGATTTAGATTGTGTAGTAGATATAAATAAAACAATCCAATCATGGATGGGATACATATCAAAATAATTAATAGATAACAAAATAGGAATGGAAGAAACACCAGGATATATAGAGAGAACACTTATAGGAACAGTAACATTATGGCTACAAAATTTAACAAATGAAAGTTTGAACACTTTAAGAAGTAATAAAAAATTTGATGGTGAATTAAAGCAGGACTAACAGATTCCTTAGGAGCTAGAATGAAATTCTTACAACAATGGTTTATAGAACTATGTGAAAAAAATAAAGAAGAAATACAAATGAAAAAAAATATTAGTAAAAAACTTAGCATGTTGTAAAAATAAAATAGCACCCCAATTTGGATGTACAAATAGGTATTATAAAAAGAAGTATAATAAAAGCAGAAACTATAAAAAATATAGATCAAAATATAAGTATAGAAAGCCAAGAAGGAAATACTACGTAAAAAACTACAAAACTAAAAGACCGTATAGACCAAAGAGAAAACTAACGGAATGTACTTGTTATAACTGTGGAAAATTAGGACACATAGCTAAAGATTGCAAATTACCTAAAAATTCAAAGAAAACACAAATATCAGAAATATTAATAAATAATGAAAAATATATGCAAATGGAATATATAGATTATGAATTGAAAAGCGATGATAGTATATATGAATTATCGCAAAACGAAATAAACGATAAAATAATAGAAAATAATTTAGTAATAGAATCAGATAATGAATCCTATATAGATGACTGAGAAAGATATACAAATAATAATTAAAGAAGAATATCAAGATGAAGAATCTTTAGAACAAAAAATAATATTTGATAATAATATATTTGAACAAATAAAAGGAAAAGAATTAGACCTAAGCATAGAAAAAATATTAGAAGTACCAACAATAAAATATTGGTTTAAAAGAGAAAAAGAAGAATATTATGTGGTAAGTCAAAATGAACATATTATAGATTGTAAATACACCAAAGGTAAGGCTAAACTACAATTAATAAACAAACGAATAATAAACAAAGAAATACAAGATATTAAAGCAAAAAATCCAATTAAATATGTACACTTAGGAGGAATAGAAATACTAATAAAAGCATGTTTCAGAGAAGGAATAGATACACCTATAGAAATATACTTAGCAGACAATAAAATTATACAACTTATATAAAAAAGTATAATAAGTGCAGTAAAAGGTAACCTAATATATCATAAATTTAAATTTATAATAAGTGCTAACTACTCAGTAGCAATAAATGATAGAAACATAGATAAATCATTAGTATTATATTGGAAAATGTCAGGAATAGAACTAGCCCCAGGAAGTAAAATATTTACAGCAAGATGTAAAAATTTATATGTACTAACAACAAAACATAAAAAAATGGCAAAAAATAAGATAAACAAAATAGAAATAGAAAATCCTTTTGAAAAAATAGTTACAGTTATAGATAATAATGACTATAGTTACACAGAGATTGATGTAGAAGAAGACTTAGAGATAGTAAAAGAAAGATTAAGCACATCAAGTACATCTAAAAGAATAAACTATAAAATACCTCAAACATCATCATCAAAAATAAGTACATCAAGAAGAATAAATTACCAAACTCCAAAACCAATAGGAAAAATGACAGAAGAATTAAAACCATATCATAACTATATAACGGGAGTAATGGCACAACGAAAATACCTAATATTAATAAATACTGGACAAGAAGAAAATTATATCACAAGAGAATTAGTAACAGAAGATGAGATAATAACTTATGCACAATTATGTCCTGAACTACCAAAAACATTAATAAATATTGAAGAGACAACAGAAAAGGAAATTATTATTGGAGGAATACTAATGGTAATAAAATTTAAAATTTATCAAGGAAATGAAAATATTACACTAGGAATAAAATGGTTAGAAAAAGTAAAACCATATAATTTAGAAGATAAACAATTAACAATAAATTATGAAAATAAGAAAGTAATAATAAAAAGAACTTTATTATGATATTATGATAACATGAAAATATATATACTCGCAAAGATAATAATAGAAGGATATTACAACAGATATTATACACCAATGATAGATACAGGAGCAGAAGCTAATATATGTAAATACAATTGTTTACCAGAAGATAAATGAGAAAAATTTAAAACACCGTTAGTAGTAACATGATTTAATAATGAAGGAAGTATGATCACATATAAAGCAAGGAATATAAAAATACAAATATGGGATAAAATATTAACCATAGAAGAAATGTATAACTTTTAATTTACAACAAAAGATATGCTATTAGGAATGCCATTTTTAGAAAAATTATACCCACATATAATAACAAAAACACAATGGTGGTTCACAACACCATGTAAACACAAAGTAGGAGCAAAAAGAGTAAATAATAAAAAACGAAAAATAACAGAATGGATAAAAGGAAGTGAAAAAATAACACAAAAATTAGAAATATAAAAGAAGAAGACCCTAAAATAGAATTAATTATATTTTTCATAGACAAAGTAAAAATAATTCAAGACAAATTAGAATTACTATATAGTGAAGATCCTTTACAAGGATGGTAAAAATATAAAACAAAAATAAAAATTGAACTAATTGATAATAGTAGTATAATAACGCAAAAACCATTGAAGTATAATTTTAATGATTTAACATAATTTAAGATACATATAAATGAATTACTAGAAAAAGGATATATACAAGAAAGTAATAGTAAGCATACAAGCCCAGCATGTATAGTAAATAAACATAGTGAACAAAAAAGAGGAAAAAGTAGAATGATTATTGATTATAGAAATTTAAATGCAAAAACTAAAACATATAATTACCCAATAACCATTCTACTTTTTCCTCTTTTTTGTTCACTATGTTCATTTACTATAAATGTTGGGCTTGTATGCTTACTTACCATTCTCTATTATGTGCGTATATGCGAATCCAACAAGCTATGATTACAAATTTATTATATGCGTATATGAAAATCAAACAAACTATGATAACAAATTTATGATACGGCAAAATATTGAAATCTTGTTTATAAATAAAAAACAATATCAAATTAATTTTATGTGATAATAGTCCTCCCCGAGTTCTCACAAAAATGAACATACAAAAAGCACAGTTTACATTCTGCATAGCCTATAATTATTCATACTTATCTTAATATATGTTTATATTTAGTTTCATCAAGCCAACTTTTTTCAATGTTATTTTGTTTTCTATTATTTTCTTCTTCGAACCATTACAAAACCCTCTTAATTTTTTCCATTTTCTAAATTATATATGACATATAAAAATGTATATAAACTTGAATACGTACGTTATCTATACATTCTAATACATTATTATATATATTATTATATATTCAGATGTCGCAATTTTTTTCGACGAGCAAGACTCAATTTTAACCCCAAAAAACCTCTAATCTCACCAAATAGCCCCAAAATTTTGATATATAAGTCCTCTCGACATTTTGATTTTTTGAGATATCACATAGATGTTTGTTTGTGGGAACCTAAATATTGAATATGAGCTCTAGCTCCTTCAATGGATTCCCGAGGCTAAATTTCAGTGTAAATGCAAAGAAAATCTTACTAAAATATCACCACACTTTATAAATAAACTCATCTCAATATTTCTTATCATTTGATATGTCACCCCCTCAAAACAAAGCTCATTTGCGCAAATTAGAATTCCAAACTTGAGCTCTGAGCTCTTCGATTGTCACGACCCGATTTAACAAGTCATGATGACACCTACTATAACCCGCCAGCAGGTAAGCCAACCCGTAACCCGGAACAACAAGTAATGGGTCTGAGGGTAGAAATTAAACAAGAGTAGGCAAATAACAATATAAACAGGCGGACACAAACCAAAAACATATATACAATTAAAGATCCCTCCCAGAACCTGGAAGTCACTAGTACAGAGCTACTACAAAATGAGTACAAGTCCTAAAACCGGACAACAGAGACTGGACTGTCTCGAAAGGAAAAAGACAAGTCTATATATACAGATGGAGACTGAAATAGTACAAAACGCCGTGTGCTCACCCCCGTCTCCGGATAAGTCTACTCCAAGCTAGATCAACGCTG
>NC_064284.1:51582308-51750746 GCF_019186545.1 Solanum stenotomum
GTTGACCAAAGTCAACTTTTCAAGTTATAAAAATCTCCAAAACAGGGAAACGGGCCTAAAACCCAAACGAACGACCAGGCGACCGAACAGTCAGTGCCAGCAAGTCATAAATGACTTGGGGTCGCTACAGGAATGCTCTATACGAGGGAAAGAATTCTTTAATTTAAAAAAATGACCTGGAGGGTCATTACATCGATGGTTTCCGTTCTAAGCAATATGCGTATGATTTCAGCTCTTGTAAAACAGATCATCTCATAA
Source organism: Solanum stenotomum (assembly GCF_019186545.1). Lineage (NCBI taxonomy): Eukaryota > Viridiplantae > Streptophyta > Magnoliopsida > Solanales > Solanaceae > Solanum > Solanum stenotomum. The sequence continues at coordinate 51,582,567 of NC_064284.1, forward strand.
AATTAAAAGAATGGCGATTGATAGAGCTAATGATGTGAGAGAGAAAAAGGGTCGAAAAATTAATGGGCTATACGAGTAATAATTGGTTTCTTCATTCATTTTTATATGTTCAATATTGATAGTTGAAAAGTCATCACAAACTTAATATTGACAACTGTCACGATCCGAGAGCACCCCCTAGTCGTAACACGGCGTACTCAATCCCGAAGGGGTCTAATACAAGCCTCATAGCATTCTTGAACATAAGAACATAGGAAAATAGAGAAGAATTAAAAACTTTCTTTACAATAGAAGATATTTTCATTAAAAGCAATCTGAAGACTTTCTAGCCTTTACATACTATGTCTCGAACCATCTAATACTTTGAATACAACATAGGGACTTAGCCCATACACATACTTTAATATAAACTAAAGACATAAAAGGAAACACAATGAGTTTTGTCCTCGAAACTATAAGGACTCACAAAGTCTTCATCTTCAAGCACCTTAGAAACCTATCCTTCAAGCATAGAACACCAACATCTCCAAATCCTACACTTTGGTAAAAACAAAAAAGAATGGGATTACCACATTATATGTACTAACTATGATGACCATGCAAAAACATGTTTAAAAAGGGACATTTGATTGAAAGCCATGCTTTAATGCCCTTTTTGTAAAACTTCATGAACATTGATACAAGAGACATAATATAAGTCACAACCAACATACAAAGTCACATAATTCACATTTAGTCAAATTCACATATATAACCCTTTACCTTCACCTTGAATCTTCACCTCAAGTTATACCTTGTGCAATGTATAGATAGCGTCTCATACCACCACCCACACTAAGGTACCACCTTAAGGTCACAAAAAATGAACTTACCATTCATCCTTTCCACCTTTACACAATAAAGCATTTAAGAGACACAAAACATTACATTAAGACCAACACCTAAGAAAACTCTAAGTCATACTTGTGCAATGTGCAAGTAGCATCCCATACTACTACTCACACTAAGTATTCCTTTGAAGTCACCATAGACAAGGCTCATTCATATACAATAGACATGACAAGGAAGAAGCTCATAATAAAATCAAAGTATAGCATGCATCTTTACATCTAAGCATATAAGAGTCAACATTACTCAATAACATCATTTAGAGGACTTTCATTCATTAGACATTAGATCAACATTCTCCTTAACTTCTGCCTAGGAGGACATTCAAACAATAGTCATTAAGACTTGGAAAACTCACTATGACCCTCTCAAAGCCTACTCGTGCAATGCATGTATACCATCCCATACTACTACCCACACTTTGTAGAACTCCTCAAGAAACTATAATGCACATCTCACATGATGGGAATAAGCATTTAATCAACATAGACCATGCAAGCTAGACATGAAAACCGATGTACTATCCCACATCATAAGGGTTGATCTCTTTGCCAAAGGAAGACCGGTTCATCTAGCTTAGGTGGATCCATCAGCTAGGACCTATGTGGGCACATAGTTATGGGATATGAAAGATGTTCATTGAGATCCGACCTAATGTTGGGAGAACCTCCATCTATCCATCTAACCATATCCGCTCAGTGCTTAGCCTACATTCCCATAGAGTAGTTTCATTGCATTAGTGTACTAGAGAGGGCCACCAACATTAGGCCTACCGTCCCAAAGTTCTTTCTCAAGAAAGGGCCACCACCAATAGACCTACCATTTCAAGGTACTTTATGGATAACTCTTGACTTCCTTAGAGAGAGATACCACCTTTAGGTCTACCATCTCTTAGTCCATTATTTCACACAAGAAGAAGGCCACCACAATTAGGTCTACCGCTTCAATGTTTAACACACACATAAGGAAAGGCCACCAACATTAGGTCTACCAACCCAAGGTGTTACATTCACATCAGCATCTAGACTCCTCATGAAAGGCTACTAACATTAAGTCTACCAATCCAAGGTTTAGCCTAGAATACTTCATTAGACATTTATAGAAAGGCTACCAACATTAGGTCTACCAATTCTAGACATTAAGACATTAAGTCAAGATACATTCATCATTCAAGAGGAGGATGCTTAAGCCTACAAAGTCAAGAGATCACATTCAATATATTTTTCACTAGTCAAGAAGAGGGCACCTAAGCCTACCAATTCAAGATACTTCATTCATGATCACATTCATCTATACAAGAAAATGATGCATTAGCATACCAATTCAATATATACATTCATCATTATAGAACACTTCACATTCCATCATCTTCATTCATGAGTGTTAAGAGAAAATATACTATCAGTCACAACACGTTCACATTCTATACAAGATCATCATTCCACAATTGAAATCACAAGTATATTATTCACATTATACATTCACAATTACAACAATATGATAATACTTCAATTCCTCACAATATGCCTTCAAGGCCATGATCACAATGTACATAGTAAGTAAACACCTCCACCTTTCAAGTGGATCAACAATTCAGGTACAATTCTACTTCAACAAGCAATTAGGTCAAACTTGCCCTTTCAAGGCTATGATCACAAATTCTCAATTCACCAACAATTCACCATAATTAGACCTACATAATGATAAATCAACAATCTAAATCAATCTACACATAAATCCATTATCATTCATTCATAATCATCAAACCTACTATATAAGTCACAATTTAAGAATTGAGAGAAATTATGGGTTCATATAATTTTCATCTTAAATCATCAATTAAACATCAATATAATCATAGTTTATCATTTCAAAACAATTGATGCAAGAACCCATGAGATTGAGTGAAATCTAGGTTTTTGGTGAAACTTGAAAACCTTGAAAACATCTTTGAAATTGACTCTAGGGTGAAAGCTAACCCTAGATGAAGGATCACCATATAAATTGTCACATTTCTTTACCTCATAGAGTCACTAGGGTTGATTTGGTAGAGTTAGATATGTTACACTTTGATGTCATCTTGGGGATGGATTGGTTGCATGCTTGTTTTGCCTCCATTGATTGTAGAACTCAGGTAGTGAAGTTTCAATTTCTTGATGAGCCCGTTTTGAATGGAAAGGGGGAAATTCAATCCCTAGAGGTCGATTCATTTCGTGTTTAAAGGCTTGTAAAATGATTTCTAAGGATTATATCTGGCATATTGTAACGGTTAAGGACGTTGAGTCCGAGACTCGTCCTTTAGATTTGATTCCCATAGTGAGGGAGTTTCCTGATGACTTGCCTGGTATTCCTCCAGAAAGGGAAATAGACTTCGACATTGATCTTATACCAGATACAAAACCCATATCTATTCCTCTTTACCAGATGGCCCCAGCTAAGTTGAAAAAGTTAAAAGGTCAACTCAAGGATTTGCTAGATAAAGGTTTTATTTAACCGAGCATATCTCCATGGGGTGCACCAGTCTTATTTGTGAAAAAGAAAGATGGGTCCCTTAGGATGTTCATTGATTATAGCCAGCTGAACAAGGTCACTATAAAGAATAAATACCCACTCCCCAGGATTGGTGATTTATTTGACCAACTCCAAGGGTATTTTTCGAAGATTGACTTACGTTCGGGATATCACCAACTTAGGGTGAGAGACGTTGATATTCCTAAGACAACCTTCCGAACTAGGTATGGTCATTTTGAATTCTTAGTGATGTCTTTTGGTCTAACCAATGCTCCGGCAGCTTTTATGGATGTTATGAATGAGGTGTTTAGACAATACCTTGATTCATTTATGATCATCTTTATTGACGATATTTTGATCTATTATAAGAGTGAGGGAGATCACATATATAAGTTGAGGTTAGTTTTGAAAGTCATTAAAGACCAGCAATTGTATGCTAAGTTTAGCAAGTGTGAGTTTTGGCTAAGGTCAGTTGCTTTTCTCGGTCATATAGTGTCAAGTTGAGGTATAGAGGTTGATCCTAAGAAGACCAATGCGGTTAAGAATTGGCCTAGACCTTTAAATCCCATTGATATACAAAGTTTTTTGGGCTTGGTCGGGTATTATAAAAGGTTTGTTGAAGGTTTCTCATCTATTGCTTCTCCGTTAACGACTTTGACTCAAAAGAAATCCAAATTTGAGTGATCAGAGACTTGTGAGAAGAGTTTCCTGGAGTGAAAGAATAGACTAACCACTACTCCGGTGTTGACCTTACTGGAGGGTACTGATGGGTTTGTAGTTTATTGCGACGCTTTCGGAGTGGGTTTGGGATGTTTCCTTATGCAACATGGCAAGGTGATTGCCTATGCTTTGAGGCAACTCAAAGTACATGAAAAGAATTACCCAACCCATGATCTAGAATTGGCACCGGTAGTTTTTGCCTTGAAAATTTGGAGGCACTACTTATATGGATCCATGTTGACGTGTTCACTGACCACAAAAGTCTCCAATATGTGTTTAGTCAGAGAGATTTGAATCTCCGACAGAGGAGGTGGTTGGAACTTTTAAAAGATTATGATATGAGTGTCCTTTACCACCCCGACAAAGCTAGTAGTTGCCGATGCCTTTAGTCGAATGACTATGGGCAGTATGGCTCGTGTAGAAGATGAGAAGAAGGAACTAGTTCGCGATGTTCATAGGTTGGCCTGTTTAGGTGTCCAACTGGTAGATTTTTCAAAGGGTGAATTAATGGTTCACCATAGTTCCCAGTCATCCATTGTGGTTGATGTGAAGTTTAAGAAACATCTTGATCCTATTTTGATGGATTTGAAAGAATTGGTTCTCAACAAGTTCGTTGAGGCTTTCTCCCAATGGGGAAATGGTGTGCTTAGGTACCAAGATAGATTGTGTGTTTCGGATGTTGATGGTTTGAGAGATCATATTCTAGAAGAGGCTCATGGTTCACGATATTCCATTCATTCGGGAGCCACCAAGATGTACCGTGATCTACGGGAAGTCTATTGGTGGAATAGCATGAAGAAAAATATAGCGGTCCTTGTGGCAAAATGTCCAAACTGTCAGCAAGTAAAAGCCGAACACCAAAAACCAAGAGGTTTTAAAAAGATATAGATCTTCCCATTTGGAAGTGGGAGGAGGTGAATATGGACTTCGTTGTGGGGTTGCCTCGTACTCGAAGGCAACATGATTCTATTTGGGTCATTGTTGATAGGATGATGAAATCAGCCCATTTTCTTCCTGTCAAGATTTCCTTCTCGGCAGAAGACTGTGCTAAGTTATACATCGAGGAAATAGTGAAGTTACATGGGGTTCCTTTGTCCATCATATCTGATCGGGATACTCAATTTACTTTTCATTTTTGGAATGCATTCCAAAGAGGACTTGGTACCAATGTTAAACTTAGTACCGTTTTCCACCCTCCGATGAATGGTCAAGTGGAATAGACCATTTAGACCTTAGAGGATATGTTGAGGGTGTGTGTGATTTATTTCAAGGGAAATTGGAACGATCATCTTCCATTGATTGAATTTGCCTACAACAGTAGTTACCACTCAAGCATTGCCATGACTCCGTTTCAAGACATTTATAGTAGGAGGTGTAGATCTCCAGTGGGTTGGTTTGAAGTAGGTGAGTTTTCTCTAATTGGTCCCGATCTAGTTTATGATGCCATTGAAAAAGTTCAACCCATTAGAGAGAGGTTGAAGACGGCTCAAAGTCGGCAAAAGTCCTATGCCGAAAATAGAAGAAGGGGTCTTCAATTTGAGATTGGTAATTGGGTCTACTTAAAAATATCACCTATGAAGGGTGTGATGAGGTTTCTCAAGAAGGAGAAACTTAGTCATCAATATGTGGGACCATACCAAATCTCGACATATGTGGGAAATGTTGCATATGAATCGGACTTACCCAGTTAGTTGGCTCCGGTTCACCTAGTGTTCCATGTCTCCTTGCTCAGGAAGTGCATTGGTGATCCGGTATCCATCCTTCCCTTAGAGGGTTTGGGAGTTGATGAAAATCTTTCCTATGAAGAAGTTCCAGTTGAGATTTTAGACCGACAAGTTGGGAAGTTAAGGAACAAAGAGGTAGTCTCTGTTAAAGTCTTATGGAGGAATCACTTAGTTGAGGGTGCTACTTGGGAGGTTGAGGCCAATATAAAGTCCCGCTATCCTCATCTTTTTCCTTCTACTCCTACCCCTACTTGAGGTAATTAGTTCTTGAGTTGGCGTTTTGGAATAATTGTACTATGAGTTTTCTTTATGATTTTCTTATGTGTGCATGTTCTTGTGAGAATTCCTGTTTAGCATGTATTGAGTTTTCATGATTTATGTATTCCTCATGTGGAGCTGCACTTTAGTATAATGGTTGCATATTTGACTTCGTGAGGTGAAATAATGAACATGTGTGCTATACTTTTTATGATATGGCTAGATGGCTCTTTGTTGATTGATTGTGTTGAGCTTGTTGCATGGAGAAGGTAGTTCTTCCTAAGATGATATGAAATGATAATGTTGTGTGCATAGTGGGTTGTAGATGTAGTTCCTACCTCCTTGTGATTGCATTGATTATGTCTTGAGGTGGAGTGATGCTCCTCTTATGTTCTATGCATTGTTAATGTTGCATGTTGTTGGGCTGCAAGTCTTAAGTCGTTAACCCTCCCCTCCGTAATGCATTTTAAGTGTCATTCTGGGACGAGTGTTCCTAAGGGGGAGATATTGTAACACTCCGGGAAAATGCACAACATTATCATTTCATATCATCTTAGGAGGAACTACCTTCTCCAAGCTAGAGCATAACATGTAGTCTAGTAGTCTAATGAAGTTACTACGTAAGGTGAGGGTCTTTAAATAAGTTCCCTAACCTAGTACCAAGGTCTTAGAGCTTATACGTCAAGGCAAGGCTCCCACAAGGTCCTTGATAAGAGCCAAGAGACTGCTCCAAAAGCTGCCAAATGCAGCTTCATTCACGAGCCCAAGACCACGAGGCGTGGACTAACTCACGCCCCATAGATGGGAGTCATGAGTCCAGCCTTGGCCTCCACCAAACTCCCCTAAAAATTCCATGTCTCAGCCCCATGTCACGGACATACAGCACGGTCCGTGGACCAGCCCACTCTCCATGGATAGGCCTCGTGAGTTAAGACTTAGTCTCCTCACCATGGCCTTGAACCTCCCCTGTCTGACCAAACGACAGAAGCACAACACGCTCCGTAGTCCTACCTACGATTCGTAGGTGGGGGAGTCGTGAACGTGTCCTGCACATCTGTCAAGGACTCGACTTAGGTGAGGGTAGTTTGGTAATTTACTAATTAATTTAGTTAGGGTGTGGGACGATTATATTTAGTTGTTTTAAGTATATCAAAGTATTTTTAAGTATTAAACAAGTCTTTTAACTCTCATCACTCCAAAATATCTTCCAAATTCTCTCTTCTCTCTCTAAGAAGGTTCCTCCATTGAAGAACAAAGGAGAAGGTCAAGATTAGGGTTCAAGCGTCAAGATCTTCACTCAAATTTCATGGGTTAACATCAAACAAGGTATGGGAACCTCGATTCATGGAATACTTTCCTCCATGAAGCCCTCGCAACTCAATTTCGAAAATGGGTTTTATTGTTCAAAAACTAGGGTTTTCATTCTAGTCATTGGTTCTTCCTAAAATCATTTTCATTATGTTATTTGATGTATATTATGATTGATTTGATGTTTTAATGGTGATTTTATAGTAAAACTCCCCTTGAACCCATGAACTACCCCATGACCTCAATTTTATGAATTTCAATGAAGGTATTGATGCAAGGTGATTTCTACTATGTATTGTGGTTATGTTATTATTATTATGAAACCTTGCCTTATTCATGTTGATGATAGTATATCCTAAATGTAAGTGTGAGACTTTGTTCATGACCTTGCAAGGGGTAAATTGTGAAGGATTGTTCATGATTGTTGATAATTATAGATGAACTTATGAACTCATTTGAAAGGTGAGAATCCTATGACTATTGTGTGAATTGACGTGTTGTTAGAAGACTAATTTTCCCTATTAGTATGCCTTCACACATGTAGATACAATTCCATACTAATTATTTATAATTGGGAAATAATGCTTAGTATCGAGTGGATATGGAAAACGAGGAAAAGGCCCCTCTGCTAATGCAATAGGTTGGGTCATCTATAGTAAACTCATGAGATGGAAGCTCCTCCGCTAATGCAATAGGTTGGGTTTCTAGTAGCAATCTCTCTATCCCATAACTATGTGCCAAACATAGGACTTAGCTAGTGGATCCACTTAAAAGCTATATATTATTAGTTCTACCTTCGGCAAGTAGGAACGCCTTCTTTCGGTGTGGGGTTATTTGGCACTGGATTCCATGTAGCTCACATGGTCTATGTCGGTTATGGCTAATACTCCCTAATAACAATAAGATAATGAATATGATAGGAACTATACTATGACTTCTTAATGGGTTTACTTGGTAGGAGTGGGTGTATGGGACTTCATTCTTACATTACACAAGGAGACTTATTAGGATGTCATGGAATGGTTTCCTTATGGTATTATTAGATATGAATAGATGACTTTCCTCATGTTTAGTTCATGTACTTGTATAATTCCTCATTTATGACTATGGATTATGGTAAGCTTCAAGATTATGGTAATGAATATGTGGCTTCAAGGAATGCTTAGTAAGGTTGCTATTATGGGATGCCAACCATACATTGCACAAGTGTTTTTAGAGGTTGCTAAGGTATTGATATTACTATGTTATGAGTGTATTGTGACTATAGCTTGTCTTCTATGTTTTAAAATGCATATTGGATTTCCAAACTTGATAAATGCATACTTCCAAGAAGAATGTCCTATTTAACATATTTAAATGTTTTTATGCATGTTTCCATACATAGTACATATTTGTGCTAACCCCTTCTTTTCTTCATACTATGAGTATAGGTCCTGAACGTTGATTCATCACTTCCTTCTTCAAAGAAAAGCTTGAGTCGACTATTCCCTAAGTTTTGGTGAGTCCTCTCGTTCGAGGACTAGATGCTTATTTCAGTCTTATTTTTAGTCGTACTTTATTATGTTAAGACTTTCATTGATGTAAAGGGTTAAGTCCCTAATTTCATACTCTTATGTTTAGATGGTTTTTAATGAGACAAGTCTAGTATTTCCACAACTCTTTATATATGAAATTTGAAGTTTGACTTCAGTTTAGAAAAGTTTTAATTTTCCGCATTATTTCTTATGACATTATGTGTATGATTATGCTAAGGGCTTGTATGCGACCCCTTCGGGGTCAACTACGCCATGTTACGTCTAGGGGGTAACCCCGGGTCGTGACAATAGGTTGGTTCCGTCCGTAGGGTCCAAGGTTTGATGGTCTTTGATCCCACCTACGGTCAACCAATACTTCCCGTGGTTAGACCTACGGACCATCGGTCTGTCCGTAGGTGAGGGTCAATAGCCAATTAGAGAAAAAAGATTGTTGGGTCAACTTCAAACAGTCATATATTTTGGCACAAAATGAATAAGGTGGCTCAACCCCTATCAAATTAAAGATAATTGAATCCTCTTTCCAACACCACCAAGTTTACTAAATTATAAGCATAGAGTAAAAAGTTATGCTCATTTTAGTGAATCCCTGTCACAGAAGACCATGAACCACGACCCCAGTTAATGGCCAATAGTTCAAACGACGGTCTGTGAGTCCCACCGTGGATGGTATTCCTTTGGTTTTTTAGGGTCGTTTTGGTCTTTTCACTATGTGTTGGGGCACTTAAACTACGCTGTTTTATTTCTTTACTATGTCGTTTTACTTTGTCTAATCCTAATAACCTAGTCAGACATACCCATAACTCTCATTCTCCAAAAATCATACAAATTAAAACGGAAAGAAGAGAAAAAGGTGCCAATTTATTTCAAGAACAACGAGCAGTGTTTATCAAGTTTCACCACCGAAATCCTAAGGATTTTTCCATATATTTCATCACTAGGTATGTTCGATTTCACTAGTGGGTTCCTTTCATCCCCTAGAGCCATAGAATTCAGTCAGTTCCTTGATTCTACATAGCTTGTTTAGACTTAGGGTTTGAAAAAATCTTCGAGAATTGTTGTGATTTTAGTTACTATAGTATCCATAGTCTAATTAACATGTTTACTTGGAAACGTTGCTTAATTCCAGGTATAAAACTCAGAACCCTAGTTTGTGTAAATTCTCTTAGTTCATGAATTATACTTGCTAGGTCAGTTAAACAGAAAATTATGCTCCAAATTTTGAATATCACATTCTCAATATATAAATGTTGCTTTCTCAGTTATCATGTCAGTATTTTGAGCTATTAAATATTTAGTGCATTTTAGCTTCATATGGATTCAGTTGGGAGTAGACTTATCACTGAGTTAGACTAGGGTTCAGCATGCCCTCATAGTCCAAAAACTACATGCCCCATAGGATTATAAGTCCCCTCTGTTGGGCATCAATTTTTAGTGATCACGCCACAGTCCCTTGATACCACTTTTAAGGTATATTGGGTCTTCTCGATGGGGCATATACATTGCACTCCACGTTTAGCTCACCTGGTTTATGTCGGCTAATAACAGCTCCCACAGTTAGATTCTTAGTGCATTTGACCAGGTTGTCAGCGTGTTTATCACTATACAATTTAGCATGTTATCTTCAAGATTAATACTTGGTCGCATTCAACTTAGATTTTCATTTATATTTTAGTAGTTATATGCTTGCTCAGATTATGTCATTGCTCTATTACGCTTTTCTCAACCTATATATATTTGTACATCTTAGTATCTATATCCCGTATGTTCAGTACATTCCAAGTATTGACGTATACTCTGCGCTACATCCTTTCATAATGTAGGTTAAGGTACTCAGCATCCAGATGACGCTTAGATCGATTCTCGGTCCGCATTCAATAGCTTCGATGGTGAGTCCTCATATTCCGAGGACTATAGACATGCTTTCATTTTAGTCATTATTTGTAGCTCCAGTTTTGTTAGAGTTTGCTAGGGGCATGTCCCAGCAACTCAGCTCAGTTCGAGGCTTTTCAGACATAATAGTAAATTTAGCTTGAGTTGTTAAGTTGTTGTTTCAGTTATCACTAAACTCTTAATTTATTTCACTTATATTTAGACTATTTTGGTTTTTTTTCATTTTCAGATATCCATTGTTTTAGCCTCCGCATTGTGCATGTGTTAGTTAGTTTTTTTAAGTATGCTTATGATATGTCAGACTCAAGGTTAGCTTGGGGTCACTTGTGATCTTAGGTCCCGTATTACGTCAAGGGGTAGCCTTGGGGCGTGACATTTTACTAGGTCACTTGCTAATGAAATTAATCAATTAATATCTTGTGTTACAAAACCCCCCTTTTATAGATAACAAGTTAATTATCTTAAGTCTAGACCTTATTCCCTGAGGGATAGACCCTAACCTCTTATAGGTTGTTTATTTGAACAACGACCACTTATAGTTCTTTAGGGAGATGTAATTTTGGGTGTATAAAATTTTTGCACTGCTGCTGGTGGATAAAGTTTTAAGATTAAACTTTGTTATTTCATTATTAGTCAATTATTTCCTTATTTACGTTTTAGGTTTGTTTTTGTTTTCTATAGATTTATTCAAAGTGTATGCCAAGTACATAGAGTCAAGGTAACCCCATGATCCTTATTAATCCAGAATAGAAAATATATTGTGATGAATTGTAGGATGCGGTCAGAATCTAGGACTAGATGATGATCCAATCAAAGAGGGTCACGAGAATGTTTGTTGGAGTCCAACTTCCAAGAGTGGTGGAGGTACCTGCAAATAACCAAAACAACCCCATGACAGTGCAATATTATCAATCACCCAATGTGAGTGAAACTTTCAGGGTTGATTATAATGATGTGGGCTCAAGGGGTTCCATAGTTGTTCCTCCACTACCACGCGGACATACGTTTGTGGTTACTAGCAGTCTGAGCAAATGCATACATCCAGAGGGTCATTTCATGGATTGCCATCCGATGACCCATATGCTCATCTTAGTAAAGTCATCAACATGTGTAAGAGTAGTGTGGGAAGGTTAGACTTAAACATGGATACGGTCGGGTTTTGTTTGTTTCCATTATCATTGACATGTGATGCTATCGTTGGCTATCTGAGCTATCATATAACTCAATTACCACATGGAAGGAGCTGCATAAAGTGCTCTTGGAGAAGTATTTCATGGTATCCAAAAAGTTCAAGCTTAATTATAAACTGAATAACATTGTGGCTCTACCAAGGGAGTCAGTTTGTGATTCTTGGGATAGATTTATAGGTTTTACAAGAAGTGTGCCAAATCACCATATTTATGATGAATCTCTCAATGAGTTATTTTACAAAGGGCATGATGACAATGGAAAAGTAGTGTTAGATATTATTGCTGGAGGATCTTACGGGGCATATACATTTCAGAAGATTGCACTGAAACTTGAAAACATCTCCAAAAATACTAAAGCATGCAGCACTAGAACTTATGTTGCCGCAAAGAGCACTTTCTCGATACAAGCAACACAAATCAATCCAGTGATGATATTTGTGAAGAGATGGCATAGTTGAGAACAAAGGTGGGCCTATTATTAAAACATGTGAGTGGAAGTGCTGAGATAGTCAATCTAGTAAATTATCATAATAGAGCACTACCAGATGATGAGTATATATACGAAGAAAATTTACTATTCCATGTACAATTGGTATGTTACACTTTGCTAAGGCCTTATGTGACTTGGGTGCTAGCAAAAGTTTGATGTCTCTATCTGTGTTCAATAAGTTGGGCTTGGGAACCCCCAAACTAACTTTAGTGCGGCTACTTATGCTGATATGCTATGAAGAAACAAATTGGGGTTCTACAAGATGCTCTAGTAAAAGTTGAGGCATTCATATTTCTGGTCGATTTTATAATATTAGACTGCAAGGTTGACATTGAAATGCCTATCAATTTATGAAGATCATGAATTTTGATGCAGAGTATATTGAGCAGTACGATGATTTAGTTGTTGCATTTGATGGGGAAGATTATACTCATTGCTCACCAAAGAAGTTGGATTTAGATATGAAAAATTGAGAAACTCTACCAGCAAAACCATCAACTGATGAGCCTCTGAAGTTTGAACTAAAGGCTCTTCTATCTCATTTGTGGTACATGTTCTTAAGCCAAAATAATACTTTGCAATTCATTATTGCTACTAATTTAAATGACATACAAGTAGATGATTTGATATCGGTGTTGAAGTGATTTAAAAGGGCGATTGGATGGATGATTGTTAACATTATTGTTGTTCTACCTAGTCTATGTTCTAATAAGATCCAACCCATGCATGATAGTAAACCAAGTATTGAGCACTAGAAAATATTGAATACACCAATGCTAGAAGTTGTGAAGTAGGAGATTATCAAGTGGCTAGATATTGGAGTGATTTATCCGAACACAGAGAATGATTAGGTATGCCCAGTTTAATGAATGCTAAGGAAGGGAGAAATTAATGTGGTTCACAATATAAAGAATGAGCTTTTCCTTATGAGGCCAGTTACAGGTTGGAGGGTCTGCATGGATTATCGCACGTTGAATGTATGGATAGAGAAAGATCACTGCCCTATGTCATTTATGAACCAAATGTTAGATCATCTTTGTGGAAAGGGTGGGTAATGTTTTCTAGATGTGTATTGTTGCAACAATAAAATCTTTAGAACACAAGAAGACAAAGAGAAGACTATTTTCACCTGTCCTTATAGGGTGTTTGCTTTTAAAAGGATGTAATTCGTGCTATGTAATGCACCTGTGACTTTTTAATGTTGCAGGATGTCTATCTTTTATGATATGGTGAAAGACACTATCGAGGTATTTATGGATGATTTTTCGGTGGTTGTTGAATCATTTGATAATTTCATGTCGCACTTAGGTGATGTTTTAGAACGTTGTGAAGAATGTAATCTTGTGCTAAATCTGGAGAAGTGTCACTTTACTGTGAAAGAGGGCATAGTTATAGGTCACCGGATTTCTCATAAAGGTATCGAGGTTGATAGAGAAAAGATCAAGTTGATTGAAAAGTTGCCACTACTTATCTACGTGAAGAATGTTAGAATCTCTCAAGGACATACTAGTTTTTATCGAAGATTTAATAAAGATTTCTCCAAATTGTGCGCCCATTATGCAAGTTGCTTGAAAAAGAGCCAAAGTTTGAGTTCAATGATTCTTGTATGTTTAAAGAGTAGAAACAAAAGTTGATTTCTACATTGATTATTATTTCACCGGATTGGGGACAACCGTTTGAAATTATGTATAATGTGAGTGCGGTGGCTCTTGGCGTAGTCTGATGAGTCCACGATTTGGACTCATTTAGGGGTTTAATTTAATAGATTTAGTGTCCTCAAATGCTTATTTTTTGCCTATAACTGATGTAAATCCTTAATTTACAGGTATTTGGATTGAGGTACAAGACACTAATGAGCAAAAAGGAACGAGGCAGCTAAAAGAACTAAGAAAAGAAGGACTGGTGATCGTCCAACCCATTTTGTGAGTCGTCGAATGGTTATGATATCGCCTAAAGTTCTAGTGTGCGAAGTCCTGAAGGAGAAAATCAAGTCGGTGACAGAATTGAGCAGTTGACGTGTCACCGAACGGTTCCGCGATGCAGTGCTAAGATTGCCTAAAGTTACAGAACTTGAGGATGCTGAAGGCCAAAGTAAAAAGGCGATGGAATTGACTAAAGGTCGGATCGCTTAGTGGTTCGGCGATCCCGACTTATTGCGTCGAATAGTCCTTCGCAGCATATTTTTGGCGACTATAAATACATTTTCAAATATTATGTTTGGGATCGGAATTTTATTCTAAACATTCATTAGAGTAATTTCTTGAGTTTTGAACTGAGAGTATTGAGACAATATTTTCCTTAGCTTTGAAGAATTGAAGTTCTCCATTTTTGAGAAATTGGAAGTGGGACTTTGAGATTCTTCAACCTTGACCTTTGTAAAGATAAAATTAATCTTACCCAGTTGATGGAAACACAATTTGGTAACGATTTTTATCTTTTTATGATGTCTAGCTAAAACCCCAATTCTTGGGGTGTGATTATGGGTTGATTTAGCTGTTGGGTATTGCTAATTGATAATTTAAATGTTGTTTAAAAGTGATTTCAATCAGTAATTATGGTTTAATTTAAAGGGTTATAGTTGCAAATGCAACTCTTCCTTCGTGTTTTTGGCTCGCTGGAGAGAAAGGTTTTAAAACCAAGGTTATTGATTTGATGGTCTGTCGGTATTGGGTTTTCATGGGTTAAGCTTGAGAGACTGAATCCTAAACCCTTTTCCACACATTCATCTTGGGAGAGTGAATGGACTTAAGAGTAGGCTGTTCTTAATTTCTGCCTATTGGTGTTCGAGAGAAACCAATTTGATTTGGGGTAAATTGTTCGAGAGAAAGTTTATCCCCACTAAAGTCTACCTTATTCACTGATTTACATCTATTTACTATCAGTTGCAATTACCCATTTGTCTACCTTAGCCTATAATCCAATCACATCCAAAGAACCCGTCTCTTTACTAGTTAAATTTGTGTTATTTGATGTTGTTGTAGTTGATAATTAAAACCAAAACCCCCATATTTAACACTTGTGTCATCCTTAATTAGAACAATGCTTTTATTCGTAAATATCTTTACCTATGATTGACTTGAACATATTGATAGTTGGCTTTTGATTCTTAAACACGTACTACTCCCTGTGGGATTCGATCCCAACTCACTTAGTTGGGATATATTATTGACTAATGATCGTTGGCACTTAGAATTGGAAGAAGTGTCCTGATGAGTGAAATAAAAATGGCGTCACTGCCCGGGATCGAACTCGGGTCACCCGCGTAATAGGCGGGAATATTTACCACTATACTACAATGTGTTCATTTGTAGTACGAAATGTTGATGAGTCCACGATTTGGACTAATACAGTGCTTTATTTTAATAGATTTAGTGTTCTCAAATGCTTATATTGTGCCAGTAACTGATGTAAATCCTTGATTTCCACGTATTTGGATTGAATAACAAAGCATGGACACTAATGAGTAAAAAGGAACAAGGTGGCTAAAAGAACAAAGAAAAGAAGGTCTAGTGATCGCCCAACCCATTTGGTGAGTCACCGAATGGCTATGATCTCGCCTAAAGTTCCAATGTACAACATCTTAAAGGAGAAAATCAAGTCGGCGATA
Source organism: Solanum stenotomum (assembly GCF_019186545.1). NCBI lineage: Eukaryota > Viridiplantae > Streptophyta > Magnoliopsida > Solanales > Solanaceae > Solanum > Solanum stenotomum. The sequence continues at coordinate 51,598,688 of NC_064284.1, forward strand.
AAATGGAGCAATTGACGTGTCACCGAATGGTTCCGCGATATAGTGCTAAGATCGCCCAAAGTTACGAAAATTGAGGATGCTTAAGGCCAAAGTAAAAAAGCGATGGAATTGACCAAAGGGTGGATCACTGAGTGGTTTAGCGATCCCGATTTACTTCGTCGAATGGTCCTTCGCAGCATATTTTTGGCGACTATCGATATATTTTCAAACATTATGTTTGGGATCCAAATTTTATTCTAAACATTCATTAGAGTAATTTTTTGAGTTTTGAATTGAGAGTATTGAGACAATATTTTCGTTATTTTTGAAGAATTGAAGTTTTCCATTTTTGAGAAATTGGAAGTGGGTCTTTGAGATTCTTCAACCTTGACCTTTGTAAAGACGAAATTAATCTTACCCAATTGATGGAAACATAATTTGATAACGATTTTTATCTTTTTATGATGTCTAGCTAAAACCCCAATTCTTGGGGTGTGATTATGGATTAATTTAGTTGTTGGGTATTGTTAATTGATAGTTTAAATGTTGTTTAAAAGGGATTTCAATCAGTAATTGTGGTTTAATTTAAAGGGTTGTAGTTGCAACTGAAACTCTACCTTCGTGTTTTTGGCTTGCTCGAGAGAGAGGTTTTAAAACCAAGGTTACTCATTTGTTGGTCTGTGGGTATTGGGTTGTCATGGGGTCAGCTTGAGAGAGTGAATCTTAAACCCTTTTCGACACATTCAGCTCGAGAGAGTGAATGGACTAAAATGTATGCCGTTCTTAATTGCTGCTTATTGGTGTTTGAGAGAAACCAATTTGATTTGGGGTAAATTGTTTGAGAGAAAGTTTATCCCCATTAAATTCTAGCTTATTCACTGATTTACAGCTATTTACTATGAGTTGCAATTACCCATTTGTCTACCTTAGCCTACAATCCAATCACATCCCAAGAACATGTCTCTTTACTTGTTAATTTGTGTTATTTGTTGTTGTTGTAGTTGATAATTAAAACCAAAACCCCTATATTTGACACTTGTGTCATCCTAAATTTGAACTATGCTTATATTCGTAAATGTCTTTACCTATGATTGACTTGAACATATTCATACTTGGCTCTTGATTCTTAAAAACGTACCACTCCATGTGAGATTTGACCCCAACTCACTTAGTTGGGTTATATTACTAACTAACAATGGTTGGTACTTAGAATTGGAAGAACTGTCCTGATACGTGAAATCATAGTATTAGAGTAAACTGATGACAAGATTCTTCATCCCATATATTATGGGATCAAAGCTCAGAATGTTGCTCAAAAGAACTATACTGTCACTAAACAAGAATTGCTTGTTATAGTGTTCGCGTTCCAAAAGTTTAGATCCTATTTTCATGGAACTAAAGCCATTTTGCACACTCATCATGCAGCGTTGAGGTATCTTATGGCAGAGAAGGATGCAAAAGTGAGATTGATTCAATGAGTGTTATTGTTGAAAGAATTTGATTTTGAGGTAATAGATAGAAAAGGGACAGAAAAATCAAGTTGTTGATCACTTGTCCAGATTACAGGAAGAAGCAATGTTGAAGTGAGCTGGTGGAGTTGAAATTGATGATACATTTCTATACGAACAAGTTTTGGATGCTTTGTTTGATCTTATCCGTTAGTTCACCTATTTCACTAATTATTTGGTGAGTAATGTGGTGCTTTCAGATTTATGGTTTCACCAAATAAGAAAATCCATGTCCAATGTGAAGAACCTTTTCTGGAAGAAGCCTTATCTGTTTCGTGTCTACACCAATGGGAATATTTGTCATTATGTTCCTAAGATTGCGAAGATGAGTATATTGGAAGCTTGAAATTCGTCTCCTATTGGTGGTCATCATAGTGGTATCTGGACTGCTCATAAGATCTTGCAGTGTATGTATTATTGGCCTATGATTCACAAAGCTGCTCATGATTACTCCAAGTCTTGTGATCATTTTCAAAGAGAATGAGGTATTTCAAGGAAGAAAGAACTCCCACTTACTGCTATTTTGGAGATTTATTTGTTCGATGTTTTGGGCCTTGAATTAATGGGTCCATTTGTGAGTTCGAATGGGATGAAATAAATACTTTTTGTGGTTGACTATGTATCTAAATAGGTTGAACTTGTTGCACTTTCAAACAATAAAGGAAATAGTGTCACATGTATTCCTGAAAAAAGAATATCTTCTCTAGATTTAGTACATCAAGGGCCATTATAGGTGATGGAGGTTCTCATTTATTTAATATGTTGTTCAAGTCATTGTTTGAGAAGTATGTTCGACAATGTAAAGCAACTCCTTATCATCCATAGTCTAGTGGACAAGTTGAAATGTCCAATAGATAGATTTAAAAAATTCTTGCAAAGACAGTGAATGCTAACAAAACTGATTTGTCAAGAAAGCTTGACTATACTCTATGGGCCTATCGTACTACGATCAAAATTCCCATAGGTGTGTCTATTTACCAACTTGTGTTTAGAAAATCCTGTCATTTTCTTGTAGAGCTAGAGCATAAAGCTATATGGGCACTAAAGAAGTTGAATCTAGATTGGGGTGCTGCATCAAATCAAAGGTTGAACGAGTTGAATGGACTTGATGAGTTTCACCTAAAAGCATAGGAAAGTTTAGCGTTATACAAAGAAAAGACGAAGAAGTACCATGATCAAAAGAGCGAAAAGCATGAATTTGTTCCCGGTGATTTTATGTTGCCTGAATTTATTCCCAGTGATTTTGTGTTTCTCTTCAATCAAAGATTGCACTTGCTTCTCGGAAAGCTCAAATCAAAGTGGACGAGACTGTTGAGAGTTGTGCAACTATTTTTAGATAGAGCGGTTGAACATGAGAATCAGGAAGGAACAAGGTTAAAAGTGAAAGTTTAAAGGATAAAAATCTACCTAATGCAAAATAAGGAAGTCAAAGAGGTGACTAAAGAATGGGATCTTGATGATGTCTAATGTAATCAAAGATTTTGCGTCATGTCGTGCAGTTAAATCAAGCGTTGCTTGGGAGGCAACCAAAGATGTAATTTAGCTTGTTTATAAAATTTTCTATGTTTTAAGTTTGATTTTTGGATAGAATAGTCTAATTTATGGTTTGTGTTAAAAAAACTGTCAAGAAAATGTAAAAGGAGGTCCTACTGTTTTCTACACGTGCAGGAAAGAAAGAAAAAATCTGAAAAAAAAATATTGTGCAAAGGGTCCTACAGATGGGTTTAATGGATCGAAGGAATTCCTATGGACCGTAGGCCTTGTTCGTAGAACCTCGATGTGTTGAAAACATTGAGGACTAGTTCTATGTTTCCCATGTACGAGTCGTTGATAATTAGATGAACCATAGATTGTATCCGTAGAATTTGAGTCCAAATACTGTTGCGAGATTAGCTCTATGTAACACCCCGTAGCCTAAGGAGAAAATCTAGCAAATTCTTAGAACTTGCAGGTGTCACCAACGAAGGCAAACCATGCCCCGTGGGTGAGCCCCATTTGTGGACTCCATGGGGACTGTCTGAGGTAGTGAACCACAACCTGGACCCAGGACCCATGACCCGTTGATCAGTCCACGACCCGTGGTTTGGGTTCCATAGGTCCAAGGCTCCATTTTAGAGTCCGAGACCATGAACCACGATAGACTAGGATGGACTGTAGGTCCATCCACGGTTCTTCAGTCGTGGTCTTGTGGGTCAGACCTGGACAATGATTTTAGGGACTTAAAGGTCCTTTCCCATTTTAATTAAATCAATGTGGTGTCATTTTTCCTACATCTAGACCACCTATATAAGTATTTTTAACTCCTAAAATCCCCCAATAAAATCATTCTCTCAAATCCCAAAAGAAAACCGAAAACTCCTATCAAATATTCTCTCTCTAGAAGGAAGAAGAAGAAGGAAGAGATTGAAGCTAGGTCAAGTTTAAATACTCCAATCTCCAAGCTTTGGTGGGAATTGTGACCAAGGTATGATGGATTTTAATCCATGGGATCCTTCTTCCCATGGAGTCCCCTAGAATTCCCCAGTTGTGAAGTTTAAATCTCCAATTCTAGTTAGGGTTTATTCCAATATTGTGGGTTATGATGAATGTTGATCCATTTGACTTAATTGTGATTGTTTACTGTTGAATTAGTAGAATTACATTTTATTTGGCTGATGCCATTAAGGGAAACTTTATGGGCTTAGGCTTGTCCTTATATGATTGATGAATTATGAATAGAATTGCTTGAGAATGAAGCTTAGATGATGGTCATGAGATCTAGGGCTTTGAGAAAGCTTATGATGTTAATTGTTGGTAATTGATGTTATAGTTGAGGAAGAGATACTTCCCACATGAAATGCTTAATTATGAATGTATGAATGTGAAAGGCTTTCTCCCATTAGTGATTCTAGGTTGGAAGGTTTGCTCACCTAAAATGAATCTAGACTAAAATACTATGTAAATGGTGAGGTTAGAGGCGACTACCCTTGACCACCATATGAGAAGGATACGAGGTGATTTCCCACACTTCTTAGAATTGAACAAGAGGTGATTCCCTATGTTCCCAATATCATGAATGGACATAGAGGCGAGTGCCCATGCTCCGTATGAAATGATGTGGAGGCAAGTACCCGTGTCATATAATGTGATTGTGGAGGCGAGTACCCATGATCTTTAGGTAAGTAAGGCAAGAGGCGAATACCCATTAGCCTTTATAAGTTAGGCAATGAGGCTAATCCCCATGTCTTTAAAAGTAAGTATAACTTATGTGAACTATGATTATGAGGATTAATAGCTTGCATTGTTGCTTGAGGTACCTTCCTTGAAGTAAGTTGACTAAAAGGTGATGACCCATGTCTTGACTAAGGATTAGTAAGGTTGCTTGAAAGGTATTCCTTTCTTATTATGATATTGATTTATGTGCGTTGATTATGATTATGGTTTATATTAGCTAATCATGATGTTTATGTTGTTTATGCTAGCTATCATATTTAGTACTTGATTGTACTAACACATACTCTTGCCTACATTCTTATCTAATGTAGGGTCCGGCGACATAGATTGTCACACTCGTGGCTAGCTCTCTTGTTGATCAAGGAAGCAAAGATTTGGTGAGTCCTCATTAATTTCGAGGATGTGATTACCCTTTTCTCTTATGTCTTTCTTTTATGTCTTGGACTATTGTATGGGTTGTGTCCCAAGACTTTATTCATGTTGTTTAGATGGTTTGAGACTTCGATTGTGTCGAAATGTTTTAAATTTTTGCACCATTTTCTATTACTTAATTTTATGATATGCCAAGTGAATTGTATGGGGCCTCTCGGGGTCTTGTACGCCTTATTACATCTAGGGGCTAACCCTGGGTCGTGATAGTCTACGACTGCATAGTATGAACTATAGAAATTTATATGGTTTGTAGTTTATAATTGTAGACTCAAAGTATGTTTCCTAATTTTTTTTAAGTGTAGACTCAAATGAAGGAAGCCTTCTACGAATTATAGGAATTCCTATGGTTTTTAGGAGGGCTTTCGCCAATGTTATACCCCAAAAATGGATGTGATTTCACTTGTCTATTCCCACTTAGACAAGTCAACCTCAAACCAATGAAGATGAAAAAAAATGTGGAAATATAAAGCAAGAACAAGACAAAGCCATAAAGCTTATTTATTCTAAATAATACCCCAAAACCGGGTTGTCATGTCACATGTGTACAAGCCACCAATAAAAAATAGAATTCGAAAGATAAATACAAGGCTCATAGTCTTTGCTTCTCAAATAGAACAAAGAGTAATGTAAAGGAACATAAGGGTCCGCCTGGATGAAAAACAACTACCTCTCCAAATTCTTGACAAGCCTCAAAATTAGGAGAAGAAGAAGGAGATAACACGGGTCTGGGATCGGAACCTACAAAAGTTTCGAAGCAAGGAGTGAGTACAACAACATGGTATCTATATAAAAAAACCTAATAAAAAATTTAACCTCGCTAGAATTTGACTACTCGTTTCCATCACAACTGAACCTTATCAAATTACAACCTGCCAGAAATCAGCCCAACCTAGCAGTTCTATCATAAAATGTTCACAAGGCTTAATATTGAGAAACAAAAGTCACAAGTCAACAACCATCAAACACAATGTTAAGTATATCGATTACAGGAAACAAGTACATCAATCACAAGTAACAAATATGTCACACATAAGAATAGAAATTGTAACACCCCGGAAAACTAGTAAGTTAAACTAAAGCTTTATGTCAAGGTTTCTGAGTTTGATGTAAGGGGTAGAATTGTAAAATGGCTTCCCGTACTTAGAATGAGGGGTTTAGGGGTTAAATGTCAAGGTACGACTCCCCAAGGCCAACCAAGGGGTCCTTGAGCGTGGGTCCACCCACACCCCGTGGGTCCACCCACGCCCTGTGGGGGAGAGTTGTGGGTCAAGTGGTTCAAGTTAAGTTCCAGGCCACCACCCATGAAGATCCAGTATAGTCCGTAGACCCACCCACGGTCTGTGGGTTGGGGTCTCATGGGTGATGCAGTCTTGGGGTCAAGTTGGTTTTTTTGGTGGGGACTTAGGGGTCAATTTATTATTAGTTAGGGGTTAAGTGGTCTCGGTTTATTAGTAATTATACCACCTATATAAACCTAATAGACCCGTAAAACTAAATTAATTAAGTCATTCTTCTAAGACCCCAAAACAAACCCGATTCCCTCCAAGAAATTCTATCTCTAGAACTCCAAGGAAGAAGAAGAAGAAAGGTGAAGCTAGGGTTGAAGAATCAAGATTTTTTTCTTCAAATTCGTGGTAAATATTCAATAAGGTATGGTATTCCTTCATCCATGGATAGTTTTCATCCATGGTCCCCCTCCCAAACTAAATTTCAAAACTTGTAACTTTCCCAAAAGCTAGGGTTTTACTCCAAGTCATGGATTCACTTCAAAAACGATTTTAATGATTTAATATCTTTATATTATGATCAAATTGATGATTCCTTACTGTTTTCATGATGAATTTCCCAAGAATCCATGAATTTTCCTATTTTACCAATTTGGATCTTAAAATTGTGTATTGTTATATGTTGATCCAATTGAGTGGATAATGGTTGTTTATGGTGTAATTACATGATTCTAGTATGATTATACATGTGTTCTTGATCAATCTAAGGTTGTAGAGTTAAATTGATATAAATTAGTGAATTGAGGGTTTAGATGTGATCTTCTAAGATTGGTGAATTTCTTTATGAATTATTTGAAATTAGAGTAATTGATGTGAGGTCAAAATACATATTTTTAATTATTATTTACCTCATATTTATTTTTTGTATTTGTCCTTCTTGAGCATGAATTTTATGAATTGTGCTAAATGGTATATTTTATTTGTAGGATTAAATTGGTAAAAAAATGAAGAAGTTTGAAGCTAAAACTAATTAAACATGAAAGGTTGAAGAAGGAAATCAAGCAGATAACTTAATGGATTAAATTGAATAAAATAATATATTTATGTATATAAGGAAAGGCAGCTGCAATTCAAAATTTTCAATTTGCCTCTACTATTCACGTGTCACAATGGAAGGCAACAACAACAATAGAAACTTGACGCGGACAGCTTCACCGAAAAATAAAAAGGAATTCAATTCCTTTTGGTTTTAGATTCCTAATTTGTTTGGACTTAATTATTTTATTTAGGGTTTCCTATATCTATAAATAGTGAATAGAAATAATTATTTGAGAGCCAAGAACCAAGAAACAATACATAATATAAATTTGTTTCTAGTTTAGGAACTTTGGAAGAGCCACCGTGGAGGCCGGAGAATTGTTATTTATTCTTTCTTCTCCTTTATTATATATTTGTATTCACGATTAATTAAAGATAATTTAGCTATTGTTCTTAACTTTTTATGATTAACAGAAGCATATTTATTTTAATAAATTTTGATTGTGTTTTTGAGATAATGAGTAGCTAAATTTCATAACTAGGGTTGTAGGAACCATAAGATATTAGCAAAGTATGAATAATAACTAAGTGATTCTTGAATAGTGTTGATGCATGCATTGATAATTCTTTCGTATAAAAGTCTTTTTAACGGTGCGCAACGTTAGAACTCGCCTTGTTGCTACTTGCTAGACCAAGGAGGTAGTTAATAAGAAAATAATTATCAACATAGATTTAGTGTGATACTATCTATTAGTCTAATGTCAATTGGTGCGAGTGGGAAAACTAAGCCATATATTGATGTGATGTATAATATGAGGTAAAGGTAGGGGTTAGTAAATTATACACACGTAGCCGGACCAAGGTGTGGGGTGAAATTCTCTATTTGCCGGACCAAGGATTTAGAGATACATAACTTACCACTTTGCATGTGATACACTAGGATAAGATTACTGTTATTTGGATTACAACGTTATGAACTTATGGGGAACACATTCCTAGTTATTTCTAATAATCTGAATATAAATAAATACTTAGTTCAAAGCTATTTTTTTCTAGTTTATTTCAATTTAAATCCCCCCATTTTTATATAACGACTACCGAGTTAAATATTTGCTATTGACAATATTCTTCCATATTCTCTATGGGATCGACCCCTACTCATAGTTGGGTAAATATATTGCATACGATCGTCTATATTTCTTTTCAAGAAGTATATTTGGACGTTATCAAGAATGGCGCCTCTGCCGGGGAATGTGGCTATGAAATTGTCTTTACTATTTATTTTGACTTGTAGTCCTTTTTTTGTTTCTTAGGATTAGTTTTAATTTTATTATTATTATTATTATCATATTTATTTTACTCTTCTTGAGATGTCATCTGAATAAGTATGTAGTGATAAGTGTTCTTGCAATTCTTGTACTTATGATATTATGGATTCATATAGGCTATTTTTTTCACAACAAGTTAAGTTGTATGGGGACATGGAAGACTTGTTAATACTTTGCTATAAATCAATATGTAAGCGCAGTCGTGAATATACCTTTGAATTTGATCTCTATTATTTATATTGTGAGTTCAGTGCAAAGATTAAATCATATGACACCCAACAATTTAGTAATAATATGTGTGAAGAAGAAAAAATACTTATAAGTCAACTTGAAGAGCTAAGAGTGGAGGGCCAATTTCTTGATCATACAGTTATTGATGTTGCCATTGTTGATAAAAGTGCACTAGAGTTATGTAATGAAGTAGATAATATTATTTCTAAAAACTCTAGTATGCGTAAACATTAGGGTGTAAAAAATAGTACAGTTAGTAAGTTAGGGCACATTGGACCTCATTCAAATCATTTTTCCACATTATGTTTAGATGATGAGATATTAATCGAGTCATCTGAGCCTATCGAAGAGTGTATGGAGGAGGAACAATATGTCTATATTCTTGAATTTATTGTTCCAACATCGGAGAATTACATTCCTCACATAGGATCGAAGAAGTGCATAATGTGATATCTATTGCTTGGGACCTTTATTTTTATACCACCACCCATTGAGCGTAATAGAAAAATTGATGTGAAATTAGTGGTGCAAGTCATATCTTCAAACTGGAAGGAAAAATAGTAAAATTGATGGTGTCATGCCGCGACGTTAAATTAAGCGCTTATTGGCAGGTAACCCAATTAGTAGTGTAACTTCTTATTTTATTTTTATTTTATTTTATTAGTGTCACTTTTTTTCTTTTCTTGTTTGTTAGATTAGGGGAAGTCTGAGTACGAAAAAAAAGCGAAGGAGCATGTTTGAGCGTAAGTGTGGGGTGACGACCCTTGATGAAAATTAAGAAATCATGCTACTAGCTAGGCCTAAAGGTCTAAGGAAGTTTTCCCAATCCTTGTTTAAAATTTTATTTAATGCTTTGGGGACATAACATCTTTTAAAGTGTGGGGTGGAGGAATAAATTCCTATTTTTTATTGTTTTATTGAGTTTTTTTTTAGGATGGGTTTCTTGACTTTTGTTTTTGGTTCTTTTCCTGAGGATAGTCCATTTGAATCGAGTGTCTTTTATCTTTTTTTAGGAATAAATTTTATTTTTAAATCTTTTTTTTATTTTTTATTTTTTTTTGTACAGAAAAGAAAAGACCCTTTTGAGTTATGTGATACTTACTATTTGGGTCTAATTTTGAGTAGTACGTTCTTGTGAATGCTTGATTGCTAGTGAAATTGCAAACTTTTTGACATCTAGGTTCATGGTTGTGACTTTGTATATTGCTTATTTTATTTTGTAGTTTGTTATGATCATGTCTCTCTTAGAAGTGGAATTGGTCCATCTTCATTTGCTACTTGTGCCATGTGCAGTGAGATTTTGTTTATTCCATGTTTTGAATCTTAGTCTAGAACTTGCCCTGCATGTTATTGAAGCGAAATAAAAAGTGATGCTTTGTTTAGGAGATGATAATAGGCTTTCTTTGATTTGTCTGGTAAATTTTAGCCTTGTTAGATATTTTATCACTAGTTAGTCCTTTTGAGCCTGCAACCTTTTGTTGGTAGCCATATTTTTCTCTTGACTATTTTGTTGAATCTCTAATTTTTGCACCTTATTTCCTTGAGTATTATAGCATTGACTTATTCTAGTTGCTAATTCTTAAGAAAAAGGGATGGTTGAGTGAAAAGGTAATCAACGATAGCTACAAAAAAAAAGATGAACAAAAAAAGTTACCTTGATGATGACCCTGGTCCTTCCAAGGACATCGTGCACCTTAATGCATGTAAAATAAATAAGTTGAGGGTGGCCATTATGAAGGAAAACTTTACAAAAAAAAATGATTGAAACATTCTTGAGATGATGAGAATTGTTTGTGAAATAATTGTTGAAGAGAGGGCTGAAAATAAAGAGAAGAAAATAATGGGTGATGAAGTCTAAAATTGCAAAGTACTTAAGGAAGTGTAAGTCACTATTATATAGTTTTCCTACCCGTTCCCTAGCCTACATTACAATCCGTTAAAGTCCTATTTGATTCTATTCAAGCATGCTTAATTAGTGGAGATGTACATAATGGACAAACATATGGTTCTTTTTGCAAACATGTGAATATTCATTGTGAGTGTGAGAGTGTTCTTTGATGCTAAGTCTTTAATTTATATTCAATCTTTTTATTTGAGTGTGTGGACTATTTCTTCTTATGAGGGCACTTGTCTCATGATAGATAAGTGATTTTGTTAACTTTCTTTGATGAGAGTAGGTGACCAAGCTTAAATTTGATGAGTTCAAAGTCCTTCCTTGAGGTTAGGAGGTTAGAGGTTTGTTGTTTATTTGGATGTCTTGCATAATGATTGAGAAGTGTTCTTGATATTTTGAAATTGTTATATGGCCTAATTGTTTGTATTAACCAAAGTAATGACATTGCTAGTATGATTTTTTTAAATGAGTTTTAATGTTTGCTCGAGGATGAACAAATGTTTAAGTGTGGGCTGTTGATGTGAGGTCAAAATACATATTTTTAATCATTATTTGTCTTATATTTATTATTTATATTTGTCCTTTTTGAGCATGAATTTTATGAATTGTGCTAAATGGTATATTTTATTTGTAGGATTAAATTGGTGGAAAAATGAAGAAGTTTGGAGCTAAAATGAATTAAAGATGAAAGGTTGAAGAAGGAAATCAAAAAGACGACTTAATGAATTAAATTGAATAAAATAATATATTTATGTATATAAGGAAAGGGAGCTGCAATTCCAAATTTTCAATTTGCTACACGTGTCACAATGGAAGGCTTCAACAGCAAAACAAAATTGACGCGGACAGCTTCACCGAAAATAAAAAGGAATTAAATTCCTTTTGGTTTTGGACTCCTAATTTGTTTGGACTTAATTATTTTATTTAGGATTTTCTACATCTATAAATAGTGCATAGAAATAATTATTTCAGAGCCAAGAATCAAGAAACAATACATAATATAAAAAAATTCTAGTTTATGAACTTTGGAAGAGTCGCCGTGGAGGCAAGAGAATTATGGTTTATTCTTTCTTCTCCTTTATTATATATTTGCATTTGTGATTAATAAAAGATAGTTTAGCTATTGTTCTTAACTCTTTATGATTAACACAAGCATATTTATTTTAATAAATTTTGATTGTGTTTTTGAGATAATGAGTAGCTAAATTTCATAACTAGGGTTGTGGGAACCATAAGCGATTAGCAAAGTATGAATAGTGTTGAAGAATGCATTGATAGTTCTTTCGTATAGAAGTCTTTTTAACGGTGCGCAACGTTAGAACTCGCCTTGTTGCTACTTGCCGGACCAAGGAGGTAGTTAATAAGAGAGGAATTTTGAACATAGATTTAGTGTGATACTATCTAATAGTCTAATGCCAATTGGTGTGAGGGTGAAAACTAAGCCATACATTAATGTGATGTCTAATATGAGGTAAAGGTAAGTGTTAATAAATAGGGTCAGTTTTGAGAATGGTGAGAGGTTTCAGCATTGTAGTGCCATTTGTACGAGCTCACTCGTACAAAAGAAAGCGGATCCTGGGGCTTTCACTATTCCATGCACCATCGGTAAGATGCACTTTGCAAAAGCTTTGTATGATTTGGGTGCCAACATTAACTTGATGCCATTGTCGATTTATAAGAAGTTGGGTTTAGGAGCTCCAAAACCAACTCCGATGGGTTTACTTATAGCTGATAGAACTATGAAAAAGCCCATTGGAGTGCTTCAAGATGTCCTTGTGAAAGTGGGGCCATTCATTTTTCTGAAGGACTTTGTTATACTTGATTGCGAGGTTGACTTTGAGGTCCCTATCATCTTAGGGAGACCATTCCATGCTACTGGGCGTGCCTTAGTTGATATGGAGAGAGGGCAGATGAAGTTCCAACTAAATAAGGAGGAGGTGACCTTTAACGTCTGTAAGTCTATTAAGCAAGAAAGTGATCTTAAATCGGTATCGGTGGTGAGTTATACTTTTGGAAGAGGTGCTGAAGTGTTTAGTAAGGAGAAGTTAGGTGTAACCTTGTACACGGAGAAGAAGCACCATGCTCAAAAGACAGAAAAGCGCAAACTAGCTCCTGGTGATCTGGTGTTGTACAAATCAAGGTTGTGTTGTTTTCTGGGCAGATCTAAGTCCCAGTGGACTAGACCATTCAGAGTTACCCAAGTGTCCCCACATGGAGTGGTTGAGCTCCAGAAAAGGAATGGGACAAGGTTCAAAGCCAATAAGAGAGGGATAAAAAGGTACATGGGAAATTCTGAGAGTGTAAATACAGTGATACATGCATGGCATCTTGATGAAGTCTGGGTAATCAAGGGACCTGCGTTGTGCCGCGACGTTAAATCAAGCGCTGCTTGAGAGGCAACCCAAGATGTACAATCTTGCCAACTATAAGTTTTGTTTTGCGTATAGTAGTTTCTTTGGTTAATTACATCTTTGTATTCAATTAGATAGGTGCTTTAATATCTTGGTCAGTGTTGGCTAGATATAGCATAGGGTCCGTGTCTAAAAAATGTCCAGAAAATATAAAAAGAATGGCCTAATGGTTGCTACATGGTGCATAGGTCTACGGACCCCATCGACAGTCCGTAGTCAATTTTACGGAACGTAAATGGCGTTTGTAGATCCCAGTTAAGTGTCTGAAATTTTATAAAGTGTGAATGTGATATACGGTCCCTATCTACGCAGTCTGAAATTTTACAAAGTGTGAAGGTGATCTACGGTCCCCATCTACGGACCGTAGATCGACCTACAAATCGTAAGTGTGGTCTCGTAGGTCCAACCATAGCTAAACCAGACCCACCCGCTTATTGATGGTTCTTCGGCGCTAAGCGCCACAGGTTTGCTTCACCCAAATCCATAATTTTTTACTGCTTTTTGTGTGCATTGGGGACAATTGCACCCATTTTTGTTGGGGGTGGGGTAAATGGATTGTGAGTGATAGGGTGAAGTTTGAATAACCCAACTCATAATCTTCTCTTAGGGTTTTCTAGCTTGTGTTCTTTTTCCCCAAGAGACGGCTTAATTTTTGTTGAACCGACATGCTTAGGATTGTATGTGTAGAAGCATGAGAAAGAATGATAGCATAAGCATGATGGCATGAGCTTGTTAAAAAAAATGATACCTGTCTAAAGATATTGAAACGTTTGCTAAAATATGTAGGCTAGAATGAGTTGAATGTGTTGGCTCTGAGTATCACATGATAATGAATCAACTTGATGGCATGACTTAAGCTAAAACTTGAACTGGGTAATATAATAATTTGATAATGAAACTATGTGCCAAAAGTGTGTGAGAATAGTTGATTGTTCAAATAGTTTTTGTGCCAATCTAGAACTTGCCCGGTTAGTCCTGCTAAGACATTCTACTCTAGAGGCTAGGAAGTGATCATAGGCCCTTGTTTTGATAAGTCCGTAAATTCCCTAAAAGAAGAATCCAACNGCTAGGAAGTGATCATAGGCCCTTGTTCTGATAAGTCCATAAATTGCCTAAAACAAGAATCCAACCAAATGAAATAAATGCTCCCTTTGATCCAAATGCTTTGAGCCTATATTAGACCATTTCTTTCCAAACCCTTAACTCACCTTCCCATAATCTAGTATGTTGGCCCCGGTCCCTCCTTGGACATGTGCACCTCGACTTAGGCCAAAAGCCTAAGTTGATGGTGGCTAATTTAAAAAGTAACCTCAATATTGGCCCTGATCCAACATCGGGTATTGTGTACCTTAATTAATGGAAAATTCATAAGTTGAGGGTGACTATGAAAGAGGAAACCGAAACAAAAATGGGTATGAAAAGAGTTTGATGTTGAAAAAGAGAAAAAGAAAAGAGAGGAAAGGATGTGACTTGTTGAAAGCTAAAGAAAAGAATAAAATGCAAGAAAAAGATGAAAGTGAAAAATAAAGAGCGACAAAGTCTAAAGTCACATCCATGGTTGAAGAGAATCAAGGGAAAGAAGGTAAAACGATAGGATGTCAAAAATAGGGCAAAAAGAGGTAGAAAGCCTAATGTAATGTCAAGGAGGGCAGAAACTCACTAAAAAGTACCCAAATGTACCACACCTGACCCCGAACCTACGTTACAAGCCAAGAAAGTCCTATAGTGATCCTAGAACCTAGTTTGGAGAGTCTAAGCAGTGAAAATAAGGGCAAACCTATGGTATTGAGCACTAACTGTACTTGAAGTTATTTCTGAGTGAGAGTGTTGAATGAATCCTTGTAGTAAAAATCAAATTCATTGTGTGAAAAAAGGATTTCATTTAAAGTAAGGGCACTAGTTACATTGTCGGAAAGTTGGTACCTTGGTGATAGTAAAATAGTGTATGTTGTATGTTGGTTGGTCGGTCTTTGTCATGTAGAAAAGATTTGCACCCGAGAAGAGAGTCAGGATAGAGAGCCATGTGAGTGCTTGCTTCTATACATGTGTTATTTAGAGTCTTAATGCGTCGCTTGAGGACAAACAACAAATTTAAGTTTAGGGTGTTGATATACCATGAGTTTACGGTATTCTTAATACATTTCACTTAAAAGTTGTGTGTGTCTAGGGCCTTTTTGTATTAGTTTTTATGTGATTTTGTTGTGTTTTTACAGGAAATATGTTTGGACGTAGAAATAAAGAGACAGCTGAAAGATGTGCAGAAAAAGGCATCTACGGAGATGATCTTCGTACCGTAGGTCCATTGACGCTCCGTAGAAGGTGATCGTAGATCAACAAGCAAGGCATGAAAGGCAAATCAGGGAAATCTGACCAAGTCTGGAACCACTGTGGCCATTGACGGTCCGTAAATTGATCTACGGACCGCACTGCTGATCCATAGAATGATACTACGAGGGTTCCAGTAGCTGATTTTTGAAGATTCTAAGTGTGGAGCTACGGAGAGGGATCGACGGACCGTAGTTCGATCTATGATATGTACTGGTGGTCTGTCGTTTGCTTCAGAGAAGTTGAGTTTTGGAAGATGAAAATATTGCCTATGTCCTGGGTGACGGAAGTGATTCACGGACCGTAGATCCATTGACGGACCGTGAGTCAGTGTCGTGGAGTGAAGATGCCTACCTGAACATAATTTCTTTATTTCGTTTTTATAGGGCATGAAAACCTCATTTTTGGGGGTTAGACTTCATTACTTTAGTTCTACTTTTTGACTTTGGATTTTATTTTTGCAAACCTAGCAATTCTTAATTTTCTAAGTTGGTTTTAAAGGTTTTGGGTTTTGAAATTTAAGTTGAAATTCCAGGTTAGTTATTCTTAATTACGTAAGTTGATAATTCTTTCATCTAAAAACAATGAATTGTGTTCATATGATTATGCGTAACTAAACTCCACAACTAGGGTTGTGGGAACCATGAGCGATCAACAAAGTATGAATAGTAAATAAGCAATTCTTGAATAGTGTTTTTCATGCATTGATAATTCTTTCGTATAGAAGTCTTTTTAACAGTGCGCAACGTTAGAACTCGCCTTGTTGCTATTTACCGGACCAAGGAGGTAGTTAATAAGAAAAGAATTATCAACATAGATTTAGTGTGATACTATCTAATAGTCTAATGTCAATTGGTGCGAGGGTGAAAACCAAGCCATACATTGATGTGATGTCTAATATGAGGTAAAGGTAAGGATTAGTAAATTATACACACATAGCCGGACCAAGGTGCGGGATGAAATTCTCTATTTGCCGGAACAAGGATTTAGAGATACATAACTTACCACTTTGCATGTGATACACTAGGATAGGATTACTATTATTAGGATTATCGCGTTATGAGCTTATGGGGAACACATTCCTAGTTATTTCTAATAATCTGAATATAAATAAATATGTAGTGCAAAGATATTTTTTATTGTGTTTGGGTTATTTCAATTTCAATCCCCCCATTTTTATATAACGACTACCGAGTTAAATATTTGCTATTGATAATATTCTTCCATATTCTCTATGTGATCGACCCCGACTCATAGTTGGGTAAATATATTACATATGATCGTTTATATTTCTTTTCAAGAAGTATATTTGGATGTGATCAGTAACTATATATGAATTAGTTAAAGGTAAAGCTTGTAGACATGAATTACTTAGCCTAGGGCTTATAGGATGAATCATGACTATGTAGTGTTGAGATTGAGTTTACATGATGATACATGATTAAATTACTTAAGAATGAAGCATGTGGTTAGATGTCCTTGAGAATTAGGCATTTATAATGACCATGTGAAGTATTGGTTGAAAGTAAGGCTTATAGTATGATTATGATTTCTAGGGCTATGAGGGTACAAGCTAATATGAATGAACCAAGAATGTTAATACTTTTGGTGTGAATCCATCAAGCATGTTGAATTGTATATGGTATTATTGTGGAAAGGCTTCACCAACATGACCTATGTTTTGAGTATATGAGATTATGCATGTAATGACTTGATTACTTGAACTATGATTATATCCCTGCCTAATATATTAAATTCTAGATGTGTTGATTGAATATGGTCCTTGGTCCTTGAAAGGGAAAGATATGATGTTATTCATGGTTTATGAAGGTTGTGTACATGCTTTAAGAACACCTTATGAGAAAGTAAAGTGATTATGTCTTTGATATAATTGTGGTGTTGTTAAAAGGCTATTTTCACACACACACTTATGGATGACTATGAATGAAAAGACCATGATTATGATGATATTATTATGTTGATTGAAAGACTATTCTCATGAACACATAATGAACATGAAGTGAAAGGTTTTCTCAAATAATGAAGCTTCTAGGTTGAAAGTCGGTTCTCATCCAATTGAATCTAACCTGAAGACATGGACGGTGAAAGTTTATTCTCACGCATGATCTAATGAGCTATCCTAATGAAACAAGTTAGGATTCAATAAGTACTCCATGGGAATTATGCTAAGCACCGAGTGGATATTGAATATGAGATAGAAGGTCTCCTGTTAACTAAGGTCGGGTTTCTAAAAGTAATCTCACGAGATGGAAGCTCACCCGTTAAGTAAGGTTGGTGTTTCTAGTAGCAATCTCCATATCCCATAATTGTGTGCCCTCGTAGGTTATTTAGCTATTATATCCACGTTAAAGCTAATACATTTTAGTTCTACCTTAGGCAAGTAGGACACCTCTTTTCGGTGTGGGGCATGACACTGAATTCTATGTTAAGCTCACATGGTCTATGTCGATTACCGCTAATTCCCACTATGAACAAGAATATGAGTTATGAACTATGGTTACTCAAGAAGCTCTACTTAGTGTGGGTAGGGGTATGAGACTTCATCTATGCATTGCACAAATAGGCTTTGAGAGTAGTTATGGTGTGTACCTTTTATGTTATGATGATTTAGGAAATTGAGTATGTTTAATCTGGATTGTTGCTATGAGTTGCTTTCCTTGATATGACTTGGTAAATGTGAAGGCTTCCTTGTCTGTGAGTATTATCTAAAGATGATATCAGAGAATGGTAAGTATGATTATGGGGACTTAAAAGTGGTACTCAGTGTAGATGGGATTATGGAATCTTATCTATGCATTGCACAAGTATAACTTAGGGTTACTTATGAGATGGTTCTATTATGCTATTATGATTTATATGATGAATATGATTGTGTATTATGCTTTTATACTAATGTGCTTGGTGATTCTCAAACTTAGTAAAGTGCATGCTTTTCAACTTAAATGTCCATTATAGCATGTTTTCAAGGTTTTTATGCATGGCTATCATACTTGGTGCATTTTTGTACCAACTCATATTTTCTATATTTTTCCCAAAGTGTAGGGTTTGGGGATATCGATTTTCATCCTCCTGGCTAGGTTCATAGTCGATCAAGAAGAGATGTTATGGTGTGTCCTCATAGCATTCGAGGGCTTGACGACGATGTCCTTTAAGTCCTTTTATGTTTTAGACTTTTGTATGGGCTGCAAGTTTTAGTTTAAATTGTTATAGATGGTTTGAAACAAATTGTAGACTTTCACTTGTTTTTATAAAAGGCTTCGATTGTAAAGAAAAAGTTTTGAATTTCCGCACCATTTCCTATTATCTTATGTTATGATATGCTAAGAGGATTTTAAGAGTCTTGCGTCGTGTCACATCTAGGGAGTACTCCTGGGTTGTGACAGAAATGCATCAAATCACCAAAAATAATCTCTCGCCAGAACCATTTCCCATCGGCATAGTGTCACTAGCCGAAATCATGTTTCATCGGCTGTGTATGAAATCACTAGACAGAACCATTTCCCATCGACTTTATATATCACTAGCCGAAACCACTACCCATCAACTTTATATCAATCACTAGTCGGAACCATTTCTCGTCGGCTTTATATTAATCACTAGCTGGAACCATTTCTCATCACTTTATATCAATTGTTTCCACAGACCTCTGCATCACAACAATCACATGTTTCATCACCATGTTCAACAATCAATGCACAAAAGCAATATCACACCACACCAAGAGACAACAAGTCCTGTAATTCAACTCCACATTCAAGACTTCAACGCATTTCATCAAATCAATCAAATAGGGTAACAACAAGAAAATTCACAAATTGCGTTATAATCACTAACACTTTTAATTTACCTTTTTAAAATTTATTAACATTAATCAAGTGGAGTAATAAGACCCTTCACCTCATTCTGGATTACTCCCCAGCACTCATACAATGAAGATAAGTAGACAATCCTAATAATTACAAATGTGAAGAGATCACTTGCCTTAAATCAATCAATAATCACTTTAAGAGTTGATTCTTCCACTTATGAATCACATCCAGGGCCAAACAATCTATAAAAATCAAGTATTCACAATCACTCATAGGAATCACCAATTCCCACATCAAATATATAGAGAAATAGGTCAATCAACTCAAAACTCACATTCAAAATAGAGGTTTGAATTTGGAAACCAATACTTGAAGATGATGTCTAAGGCTTTACGAACTCATTAGTAAAAACCATTTCAATGAGGGCGATCAAAATCACTTAAAAATCACCATTATAGATTAAAACTCAAATTCGTGCAAAACCATGTCATTTTCCAAATCAAATCTCAACTTGTGATGTTAGAATTCATAAATAATCAAAGGGAAATTAAGGATTAGGGTCATAAAAGCTTACAAAAATGATTTCTCACGAGAAATCATTTCCAAAATCGCCACCAACAGTTCCCTAAGCTCAAAAATTGAAAATGGGTCATAAGTCCTGAAATTTGCAAGTCAAAACCCTCTTATTATGTCGTGAAAGAAAACCCCACCAAAAAGGTGCCTCTCGAAAAAGTTAACTCCTCCTCGCTTTTGTGAAGTTCGCCTAAGCGTAGAGGCTCTCGCTTTTGCGAAGGTTGCTTAAATCACTATCCTTCGTAAGAGTGAGAGATTGTAGACACCAGCAACTTAGCCAACTCACAAAACATTGAAAGGACCTCAGAATTTGTTTTGAACCCCGTACACATAAACCAAATATGCAAATCAATTGTACTCAATATTCCGGACTCAATGGACCAATTGAAAAATTAATTTGAGGTCTCCTTTGACTCAACATTCATGAAAGCTACAAGATACTAACTATCACGACCTAAGGGTACACCATAGACGTAACAGGGCGTACTTGATCCCAAAGGAGGTCTCATACAAGACCTTAGCATAATCATATACAGAAGTAATAGAAATGATGTGGAAATTTAAAACATTACGATCGAAGTCTTTTTCATAAAAGAAATATAAGAGTCTAGACCTTGTCTCAATCACCATCTAATACAAGCGAATACAATCTTAGGGTCTTGACCCTTTACAACATAGTCTTGAAAATAGAAAATATCAAAGGGACTAGAAATGAATAATTTCTTGTCCTCGAACCATGAGGACTCTCCAAGCTTGGAGAATAGTCAACCCAAGCTTTACTTGAAAGGAGAAGTAAGCCTCAACGATCGGAACCTACACTTATAGAAAATGTAGAAAATATGGGTTAGCACAAAATTGTACTAAGTATGGAAGCCATGCATAAAAATACTCAAATCATGTAAAAAAGGACAATCAGTTGAAATCATGCACTTTTGTACAGTTTAAGAACCATCAGGCACATTTAGAGTAATTACATAATCAAACTATTTCATAAGCAACCCAAGGCTACCATAATCATGCATAAGTTACCTTGACTTCATCCATAGCCAACACTCATAGACAAGGAGTCATTGATGTTCGTATCTTATAATAAGTAAAGTAACCTTTAGCAACAATTCATATCTTGCATACATAGTTTCATATATCTTCATAGCATAAGGGAACCACACGATAACATCATTATAAGTCTACTTGTGCAATGTACAAGTTAAGTCCCATACCCCCACTCACACTAAGCAAAGCTCATTAAGAAGTCATAGGTATAGTTCATGTGCATTTTCATATTCATGTAGAGCATTCATTAACTCATAAAGCATCATGTCAAAAAAGAACATACAACAATCACTCACAAAGCTTACTTGTGCCATGCATGAATGGAGTTCCATACCCCCATTTATACTAGGTAGAACCTATTGAGAAACCATAGTAAATAATTCATGTTCTTTTTCATAGTTCATATTCATGTTCAAGTCATGTAGGGAAAATAGCCTTAACCGACATAGACCATGTGAGCTACATGGAATCCGGTGTCATGCCCCACACCGAAAAGAGGTGTTCTACTTGCCTAAGGTAGAACTAACATGTTTAGATTTTTAGGTGGATCCACTATCTAAAGACCTATGTGGGCACATAGTTATGGGATAAGGAGATTGCTACTAGAACCCCGGACTAACTGAGGTAAAAGGTTTCCATCTCATGCGACAGATGTTTTGGGAAGACGAACTAACTGACATAAAAGCTTCCATCTCATGTTCATATCCACTCGGTGCTAAGCTTAATTACCTTTAATATTCATGTTAAGTCTTTACATAAGTTCATGTTCATGAAAGAATGCCTTAGCTCTCAAACACGCATGGTATCATGGTAGCTCATGGATTAGGTGAGAATGACCTTTCAACTTTAGAATCGTTTATAAGTAAACCTTTCACATAATGTGCATAATGTTTCATTAGAATAGCATTTTAATCAATACAATAACATTATCAAAATCATAGACATTTCATGCATAGCCATGTGATAGGCTATGGGCAAAAGGATCTTGTAACAATACCACAATTACACAATAGTCATATGATCTTCACTATCTTAGTGAATCATGAGTTCATATACAATCCTCATCAACATGTACAAACCCTAATAATTTTCTCTTCAAGGCTATGAATCAAACTCAACCCAAACATCTAGAATTTCTACATTAGATAGGGGAATATGATGATTCAATTACTCAGACAATATTAACATAATCAATTGACATGCTTCTATAATCAATCAACCCACATCATGACTTCACAATTTAGCAATAAGGGAGATTCATGGGTTCTTGGGGGGATTTTTATCATAATTCAACAATTAATCAACAATTCAACTGTAATTCACCCTAATCAACTATAAATCAACAGTTGAATTCGTTTCGAAAGAGAACGCATGACTTATATTGAAACCCTAGGGCTTTGGGGGGAAATTAGAAGGTTGAAATCATGTTTTAAAGGAACTCTATGTGTGAAAGCTACCAATATATGAAAAGCCACCATACCTTAGAAAGATTTCCACACGAAATTGAAGAAGAAAGGCTGCTCCTTGAACCCTAAGCTTCAATGGAGTCTTAGAGAGAGAAATATTGGAGAGGGGAGTAGGTTTTTAGTTTTAGTTTTGTTAGTTATGAGGTGTTAAAGAGGTGGTTAATAGTTAGTTACTACTTATATATGTCTAAATAACCAATATAAAGCGTCCCACCCTTGAATAATTCAAATAGAATTTACCTAAATTAACTCACCCTAGGTTAAAACTTGAGACAACTTTATAGACCCCATCCAAGACCCCCACCCATGGGGCGTGGATGGACCCATGGACCGTACTTGTCACTCGTGGGTTAGGTATGAGGCTTGTCATTTTTGCCAAGGTGCAGACCTCACTGACGAGATACCACCCACTGGCGTGAGTAGGTCTACGGACCGTACAACATGCTCGTAGTTTCTTTTAGAGACTTGGTTAATTTGGGGGAGGTCTAGCCTAGACTTACGACCCCCACCTATGGGGTGTGAGTCCACCCACGGCTCATGGGTGCCCATTTTGTGTGTGACTACCTTGACGCAACTTTTTGGCTGCAAACAAAGGCCCTCCTCAATGACCCTTGGTTGGTCCTTGGGGGTCATGTCTTAACAGTTAGGTCCTAACACACTTGTACCTACTTAGGGAGGTTATTTTAAGAATCTAATCTTTACATTCAATCCCATTAGGCTACGAGTTCACATAATAGGCTCTAGCTTAGTTCATTAGTTTTCCAGAGTGTTACATTATCTTTCCTTTAGGAACATTCGTCCCAAAATGATGATCTTGACACCAAACTAAATTAGAAACTAAAGACTAGCAGCCCATCATGAATGAAACATCAACAATGTGCAAAACTCAAAACTGTACTATTCACTTCACGCATTATTCTAAAGGAGGAAACTTCAAATCCATCTCAAGACAAGGCTAATGCAATACAAGGGAGTAGGAATTCAAACTCATCAATTCACATAAACATGGGAGGGACTGCCTTCTCCAACTTAAAGCAAGCTCAACACAACAATCATGGAGTCAATATGTCATTTCATAAGAAGCACATCTAAGCATGTTCACCAAATCAGCCCATGAAGTCAAATATACCATCATCAAACAAAAAATGCATAATCAACATGAGGGACACAAAAATCACAAAAATTCATTTTACACTGACATGAATTTCATCAAGAACATGCATAACATAAGGAAACCATGGAAAACTCATACAATACACATGACTCCCAAAACACTAAAACTCAAGAGGTACTACTTACCTTAAGATTGAGTAGGAGTAGATGGAAAAAGATAAGGATTTCGGGACTTCATATCGGCCTCGGCGTCCCAAGTAGCACCCTCAACTAAGTGATTCCTCCATAAAACCTTAACGGAAGCTACTTCCTTATTTCTCAATCTCTTGACTTGTCGGTCAAGGATTTTTACCAGAAACTCCTCATGGAGAGGCTTTCATCAACAACTAACCCCTGTAGAGGAACAATGTATACCGGGTCCCCAATGCACTTCTGAAACATGGAAACATGAAACATCGGGTGAATTAGAGCCAACTCATTTGGTAAGTCTAACTCATATAGTACTTTCCAACATGTTTCAAGACTAGGTATGGTCCCACATACTGGGGACTAAGCTTCCCCTTTCTACCAATCCTCATCAGACCTTTCATAGGTGAAATTTTCAAGTAGACCCAATCACAAATTTCATATTCTAAATCCCTTATTCTAACATCGGTATATCACTTTTGTCGACTTTGGGCCGTCTTCAACCTCTCTCTAATGAGNTACCGGGGACTAAGCTTCCCCTTTCTACCAATCCTCATCAGACCTTTCATAGGTGAGATTTTCAAGTAGACCCAATCACAAATTTCATATTCTAAATCCCTTATTCTAACATCGGTATATCACTTTTGTCGACTTTGGGCCGTCTTCAACCTCTCTCTAATGAGTCAAACTTTTTCAATGGCCTCATAAACTAGTTCGAGACAAATTAGAGCAATCTCACCTACTTCAATTCAACCAACCAGAGATCTAAACCTCATACCATACAATGCTTCAAAAGGAGAAATGGCAATACTTGAGTGGTAACTGTTATTTTAGGCAAACTCTATCAATGGTAGATGGTCATCCCAATTACCCTTGAAATCTATAACACATGCCCTCAGCATGTCCTCTAAGGTTTGAATGGTGCGCTCCGCTTGACCATCCATTTGAGGGTGGAAAGCGGTACTAAGCTTAACATTGGTACCAAGCCCTTTTTTGAATGCCTTCAAAAAGTGTGAAGTAAATTGAGTACCCCGATCCGAAATAATAGACACAGGAACCCCATGCAACCTCACTATCTCCTTGATGTACAATTTTGCATAGTCGTCCGCCAAATAAGAAACCTTGATGAGAATAAAGTGGGCTGATTTTGTTATTCTATCCACAATTAACCAAATAGAATTATCTTGCCTTCTAGTACGAGGCAAACCCACAACAAAGTCCATATTCACATCCTCCCACTTCCAAGTGGGAATATCTATATATTGGGACAAACCTCCCGGTCTTAGGTGTTCAGCCTTAACTTGTTGACCATTCAGACATTTGGCCACAAAACCCGCTATATTCTTTTTCATGCCATTCCACCAATAGACTTCCCTTAGATCACGATACATCTTGGTGGCTCCTGGATGAATAGAATACCGTGAACCATGAGCCTCCTCTAAAATTTGCTCTCTCAAGCCATCAACATCTGGAACACATAAACGACCTTGGTACCTAAGCACCCTATCTCGCCATTGGAAGAAAGACTCAACGGACTTGTTGAGCACTAATTCTTTCAACTTCATTAACATGGGATCAAGGTGTTGCTTGGACTTTACGTCTATTACAAAGGATGATTCATAACCATTATGGACCATGACTCCACCGTTGGTGGAATCCATTAGTTGGACACCTAACCGGGCCAACCTATGTACATCACGAACTAACTACTTCTTCTCATCATCTACATGGGCTACACTACCCATGGACAATCGAATTAGGGCATCCACAACTACATTAGCTTTGTCGGGGTGGTAAAGGACACTTATGTCATAATCCTTTAAAAGTTCTAACCACTTTCTTTGTCGGAGATCATGTCTTGTTGGGTAAACACATATTGAAGACTCATGTGATCGGTGAAAATATCTACATGGACCCCATATAGTAGTGCCTCCATATTTTCAAGGCAAACACCACCGCTGCTAATTCGAGATCATGAGTTGGATAATTCTTTTTATGGACCTTGAGTTGCCTTGAAGTATAGGCAATCACTTTACCATGTTGCATAAGGACACATCTCAAACCCACTCGAGCAGTGTCACAATATACCACAAACCCATCGGTACCCTCTGATAAAGTCAACACTAGAGCGGAAGTAAGTTTATCCTTCAACTCTTGGAAGCTTTTCTCACAAGCCTCCAACAACACAAACTTATCTTTCTTTTGAGTTAAAGCCGCCAATGGAGAAGCAATGGAGGAAAAACCCTCAATAAACCTCTTATAGTAACCGGTCCAACACAAAAATCTTCTAACATCGGTAGGAGTTAGAAGTCTAGGCCAACCTTTGACTGCATCCATCTTCTTAGGATCTACCTTAATTCCCTTGCTCGACACAATATGACCAAGGAAGGCTATATACCTTAGCCAAAACTCACATTTACTAAACTTCGCATATAATTGATGCTCTTTAAGGACTTGCAATACAATCCTCAAATTGTTAATTTACTCACTCTCGCTTCTCGAATAAATCAAAATATTGTTGATAAACACAATACAAACATGTCAAGATATTGTCGGAAAACCCTATAAGGTCCATAAATGCCGCCGGGGCATTAGTTAGGCCAAAATAACATTACTAGGAACTCATAGTGACCATATCTTGTTCGGAAATCCATCTTAGGAATGTCAACCCCTCTCACCCTTAGTTGATGGAAACCCGAACGAAGATCTATTTTGGAGAAATAGTTAGCCCCTAGAAGTTGATCAAACAAGTCATCAATTCTAGGAAGGGGATACTTATTCTTTATTTTCACCTTGTTTAATTGGAGGTAGTCAATACACACTCTACGGGACCCATCCTTCTTCTTAACAAACAATATCGGAGCAGCCCATGGAGAGATACTTGGTTGTATAAAACCTTTGTCAAGAAAATCCTTCAATTGCTCTTTTAACTCTTTCAATTCGGTTGGAGTTATTATATAAGGGCGAATAGAGATATGTTGCATATCCGGCAAGAGATCAATGCAAAAATCTATTTCCCATTCGGGAGGAATGTCGGGCAAGTCATCGAGGAAGACTTCTGAAAACTCACTCACCACGGGGACCGACTCTAAGGATGGGGTTTCAGACTCCACATCCATCACCCTAAACATATGGTAAATTCATCCCTTAAAGATTATTTCCCTAGATTTGAGACAAGAAACAAATTGACCTCTAGGGATAGAATTTCCCCCCTTCCATTCTAAAGTAGACTTATTTTGAAATTGAAAATTTACTACCCGAGTCCTACAATCAATAGAAGCATAACATGCATGCAACCAATTCATACCTAAAATCACATCAAAATCAAACATGCCTAACTCCACTAAATCCACCAAGGTAAATTTATGGGGCAAAGAAATAGGACATAGACTCTTTTGGCCACTACTGAGTCACCAATCGGGGTAGATACCGAAAAAAGTTCTTCTAACACATTGAGGAGCATTTCAAATATCATAGCCACAAAAGGTGTAACAAAGGATAAAGTGGCACCGGGGTCTAACAATGCAGAAACATCAATAGAAAAGACTTGTAACATACCGGTCACTATATCCGGGGAGCTCTCTTGGTCACCTCGGGATTAAAGAGCATAAAAGTAGTTTTTCTTGGGAGCGGAGTTTGAGCCACTAGGAAGGGCTTGCTTGCCATCTCTATCTTGTACTTTTAGCATGGGACAATCTCTCATCATATGACTACTCTTTCCACAACTAAAACATCCATCCGTGGCAACAAGGCACTTAACATCATTGAAACGACCCCAAAAATGCCCGAAAATGTGCTTCGAAAACACCTAAAATTGTAATTTCCATATATCTCAAAATCCGTGCATCATTTCGGAAATTCGACTTCATATTCTTATTCAGGGGGTCAAATTGAGTGGGAAATGAGTCTAACCCGAATTTTAGAACAACCGTATCAAAATTCGAAAATCGCAAAAAAATGCGATTTTGAGGGTCAACTTTAAAGGGGCATATCTCTCAGCACACAAGGAACTGGAAGGAGCTCAAACTATCAAAATTAAAGCTCTGTCAGTTAGCTTTCCAACACAATTTTTTTCACCTCATTCCGAGTTAGGATGAAGGAGTTATGACCATTTTCGTAAAACCTGTCCGGCAGAAAATGCAAATTCCAGTAGCCGAAAACACTGTTCACCCGCCTCAATTTTTTTTCTAAGTGTTGGGACGTTTTTTTATAAAAAGGGGACATATCCATACTTAGTCATTTAACTTCAAAACATCCAAAAACTCTCTCTAAACCCTCTCCAAAAATTCCACCAAGATCATCAACCAAATTCAAGGATCCCAAGCTTTAATTCCGGATTCAAGATTCAATCTCAAGCAATTCTCCATTCCAATCTTCATCAAGATTTCTCCAAAGTTGAGGTATGTGGGTTGATTGTGGAAACCTTCCTTTCCACAAGTCCAACCATTTATCCTCTATTTTACTTCAAGTTTATGGGTCCTTATGATCATTTATGAACTCTTGAATTATGGAATTATTACTACACATCCTATTATGGTCTATTTTTGTATATTATCATGAAATGGAATGATTATATGATGTTTATGGTTTTCATGCCTCCATGATCAAATTATGAAGGTTGTTATATATGTATATATATATGTATGTTGTTGGTGGGCTGTTTTATATGGATTTTGAAATTGGTTGGACTTAGTACTCTTGAAACACATGATTTTATTTACATGAACAAGTAGCCCACCATATGTTTGATAAAATGCCATTTATAGAATTCTTATGAAATGGAAGGTCCA
Organism: Solanum stenotomum; assembly: GCF_019186545.1. Lineage (NCBI taxonomy): Eukaryota > Viridiplantae > Streptophyta > Magnoliopsida > Solanales > Solanaceae > Solanum > Solanum stenotomum. The sequence goes on from NC_064284.1 coordinate 51,627,284, forward strand.
ATGTACGTCCTATGAGTCGGATGATTATATAAGTATTGAAATGATGATGAAATGGATACATGTATATGATTTTCTCTATATAGTGTGTGAGTCGACCAAGCCTAGCTCGGGGGGTTGTAGGCCCGGGTAACCGTATCAAGGGGTTGGTACCTTGGTTGCCTAGTACGGGGGGTAGTAGGCCCGTATAACCGTATCGAGGGGTTTGTACCTTGGTTGCCTAGTACGGGGGGTAGTAGGCCCGTATAACCATATCGAGGGGTTTGTACCTTGGTCCCTAGCTCGGGGGGTGGTAGGCCCGGGTAACCACATTGAGGGGTTTGTACCTCTTTCGCCTCTCCAAGGGGGTGGTAGGCCTTGGAAATACTATATTGATGGTCACTCACTACACATATACTATGCCCTACTAAATATGATTTTTATATAAGCATCATTATACATATCATCTCATTAATATGCTATCTATCGGGTACGATTATGCATTTTGCCTATGATGTCCATCCCTTGTTGCATTGCATTGCATCCCATATACTTAGTACATTCAAACGTACTAACGCATACTCTATGCCTACATGATGTCACCATGTAGGGACCGGAGCACCGCTTGACCCTCGTCCTCCGCGTGGCTAATACGATTTTCTATCAAGGTTATTGGTGAGTCCTCCATTCCGGGGACGTTGCTTATGATCTTTTGCTATGTATAAGACTTTTCCTTTTAGTTATGTTTTGACTATGAGGGTGAGCCCAGTTGTTTGTCTTGGCCCCCGCTAAAGTACCTATGTTTAGAGGTGGTGTTGGACAAGTTGTGTATTATGTTTGAGCTTGATTCATCTATGGTATTTATGTATCATTTCTTCTTTTTTTTTTTTTGCTCCCTTAGTCCCGATTTCCCCCTTGATTATGCTTATCGCTTATGGTCATTTTAATTGCTTCCGCGACCAATGATGTGTAAGATACGCTATGAGGCTTGTTTGGGGTTCCTTCGGGTTCCCCATTCGCCGGTCACGTCTAGGCCCTAGGCTTGGGTCGTGACAATCATGTTTCTTGCCACATTTGGCAAAAGTAGGCCTTATTATAGAAGATCCACCATTATTACCTCTTTGAGGATTAGGGTTAGGAACCTTATCCCTTTTGACCCTTGGAGCACCAGAGGAGCCTTGATTGGACAAACTTCTCTTGAACCTTGGTCGCCCTTGACCCTTAAACTTACCCTTGGAAGAATTTCCATCATCGGTCCTAGACCTCTTCACTTCCCTTTTCTTCCTCCTAAGTTTTGTCTCCTCAACTTTTTGAGCATAAACCATTAGATGTGAGGTGTCCATATTATCATGTAGCATTGCCGCACGACATACTTCTTCAATCAATTCAGACACTTCGGTTACAAAACGACTCATCTCATCTCTCAGGTTTGCCACCAAAGAAGGAGCATACTTGGACAACTTAGTGAACTTTAGAGAATATTCCTGAGCACTTATACCTCCTTGACGAAGGTTGATAAGCTCTTCTACGTTTGCTTCCCTCTTTTCCCGGGAAAGAACCTATTAAGGAATGCTTTCTTGAACACCTCCCAATCTATGGGAACTGGCCTATTACCCTTCCATTAGGTATACCATACTTGGGCCACATTCTTAAATTGATAACCGGCTAGTTCTGTTTTCTCTATAGAAGTCACTCTCATAGTATCAATTATCTTATAGACCTTTTCCACAAACTCTTGAGGGTCTTCATTTACCTTGGAACCAGAGAACATAGGAGGGTTCATTCTTGTGATGCCTATCAACCTTTAAGCCATGGTGTTCACATTAGGGTTCACACGAGGCCCAACATCACAATTGGCTTGAGTCGCCATAGCTTGGGCTTGAGTTTTCATAACTTGGGTTGGAGTTGTCATGGCTTGAGCTTAAGCTGTCATAGCTTGAGTCAATGTTTGGAGAGCCGCCCTAAAATCAACATTTGTCATAGCCCCCTCATAATAAGGAGCTTGAGGAAATCGAGGCTCTTGAGGACTTTGTGAGGAACTCCCTCATTTACAATCTCCTCTTCCATCCTTCTTGCGTTCGCCCTTCTTTTATTCATATCCTATAGACACTAGAGAAGGGTTAGGAAAAGGATTTCATAGAGTTAAAACTCCTTGACACGACTAAATAGTAGTGAAAGAAGTGAAATTTCCTAAACATCTTATAGCCTCTCATTCATAAGTGTGGCGCGCTTCACAAACATGAACAAGACTCTACTAGACGTGGTTCATGAGACATCATCCTAGAATCATTCTAAACATTGTGCTCTGATACAAAGTTTGTCACGACCCAGGGGTACCCCCTAAACATAACACGACATACTTGACCCCAAAGGGGGTCTCATACAAGGCCTTAGAATAATCAAGGACATAAGTAATTGAAATGGCGCAGAAATTTAAAACTTTACAATCGAAATTTATTTCATAAATGAAATATAAGAGTCTAGACCTTGTCTCAGTCACCATCTAATACAAGTGAATACAATCTTAAGGTCTTAGCCCTTTACAACATAGTCTTGAAAATAGAAAATATGAAAGGGACTAGAAATGAATAATGTCTTATCCTAGAACCATTAGGACTCACCATGCTTGGAGAATAGTCAACCCAAGCTTTACTTGAAAGGAGAACTAAGTCTCAACAATCGAAACTACACTTACAAAAAATATGGGTTAGCACAAAAATGTACTAAGTATGGAAGCCATGCCTAAAAATCCTTAAATCATGTAAAAAGGGACATTTAGTTGAAATCATACACTTCTGTTAACTTTAAGAACCATTATGCACATTTAGAGTAATTACATAATCAAATTATTTCATAAGCAACCCTAGGCTATCATAATCATGCATAACTTATCTTGACCTCATCCATAGCCAACACTTATAGACAAGGAGTCATTCGTGTTCATATCTTATAATAAATAAAGTAACCTTTAGCAACAATGCATATCTTGCATATATAGTTTCATATATCTTCAAAGCATAAGGAAACCACACCATAACCCCTTTATAAGTCTACTTGTGCAATGTACAAGTGAAGTCCCATAGCCTCACTCACACTAAGCAAAGCTCATTAAGAAGTCATAAGTATAGTTCATGTGCATATCCATATTCATGGTTCATATTCACGTATAGCATGCATAAACTCGTAAAGAATCATATCATAAAAGCACATAACACAATCACTCTCAAAGCTTACTTGTACAATGCATGAATGGAGTCCCATACCCCGATTCATACTAGGTAGAACCTCTTGAAAAAACATAGTACATAACTCATGTTCTTGTTCATTGTTCATGTTATTGTTCATGTCATGTAGGAAAAATATCCTTAACCGACATAGACCATGTGAGCTACATAGAATCCGGTGTCATGCCCCACACCGAAAGGAGGTGTCCTACTTGCTTAAGGTAGAACTAACATGTTTAGATTTTTAGGTGGATCCACTAGCTAAAGGCCTATGTGGGCACATGTTACGGGATAAGGAGATTGCTACTAGAAACCCGAACTAACTGAGGTAAAAGGTTTCCATCTCATGGATACATGTTTTAGGAAGCCATACTAACTGACGTAAAAGCTTCCATCTCATGTTCATATCCACTCGGTGCTAAGCTTAATTCCCTTTAATATTCATGTTAAGTCTTTACATAAGTTCATGTTAATGAAAGAATTCCTTAGCACTAAAACCAACATGGTATCATGGTAGCTCATGGATTCATTAGGTGAGAACGACCTTTCAACATTAGAATCGTTAATATGTGAGTAAACCTTTTGTATAATGTGCATAATGTTTCATGAGAATAGACTTTCAATCAACACAATAAAATTATCATAATCACAGACATTTCATGCATATCTATGTGTTAGGGTTTGGGGAGAAAGATCTTGCAACAATACCACAATTACACAATAGTCATTGGATCTTTACTATATAAGTGAATCATGACTTCATATACAATACTCATCAACATGTACAAACCCTAATAATTTGCCCTTCAAGGCTATGAATCAAACTCAACCCAAACATCTAGAATATCTACATTAGATAGGGGAATATGATGATTCAATAAGTCAATCAATATAAACATAATCAATTGACATGCTTCTATAATCAACAACCCACATCATGACTTCACGATTTAGTAATAAGGGGGATTCATGGGTTCTTGGGGGAATTTAATCATTACTCAACAATTAATCAACGATTTAGCTATAATCCACCTTAATAAACTATAATTCAACAATTGAAATCGTTTTGAAAGAGAATGCATGACTTAGATTGAAACCCTAGGTTATTTGGGGAAATTTGAAGCCTGAAATCATGTTTTGAAGGGACACTATGGGTGAAAGCTACCCATAGATGAAAAGACACCATACCTTAGGATGATTTCCACATGAAATTGAAGAATAAAGGCTTCTCCTTGAACCCTGAGCTTGACCTTGTTCTTGCTTCTCGATGAAGTCTTAGAGATAGAAATAATGGAGAGGGGAGTTGGTTTTTAGTTTGAGTCTTATGAGTTATGAGGTATTAAAGAGGTGGTTAATAGTTAATAACTAGTTATATATGTCTAAATAACCAATATAAACCGTCCCCACCCTTGAATAATTAAAATATAATTTACCTAAATTAACTCACCCTAGATCGAAACTTGAGACAGCTTTACAGACCCGATCCACGACCCCCACCCACGGGGTTTGGATGGACCCACGGACCATACTAGTCACTCGTAGGTTGGGTCTGAGGCTTGTCATTTTGGCCAAGGTCCAGACCTCACTCACGAGACCCCACCCATGAGGCGTGAGTGCGTCTACAGACTGTACTGCATGCTCGTATTTTTTTTAAGAGACATGGAGCATTTGGGAGAGGTCTAGCCTTGATACACGACCCCCACCTACGGGGCGTGAGTCCACCCACGGCTCGTGGGTCCCCATTTCGTGGGTGACTGCCTTCAGGCAGCTTTTTGGCTGCAAACCAAGGCCCTCCTCAAGGACCCTTGGTTGGTGTTTGGGGGGTCATGCCTTGACGTTTAAGTCCTAACACATGACTTGTACTAACTTAGGGAAGTTATTTTAAGACTCCAATCTTTGCGTTCAACCCAATTAGGCTACTAGTTCACATATTAGGCTCTAGCATAGTTCATTAGTTTTCCAGAGTGTTACACTAACTCACACCTAAAAAGACTAAAATATGCTCGGAACCTCGCAAAAATAAAACAAGACCTCACTTTGGCCTAAAATAACCCGCCGAATCCAACAAAACTATGGGAATTCTAATCTATGCATCTAAACCCCAAATGTTGACCAGAGTTAATCCAAAGGCTAAAATTCCATAATTTCACCACTTAGGATATCAAATCCTCAAAATACTCATAATCTTAAACTGACAACTCTCATAGCTGACATCTCACATTCTGCGACTGATGGAATTGATGAAATTCCAATCCAACACTCGAAACTTCAAAAGATACCAAAAATCACTTTCTTAAGAACCTATCCTGTGAAGCTCAAAATTTACCAATTTCTCACATTTTAACTCAAAGTTCAAAAACCAATTTCAAAATTTCATCATAAACGACTTGGGGTCGATACTAGGAGGGGTAAAATGATAATTTTAGGAGACTTTCCAAAAATTATTGACTAGCTCATTACATTATCCACCACTAGCAACCATGTTCATCCTCGAATATACAGCAGAAGAAAGCATATGCAGCTTTAAAAATTTTAAGATGTATGGAATGCATATTAAACTGTCTCCCAAGTCGCATCACTAATAGAACGATGCTTCGATTGGACCATTACTAAAGCAATCTCTTTGGTCCTAAGCTTCCGAACCTGCCTATGGAAAATGGATAAAGGCTCCTCCTCAAAAGATAAGTCTTGATCCAACTTAACGGAATCAAGGAAAAGTGCATGGGACTCATACTTCTAAAGCATGGAGACATGAAACACGGGATGCACAATTGACAAGCTAGGTGGAAAAGCCAACTTATAGGCCACCTCTCCCACACGACTTAATATCTCAAATGGTGTACTGAATCTTAAGCTAATCTTGCCCTTGTTCCTGAACCTCATCACACGCTTCATGGTTGACAGTCAAAGCCAAACATGATAATCCTCTATAAACACTACAGCTAAAATTCTTGAATCCGCATAAATCTCCTGTCGACTATAGGATGTCAACAATCTTTCCTAGATCTTATGAACTTTCGCTATAGAATCCTCAAGCAAGTTTGTATGCAATGAATTCATCTCAGCTGAATCGAACCATCCGATCGAGGATCTGCACCGCCATCCATAAAACACTTCAAAAAGGGGTCATCTTAATATTGAACGATAAATGTTATTGTAGGAAAATTAAGGGCGATATTTGATCCCATCTAGCACCAAATTTATTCACACAAGCTCGGGGTATATTCTCCAACACTTGAATAATTAGCTCACACTGACCATCTATCTAAGGGTGAAAAGTTGTACTCAATATCTAACCCAGTACCCAAACCATGTTGCAATGCCTTCATGAAATGAAAAGTGAAGATGGGACCTCAATAAGAGACAATAGAAACTGGGACTCCATGTAATCGCACAATTTGATTAATATAAAGCTCAGATAGCTTCTCTGTCAAATACTTCACCTGAAATGAGATGAAATGGGAGGACTTGGTAAGCCTGTGAACAACCACCCAAATGAAGTCATAACCACACACGGAGGTAAGTTGTCCTACATTAAAGTCCATAGTGATCTGTTTCACACTTCCAAGTAGGAATAGGCATCCTCTAAGATATACCCCTAGGCCATTGGTGATCACAATTAACTTGTTACTAGTCAAACACCTCAAAACAAAGTGTGCAATATCCCTCGTCATACCACACCACTAACAGTATTGGCTCAGGTCTTATACATTTTTTACTACACCAGGATGGATAGAATATCGGGAATAATGGGCCTCCTCAACAATCAATCTAATAACTCGCCCACCTTGGGCACACAAATCCTTCCTTCAATCAACAAGATACCATTAGAATCAGGGACAATTTACTTGGCTTTCCCTCTCAATACCATATCTCAAATGCGACGTAGCTTCTCATCATCAAGTTGACACTCATGTATGTACTAAACTGAGGAAGAACGAGCCTCAACAATGGAAATCAAACCACCCATCTCCTCAAATATTCATAGCTGGGACAAGACAACTGGCTAACGTTTGAACATCTCTACCCGATCATCTCTCCTTCACACTTATAGTGAACCATGCTAGAAGTATTCCTACTTAAAGCATCGACCACCCAATTGGCCTTTCCTAGATGATACAATATGGTGATTTCATAGTCATTTAGTTTCTCAAGCCATCTGCGCTACCTCAAGTTCAGATCTTACTGACTGAAGATATACATAAGACTTTAATAGTCCAAGAAAAACTCAAAATGAACCCTATACATATAATGTCTCCATGTCTTCAGCATAAACACTATGCCTGCCAATTCAAAATTATTGGTAAGGTAGTTCCTCTCATGTGTTTTCAACTGCATAGAGGCATAGGCAATCACCTAACCCATCTGCACCAGAACACCACTAGTCTGACTCTCGAAGAATCACAAAGCACAGTGAAGTCTACTCCCTCCTCCGGTAAAGTCATAATAGAAGTTGGCATCAATAAGGTCTTGAGCTTTTAAAAGCTCACTCACACTCATCAGACCACTAGAAACTCACATTCTACCGACTGAATCTAGACAAAAGAGATGCAATAGTGGAGAAAATCTAAACAAAACACCGGTAATAACCTACAAGTCCCACGAAAATTTGGATGTCCATAATTGATGTAGGTCCGGTCCAACCCCTAATTACCTCAATTCGAGCTGGATCTACCCGAATACCCTCCTTGGACACCACGTTTCCCACAATTTCCATAGAATCAAGCCAATACTCACACTTTGAGAACTTGGCATAAAGCTTTTCTTCCCTCAACTACTGTAGTACAACCCTCAAATGCCTATCGTGATCCTCCACATTCATAGAGTACCGCAAGATGTCATCAATCAAGACTATCACAATGGAATCTGGATAAGGACATAACACCCCATACATACACTCCATCAATGTTGTAGGGGCTTTTCTCAAACCAAAAGACATCACAAGAAACTCATAGTTCCCATGACGAGTCCTAAAAGATTTCTTAGGGATATCTGATGCCCTTATCTCAAGCTAATGATAACCAAACCTCAAATCAATCTTAGAGAACAGAGATGCACCTTGAAGTTGATCAAACAAATCATCAATACGGGGAAGGGGATATTTGTTCTTCAATGTCGCTTTGTTCAACTATGGATAATCAATACACATCCTCCTGGATCCATCCGTCTTCCTCACAAATAACACAGAAGCACCCCATGGAGAAACACTAGGGAGAATAAACCCCTTAGAAAATGTTGCAATTGGTCCTTCAATTCCTTCAAGTCATTCGGAGCCATATGATAAGGAGGAATAGAGAGGGCTTGGTGCCTGGCCCCAAGTCAACCACAAAATCAATATCCATATCAACATGAACACTTGGAAGAGTTATAGGAAACACATATGAAAACTCTCGAACCACTACCAATTAATTCATGGGAGTGGCTCAACACTAGTATTCTGAATGAACGCCAAATAGGACAAACACCCTCTATCAACCAATCTTTAAGCCTGAAAGAGATATCTTTTCTAGGGTAAGAACCACTAGCACCTATCCACTCAACTCTTAGGACACTCGGCATTGCTAAGGTCACATTTTTCGGATAAAAATAAAGAATATCATGATGTGGAGAGAGCCAATACATACCAAAGATAATGTCAAAATCTACCACCACAAAATTATCAAGTCTATCCAAGTATCATATCTAGTTAAAGAAACAAGTCATGATCGATACACTCAATCCACTACTAAGGACTTACCCATTACTGTAGAAACAACAATATGCACAGGAATGCAATAAGACATCATATCAAATCCAGTAGCAGAAATAGGTAGACACATATGAAAAAGTAGATTTCAGATCAAACAATACAGATGCAGGCCGATGGAAAATTAGGACAATACCTATGATCACAACATCAGATGTCTTAGCTTGAGGCCTCCTTGAAAACTCATAATAGTGGCCCTCACAGCCTCGTACAATATGGGTAGAACCTCTACCTCCACCCTGTGAAGTTGGAGCACCCCTACCAAAATTCCTTCTACCTCTACTGAACTAAACTCTTGCTCAACCTTTGGCCGGAGCTGCTGAATGCCTAGTTGGAGCAACTGAATAAGAACACTGAGGTCCTAAATAAGTCTTCAGAGGACAATGCCACATCATATGATTGGGAGCCCCAAAAGTTAAGCAAGATCTCGGCATAGATAACTGCTAATACGAACCCGATGAACTACTGTGGCCACCGTTGCAAGTACCATAAAATTCTCGGGCTAACTACCCACTATAAACTTGTGGCATAGAAGCATGTACTAGTACATTGTCCTAAAAGGAACTACTACTTCTACGTGAACCTCTACCTTCATCCACCAGAAAACAGACCAGAAGAACAGGCCCTCTTGGGCTCCCCTAACTTCTCTAAAACTATCAACTCCGCCTCCTTGGCGGTGACCAAGATGGATTTAAAGGAAGACCCCTCTTTGGCTGCCCTGAACACATAAGACCTGACAAAGAAAGTAAATCCTCTCAGAAACCCAATGAATTCTCTCTGCCTCATCTGGAAAAATAGTCACAGAATGACTAGAAAGCTCACAGAAATAGTCCTTATTCTCGGTCAAAGACAAACTACCCTTAGTCAAGATCTCAAAGCTCATTCGACTCTCCTCCCTCATATCCAAGGAATGAAAAAGTCCTGGAAAACACTAGAAAATGCATCCCACTCAACGAGCGAAGATTTGATTTATCTAGACCTTACAAAAGTCCTCCACCATTCTATGTCACGTCCACAAAGTTGGAGTGAAACAAACCAAACACCATAAGAATCAATCAAATCCATTATCTCAAGCATCTCATGGCATAAAGTCAAGAACTCATGAGCATCATCTTTCTTACACCCTTAAAACCGAATTGTTTCATCTTCTAAAATATCTTTAGCACAACTTCTAGACTGTCATTAGAAAAACCTCACGAGCAATCTGAACTCCCACAACAGGTGCTAGAACCACTGGTGGCTGACCCATTTTATCCTGAATTCCTGGAGCCCATTGTTCAACTGGGGTCTGTGCCCTACCTTCATCATAGAACCATCTGTTGTACGTGTCGCACTACCTTGAGAGAAGTTCTCCAGCACACATAAAATCCTCAACAAAGTCTCCTGAAACAAAAGAGCTCTAAACTAGATAGGAACCCTTTCCTCAAGAACCCTAACTTATGGCTCACAATAATCCTCTCTAGCCCTACATGTGGCTGCTGATGCTCTACGAGCACGACCTCTAATCGGTACTACTCGATGAGTGTCACATCTAGCTCAGACCTACTTCTAAATCTAGATGAGGTCTCAACATCAGCCTCGGGGGCTACCTACTATTTACAAATGGAAAAATAGGCTCTGTTCCTCGACAACTATAAAAACAACACGCGACAACTTACCTCTAGAAAAGATAACCACACATAATGAGAAAAGATGAATAAAAGAAGGTTTCTTAACATTTTTTGGCCTCTTGAAGATAACTGTCACGACCCAAGCCTAGGGCCTAGACGTGACATGGCGAATGAGGAACCCGAAGGAACCCCAAACAAGCCTCTCAAACTTGTCATCACACTTCATCGGTTGCGGAAGTACAATCAACATTAATTAACGGGAAATAGGGACTAAGGGCAAACCATTTCAAAAAGACATCATAGAACAAGAGTCAAGCTCATTTACAAAATACTTGTCCAACGCACACCTCTACATACATAGATAGGACGGGGGCCATGACATACTACCGGCTCCCCTCATAGTCAAAATACAATTGCAAGCTAAAGTCTCAAAACATAGGAGTAGGAAACATAGCATAGCCCTCGAATCATTGAGGACTCACCAACAAACTCGGATAAGCACCGTACTAGCCATGTGTATGGAGAGAAGGATCAAGAGTAGCTCCAATCCCTACACGGTGACATCATGTAGGCAAAATATGCGTTAGTACTTGGAATGTACTAAGTATGCGGGGTGCAACACAACAATAGACAAGGACACAATCGAAATACAAGAAATAGTTTCATAGGAATTATGAATAACAATCTATAACCCCAATGAGGCGGGTGAACAATAAAAACGCTCACTGGAAATTGCATTTCCTGTCGAAAAGATTTTACAAAAATGGGCATAACTTCTTCGTCGGAACTCTGAATGAGGTGAAACGAAGTGCATTAGGTAGCTAACTCAAAGGGCTTTCCATGGATATGTTATCGGCCACCCAATTATTTGTGTGCTAGGAGATATGACCCTCCAAAGTAGACCCTCGAAAAAGGCTTCACTTGGAAATTTCGGATTTTGATGCGGTTGCTCTAAAATTTGGGTTAGACCCATTTCCTACTCAATTTGACCCCCTAAACAAGAATATGAAGTCGCATTTTGGAAAAACGAAATGGATTTTTTTGATATAGCTAAACAAGTTTCCAGTAACTTTCGAAGCACATTTTTAAGAACCTTTTAGGGTCATTTCAGTAGCTCCGGTCCCTACACGGTGACATCATGTAGTCAAAATATGCGTTAGTACTTGGAATGTACTAAGTATGTGGAGTGCAACAGAACAATAGACAAAGACACAATTGAAATACAAGAAATAGTTTCATAGGTATTATGAATAACAATATGAGGATGCATGATCAAAGTGAAGTCAAAACATGTTTAAGTAAATCTATACTAATAGTAGATATCATATTTATATGCATGATCCAACCAATCTATAACCCCAACTTAGGATGGGGGATGTCGTTCACACCCGGACACCCTAGTGGCAAGGTATAAACCCCTCACATGGTTGATGTTGGTCACACCTCAAGCATCCTAGGTGGTGAGATATAAACCTGTCACATGGTTGATGTTGGTCACACCCAATGCATCCTAGGTGATGAGATATAAACCTCTCACATGGTTGATGTTGGTCACACCCCAAGCATCCTAGGTGGTGAGACATAAACCTCTCACATGGTTGATGTTGGTCACACCACAAGCATCCGAGGTGGTAAGATATAAACCTCTCACATGGTTGTCCGGTTCTTTTCCCCCGGACCGGGCATGGTTATGCAACACTTTATATAGGAAATTCCCATTAGGCTCTAATGCAATCTCACGTATGGAATGAACATATACACAATCTTAGTTTGTCATCAACACATTTCTGGATTGCCATACATCTCATAACTCAAGCTTTAAAGCATCGATTTATCAATTCTCCATAGTTGGACATTTTGTCAAATACCTTGAAGGCATGTAATGGAATCAAAGAGCATGGAAAATAGGGTAGTAATTATGCAGCCAAACCAGTGAACAACCTACAACAACATCTTTTAACACCCACAATACCACATGAAAATCTCTACATCCATTCCAAATTTAGATTCAAGTTCTAGAGTCACAACATGCTCAAAACAATCACTTTTCATGTTTAAAATTCAATGTGCAGGAAATTATTACAAGGAACAAGACTAATTTATGAATCTTAACTTAAACCATGAATTAGTGAGTAGAATAGAGTCTAGGCACTATGGGTGGAAGGACCCATGAGTTCAACACCACATACCTTGAGTTCTTATGAAGGTCTTGAGAGTGTCTTCAATGGAAGCTTGGAACTTGGAGCAAGAGTCTCTTCAATCTTGAGGAAGGTTTTGGATTAGGGTTCTTGAGAGAACTTGAGAGAAAATGTGTCTAAGTATGGGAGAGGTGTTTTGGGAAATGTTTTAGAGATGGGAATTGAACTAATGGTATATAGGAAATAACATATGCCCTTTGGAAAAATGGTCCAACACTTAGAAAAAAAAATGAGGCGGGTGAACAGTAAAAACGCTCACTGGAAATTGCATTTCCTGCCGGACAGATTTTACGAAAATGGGCATAACTTCTTCGTCCGAACTCCGAATGAGGTGAAACGAAGTGCGTTAGGTAGCTAACTCAAAGGGCTTTCCATGGATATGTTATGGGCCACCCAATTATTTGTGTGCTAGGAGATATGACCCTCCAAAGTAGACCCTCGAAAAAGGCTTCACTTGGAAATTTCGGATTTTGATACGGTTGCTCTAAAATTTGGGTTAGACCCATTTCCCACTCAATTTGACCCCCTAAACAAGAATATGAAGTCGGATTTTCGAAAAACGAAACGGATTTTTTTTTATATAGCTAAACAAGTTTCCGGTAACTTCCGAAGCACATTTTTAAGAACTTTTTGGGTCATTTCAATATCTCCCCCTTGGGAACATTCGTCCCCGAATGTGGAAGAGACGTACAAGGCAAGACTTAGTAAGAACATATCAGCCCCAACATGAATGCAAAAATTTTATTTAAACATCACTTCAAGATTTCAAAACTTAGTGTAAAGCATCCATAACTCATCAATTTAAACATATATGCACATTAATGATTCAGGGGCTGAAATGTAAGACTCAATGGAGTACAAAGGACTTGATTTAATACCTTAGGCTTGAGTGGAGTTGAATAGATAAGGATAACGTCTTTGCATGTCCGCTTCGGCCTCCCAAGTAGCACTCTCCACTTGTTGATTTCTCCAAAGCACCTTAACGGACGCCACTTCTTTGTTCCTCAACCTTTTAACTTGTCTATCTAAGATCTGAACCGGGACTTCTTCATACGTCAAATTATCTTCTACAACACCCACAACCTCAAGAGGTACAATAGCGTTAGGATCACCAACACATTTCCTCAACATCGATACATGGAATACCGGATGAACTAATTCCATCTCCTTGGGCAACCCCAACTCATAGGCTACTTTACCAACCCTTCTTATTATCTCATAAGGACCGACATACCTAGGACTTAATTTCCCCTTCTTACCAAAACGAACCACACCTTTCATTGGAGAAACTTTCAAATAAACCCAATCACCCACTTTGAATTCAAGATCCCGTCTCCTCACATCGGCATAAGACTTTTGACGACTTTGGGCTGTTTTCAACCTCTCCCTAATCATCCTTACCTTCTCAAGAGCATCCATGACCAGATCCGGACCCAACAAGGCCACCTCTCCAACTTCAAACCACCCAACCGGTGACCTACACCGTCTACCATAAAGTGCCTCAAAAGGAGCCATACCGATACTAGAATGATAACTATTGTTGTATGCAAATTCAATCAAAGGAAGATGATCATCCCAAGTACCTTTCAACTCCAATACACAAGCTCTAAGCATATCCTCCAAGGTTTGAATTGTTCTTTCGGCTTGGCCATCCGTTTGAGGGTGGAAGGCCGTGCTAAGCTTTACCTTTGTACCAAGACCCCTTTGGAATGACCTACAAAAGTGAGAAGTGAATTGGGCACCACGATTTGAGATGATAGACAAAAGAATCCCACACAACCTTACCAATTCATGAATGTACAACTTGGCATACTCTTCAGCCCTGTAAGTAGTTTTAACCGGTAGGAAATGAGCCGACTTTGTCATCCGATCAACCACAAGTCAAACCGAATCAAAGCCTCTTCTAGCCTTGGGTAAGCCCAATACAAAATCCATGTTGATTTCTTCCCACTTCCAAGTAGGTATCTCAATGTCTTGAGTTAGGCCACCCGGCCTTTGATGTTCGGCTTTGACTTGTTGAAAACTATGGCAACCCGAAACAAATTTTGCAATGTCCTTCTTCATACCGCCCCACCAATACACATCCCTCAAGTCTCTATACATCTTTGTTGACCTCGGATGAATAGAATAAAAAGAATTATGAGTCTCATCAAGGATTCTTTCCCTCACACCATCCACACAAGGAGCACTAATCTACCTTGGTACCTAAGGGCATCATCTCCCCCTTGGGAGAAAACCTCCACCTTACCACTACTCACCGAAGCCTTTAATTCTACCAAAGAAGGATCAAGATCTTGCTTGACTATCACCTCATCAACAAGGAAGACCTTGAACCATCAACAACAACTACTCCTCCACTATCCACCCCTTCTAACCTAACTCTAAATTTGGCCAACCGGTGGACCTCCTTAGCCAACTCTTTCCTACCTTCCTCCACATGAGCCAAGCTACCCATGGACACTCTACTCAATGCATCCGCCACCACATTAGCTTTCCCCGGATGATAGTGAACACTCATATCATAATCCTTAATGAATTCTAACCACCTCCTTTGTCTCAAGTTAAGATCTTTTTGCGTGCATACATATTGGAGATTCTTATGGTCAGTGAAGATATCAACATGCACCGCATACAAATAATGACGCCAAATCTTTAAAGCAAAAACCACGGTGGCCAATTCAAGATCATGGGTTGGGTAATTTTTTTCATGAACCTTAAGTTGCCTAGAAGCATACGCTATAACCTTACCACTTTGCATCAACACACAACCCAAACCAATGCGGGAAGCATCACAATAAACAACAAAACCTTCTAACCCATCCGGAAGTGACAAAATAGGAGCGGACACAAGCCTTTCTTTCAAAGTTTGGAAGCTTTCCTCACACTCATCCAACTACACAAATTTAGCCTTCTTTTGAGTCAACTTAGTCATAGGAGAAGCAAGAGAAGAAAACCCTTCCACAATCTCCTATAATAACCCGCTAAACACAAGAAACTCCTTATATCCGACAGGGTCAAAGGTTTAAGCCAATTCCTAATAACATCGGTCTTCTTAGGATCCACCTTAGTACCATCCCCCGACACCACATGGCCTAGGAGAGCAACTTCCTTCAACCAAAACTCACACTTTTCATATTTAGCGTACAACTTCTCTTCTCTCAATCTTTGGAGCACAACCCTCAAGTGACCCTTGTGCTCTTGCTCACCCCGAGAATAGATCAAGATGTCATCTTTAAACACCACCACAAAAGAATCAAGGTAGGGTTTGAAAACCCTATTCATCAAATCCATAAAGAGAGCCGGAGCATTAGTCAACCCGAAAGACATTACCACAAACTCATAGTGCCCATACCTAGTACGAAAGGCCGTTTAGAGAATATCACACTCCCTCACCAGCACTTGATGATACCCTGACCGAAGATCAATCTTAGAGAAGTGACTAGCCCCATGCAATTGATCAAATAAATCGTCAATCCTTGGAAGAGGATACCTATTCTTGACGGTGACCCTATTAAGTTGTCGATAATCAATACACATTCTAAGAGACCCATCTTTCTTCTTCACAAACAAAACCAGAGCACCCCAGGGAGAATGACTAGGTCTAATAAACCCCTTCTCTAACTAATCTTTTAATTGCTCTTTCAACTCCGTCGGGGCTATACGGTAAGGGGGGATAGAAATAGGTTGAGTATCTTGTAGGAGGTCTATACCAAGATCTATCTCCCTTTCGGGAGGGACACCGGGAAGGTCTTCTGGGAAGACATCTAGAAACTCATTAACAACCGGAATAGACTCAATAGGAGGGACTTTAGACTCTACCTCATTGACTCTCACAATATGGTACAAGCACCCTTTGGAAATCAACCTATGGGCTTTAATTCAAGAAATGAATTTTCCCTTCACCACAACATCCCGGCTCTCCCACTCAAGGACGGGTTCATTAGGAAATCAGAACTTGACTTTACGAGTCCTACAATCAGTAGAAGCATAATATGCATGCAACCAATCCATCCCAAGAATAACATCAAAATCCACCATGTTCAACTCAACAAGATCACAAGGCAACAACTTATTTAATGTGCAAACCGGACAATTTCTATACACTTTTCTAGCAACAATAGAGACACCAATGGGAGTGGATACTTCATATGACTCATGCAACAATTCCGACTCGACATGAAATTTTCTAGCAACTAAGGGGGTAACAAAGGAAAGGGTGGCACCCGGATCAATCAAAGTATAAACATCAAGATCAAAGATTTGCAACATACCGGTCACCACATCCGGAGTCTCATTAACACCTTGTCTACCATGCAAAGCATAAAATCGATTGTCCCTTGGGGCACCACTTTGAGAAGCACCTCTACCCAAAGGAGTAGTGTTAGCACTTCGGACCTTGTTGCGGATCTTGGGACATTCAAACCTCTTATGACCCACTTCTCCACATTCAAAGCAAGCACCCGAACCCTTCATGCAAGGACCACCATGCTTCCTCCCACACTTAGGGCATACATCCATAGAACCCACTTCACCTCCCCCTTGAGGTCTAGGAACATTGATAGCAAATCCCCGGTTGACATGAGGGTTTCCTCGGCCTTGATGAAATCTAGCACCCTTAGGGAACCTATTCTCCAATCGGGCCCTCTTGGCCTCGTGCCCCCTTCTCTTCCTCAATTTCTCCTCCTCCATTTGCTCGGCATAAGTCATCAACCGAGACAAATCCATATCTACAATGAGCATAGCGGATCGACACTCCTCACTAACCATGTTGGATACACCCATCACAAATTTGTTCATCCTTGACCTAGAGTCGGCCACCAAGTGAGGTACATACTTGGAGAGTTGGACAAATTTGAGAGCATACTCCCTCACACTCATAGCTCATTCCTTCAAGTTCATGAACTCCACCAACTTTGTCTCCCTAAGCTCAAGAGGGAAGAACCTATTAAGGAAAGCAAGTTTAAACTCCTCCCACAACACCAGATAGCCATTACCTTTCTCACCCTTCCATTGATCAAACCAAATTTGAGCAACCCCTTGAGTTGGTAGGCCGCCAATTCCGCCTTCTCACAAGCACCAACATCCATAATGGTCAAGATTTTGCATACCTCATCGATGAACTCTTGCCGGTCCTCATCCACCTTTGAACCATGGAAGACCGGAGGGTTCATCCTCATGAAATCTCTCACCCTTTCCCCCGGGGTGGTAGTTTGAGGAGCTTGGGCTCCTTGTTGCACTTGGTTAGCTACCACTTGTGCAATCATGGTGAGTGCATCACGGAGCTCACCGTTGGTGGGTGGCTCTTCTGGTGATCGGGCCCGTCTTCCCCTCAGGTTTGGCATGATGATCTAGCAATCCAAAGAACAAGCGTTAGGGAGGAATCACCTTATCGCACTCTAAGCACGACATAAAACATGAAGAAGGGAAACCTTTCCTAAAACGTTTTGTAGCCTCCCATTCATAGTCGTGGCGTGCTGCACAACCATGATTAGGACTCTACTCAATGCGGTGTGTTGGACTCCGAGGATTTGACAACCTAGTGCTCTGATACCAAGCTTGTCACGACCCAAGCCTAGGGCCTAGACGTGACATGGCGAATGAGGAACCCGAATGAACCCCAAACAAGCCTCTAAAACTTGTCATCACACTACATCGGTCGTGGAAGTACAATCAACATTAATTAACGGGAAATAGAGACTAAGGGCAAACCATTTCAAAATGACATCATAGAATAAGAGTCAAGCTCATTTACAAAATACTTCTCCAACGCACGCCTCTACATACATAGAGAGGACGGGGGCCATGACATACTACCGGCTCCCCTCATAGTCAAAATACAATTGCAAGCTAAAGTCTCAAAACATAGGAGTAGGAAACATAACATAGCCCTTGAATCATTGAGGACTCACCAACAAACTTGGATAACCACCGTACTAGCCACGTGAATGGAGAGAAGGATCAAGAGTAGCTCCGGTCCCTACATGGTGACATCATGCAGGCAAAATATGCGTTAGTACTTGGAATGTACTAAGTATGCGGGATGCAACACAACAATAGACAGGGACACAATCGAAATACAAGAAATAGTTTCATAGGCATTATGAATAACAATATGAGGATGCATGACCAAAGTGAAGTCAAAACAAGTTTAAGTAAATCTATACTAGTAGTAGATATCATATGTGTATGCATGATCCAACCAATCTATAACCCCAACTTAGGATGGGGGATGCCGTTCACACCCGGACACCATGGTTGCAAGGTATAAACCCCTCACATGGTTGATGTTGGTCACACCCCAAGCATCCTAAGTGGTGAGATATAAACCTCTCACATGGTTGATGTTGGTCACACCCCAAGCATCCTAGGTGGTGAGATATAAATCTCTCACATGGTTGTCCAGTTCTTTTCCCCCGGACCGGGCATGGTCATGCAACACTTTATATAGGAAATTCCCATTAGGCTCTAATGCAATCTCATATATGGAATGAACATATACACAAGCTTAATTTGTCATCAACACATCTCTGGATGGCCATACATCTCATAACTCAAGCTTTAAAGCATCGATTCATGAATTCTCCATAGTTGGACATTTTGTCAAACACCTTGAAGGAATGTAATGGAATCAAAGATCATGGAAAATGGGGTAGAAATTATGCATCTAAACCAGTGAACAACCTACAACAACACCTTTTAACACCCACAATACCACATGAAAATCTCCACATCCATTCCAAATTTAGATTCAAGTTCTAGAGTCACAACATGCTCAAAACAATCACTTTTCATGTTTAAAATTCAATTTGCAGGAAATTATTACAAAGAACAACACTGATTTATGAATCTTAACTTAAACCATGAATTAGTGAGTAGAATAGAGTCTAGGCACTATGGGTGGAAGGACCCATGAGTTCAACACCACATACCTTGAGTTCTTATGAAGGTCTTGAGAGTGTCTTCAATGGAAGCTTGGAACTTGGAGCAAGAGTCTCTTCAATCTTGAGGAAGGTTTTGGATTAGGGTTCTTGAGAGAACTTGAGAGAAAATGTGTTTAAGTATGGGAGAGTTGTTTTGGGAAATGTTTTAGAGATGGTAATTGAACTAATGGTATATAGGAAATAACATATGCCCTTTGGAAAAATGGTCCAACACTTAGAAAAAAAGAGAGGCGGGTGAACAGTAAAAACGGTCACTGGAAATAGCATTTCCTACCGGACAGATTTTACGAAAATGGGCATAACTTCTTCGTCCGAACTCCGAATGAGGTCAAACGAAGTGCGGTAGGTAGCTAACTCAAAGGGCTTTCCATGGATATGTTAGTGGCCACCCAATTATTTGTGTGCTAGGAGATATGACCCTCCAAAGTAGACCCTCGAAAAAGGCTTCACTTGGAAATTTTGGATTTTGATGCGGTTGCTCTAAAATTTGGGTTAGAACCATTTCCCACTCAATTTGACCCCCTAAACAAGAATATGAATTAGTATTTTCGAAAAACGAAACGGATTTTTTTGATATAGCTAAATAAGTTTCCGGTAACTTCCGAAGCACATTTTTAATAACCTTTTTGGGTCATTTCAATATCTCCCCATTGAGAACATTCGTCCCCGAATGTGGAAGAGACGTACAAGGCAAGACTTAGTAAGAATATATCAGCCCCAACATGAATGCAAAAAATTTATTTAAACATCACTTCAAGATTTCAAAACTTAGTGTAAAGCATCAATAACTCATCAATTTAAACATTTATGCACATTAATGATTCAGGGGCTGAAATGTAAGACTCAATGGAGTACAAAGGACTTGATTTAATACCTTAGGCTTGAGTGGAGTTGAATAGATAAGGATAACGTCTTTGCATGTCCGCTTCGTCCTTCCAAGTAGCACTGTCCACTTGTTGATTTCTCCAAAGCACCTTAACGGACGCCACCTCTTTGTTCCTCAACCTTTTAACTTGTCTATCTAAGATCTCAACCGGGACTTCTTCATACGTCAAATTATCTTCTACAACACCCACAACCTCAAGAGGTACAATAGCCTTAGGATCACCAACACATTTCCTCAACATCGATACATGGAATACCGGTTGAACTAACTCCATCTCCTTGGGCAACCCAAACTCATAGGCTACTTTACCAACCCTTCTTATTATCTCATAAGGACCGACATACCTAGGACTTAATTTCCCCTTCTTACTAAAACGAACGACACCTTTCATTGGAGAAACTTTCAAATAAACCCAATCACCCACTTTAATTCAAGATCCCATCTCCTCACATCGGTATAAGACTTTTGACGACTTTGGGCTGTTTTCAACCTCTCCCTAATCATCCTTACCTTCTCAAGAGCATCCATGACCAGATCTGGACCCAACAAGGCCACCTCTCCAACTTCAAACCACCCAACCGGTGACCTACACCGTCTACCATAAAGTGCCTCAAAAGGAGCCATACCGATTCTAGAATGAAAACTATTGTTGTATGCAAATTCAATCAAAGGAAGACGATTATCCCAACTACCTTTCAACTCCAATACACAAGCTCTAAGAATATCCTCCAAGGTTTGAGTTGTTCTTTCGGCTTGGCCATCCGTTTGAGGGTGGAAGACCGTGCTAAGCTTTACCTTTGTACCAAGACCCCTTTGGAATGACCTCCAAAAGTGAGAAGTGTATTGGGCACCACGATCCGAGATGATAGACAAAGGAATCCCATGCAACCTTAACAATTCATGAATGTACAACTTGGCATACTCTTCAGCCCCGTAAGTAGTTTTAATCGGTAGGAAATGAGCCGACTCTGTCATCCGATCAACCACCACCCAAACCGAATCAAAGCCTCTTCTAGACTTGGGTAAGCCCACTACAAAATCCATATTGATTTCTTCCCACTTCCAAGTAGGTATCTCAATGTCTTGAGTTAGGCCACCCGACCTTTGATGTTTGGCCTTGACTTGTTGACAACTATGGCAACCCAAAACAAATTTGGCAATGTCCTTCTTTAAACCGCCCCACCAGTACACATCCCTCAAGTCTCTATACATCTTTGTTGACCCCGGATGAATAGAATAAAAAGAATTATGAGCCTCATCAAGGATTCTTTCCCTCACACCATCCACACAAGGAACACATAATCTACCTTGGTACCTAAGGGCACCATCTCCCCCTTGGGAGAAAACCTCCACCTTACCACTATTCACCGAAGCCTTTAATTCTACCAAAGAAGGATCAAGATCTTGCTTGACTATCACCTCATCAACCAAGGAAGACCTTGAACCATCAACAACAACTACTCCTCCACTATCCACCCCTTCTAACCTAACTCCCAATTTGGCCAACCGATGGATCTCCTTAGCCAAATCTTTACTACCTTCCTCCACATGAGCCAAGCTACCCATGGACACTCTACTAAATGCATCCGCCACCACATTAGCTTTTCCCGGATGATAGTGAACAGTCATATCATAATCCTTAAGGAATTCTAACCACCTCCTTTGTCTCAAATTAAGATCTTTTTGAGTGAACACATATTGGAGATTCTTATGGTCGGTGAAGATATCAACATACACCCTATACAAATAATGACGCCAAATCTTTAAAGCAAAAACCACGGCGGCTAATTCAAGATCATGGGTTGGGTAATTTTTTTCATGAACCTTAAGTTGCCTAGAAACATAGGCTATAACCTTACCACTTTGCATCAACACACAACCCAAACCAATACGGGAAGCATCACAATAAACAACAAAACCTTCTAACCCATTCGGAAGTGACAAAATAGGAGCGGACACAAGCGTTTCTTTCAAAGTTTGGAAGCTTTCCTCACACTCATCCGACCACACAAATTTAGCCTTCTTTTGAGTCAACTTAGTCATAGGAGAAGCAAGAGAAGAAAACCCTTCCACAAATCTCCTATAATAACCCGCTAAACCCAAGAAACTCCTTATTCAGACGGGGTCAAAGGTCTAGGCCAATTCCTAATAACATCGGTCTTCTTAGGATCCACCTTAATACCATCCCTCGACACCACATGGCCTAGGAAAGCAACTTCCTTCAACCAAAACTCACACTTTTCAAATTTAGCGTACAACTTCTCTTCCCTCAATCTTTGGAGTACAACCCTCAAATGACCCTTGTGCTCTTCCTCACCCCGAGAATAGATCAAGATGTCATCTATAAACACCACCACAAAAGAATCAAGGTAGGGTTTGAAAACCCTATTCATCAAATCCATAAAGAGAGCCGGAGCATTAGTCAACCCGAAAGACGTCACCACAAACTCATAGTGCCCATACCTAGTACGAAAGGCCGTCTTGAGAATATCGCACTCCCTCACCTTCACTTGATGATACCCTGACCGAAGATCAATCTTAGAGAAGTGACTAGCCCCATGCAATTGGTCAAATAAATCGTCAATCCTTGGAAGAGGATACCTATTCTTGACGGTGACCCTATTAAGTTGTCGATAATCAATACACATTCTAAGAGACCCATCTTTCTTCTTCACAAACAAAACCGGAGCACCCCAGGGAGAATGACTAGGTCTAATAAACCCCTTCTCTAACAAATCTTTTAATTGCTCTTTCAACTCTTTCAACTCCGCCGGGGCCATACGGTAAGGGGGGATAAAAATGGGTTGAGTATCGGGAAGGAGGTCTATACCAAGATCTATCTCCCTTTCAGGAGGGACACCGGGAAGGTCTTCTGGGAAGACATCTAGAAACTCAATAACAACCGGAATAGACTCAATAGGAGGGTCTTTAGACTCCACATCATTGACTCTCTCAATATGGTACAAGCACCCTTTGGAAATCAACCTATGGGTTTTAATACAAGAAATGAATTTCCCCTTTACCACAACATCCCGGCTCTCCCACTCAAGGACGGGTTCATTAGGAAATCGGAACTTGACTTTACGAGTCCTACAATCAATAGAAGCATAATATGCACGCAACCAATCAATCCCAAGAATAACATCAAAATCCACCATGTTCAACTCTACAAGATCACAAGGCAACAACTTATTTAAAATGCAAACCGGACAATTTCTATACACTTTTCTAGCAACAATAGAGACACCAATGGGAGTGGATACATCGTATGACTCATGGAACAATTCCGACTCGACATGAAATTTTCTAGCAACTAAGGGGGTAACAAAGGAAAGGGTGGCACCCGGATCAATCAAAGTATAAACATGAAGATCAAAGATTTGCAACATACCGGTCACCACATCTGGAGTCTCATTAACACCTTGTCTACCATGCAAAGCATAAAATCGATTGTCCCTTGGGGCACCACTTTGAGAAGCACCTCTACCCAAAGGAGTAGTGTTAGCACTTTGGACCCTGTTGCGGATCTTGGGACATTCAAACCTCTTATGACCCACTTCTCCACATTCAAAGCAAGCACCCGAACCCTTCATGCAAGGACCACCATGCTTCCTCCCACACTTAGGGCATACATCCATAGAACCCACTTCACCTCCCCATTGAGGTCTAGGAACATTGCTAGCAAATCCCCAGTTGACATGAGGGTTTCCTCGGCCTTGATGAAATGTAGCACCCTTAGGGAACCTATTCTCCAATCGCGCCCTCTTGGCCTCGTGGCCCCTTCTCTTCCTCAATTTCTCCTCCTCCATTTGCTCAGTATAAGTCATTAACCAAGACAAATCCATATCTCTAATGAGCATAGCGGACCGACACTCCTCACTAACCAAGTCGGATACACCCATAACAAATTTGTTCATCCTCAACCTAGAGTCGACCACCAAGTGAGGTCCATACTTGGAGAGTTGGAAAAATTTGAGGGCGTACTCCCTCACACTCATAACTCCTTGCTTCAAGTTCATGAACTCCACCAACTTTGCCTCCCTAAGCTCAAGAGGGAAGAACCTATTAAGGAAAGCAAGTTTAAACTCTTCCCACAACACCACATAGTCATTACCTTTCTCACCCTTCCATTGATCAAACCAAATTTGAGCAACCCCCTTGAGTTGGTAGGCCGCCAATTCCGCCTTCTCACAAGCACCAACATCCATAATGGTCAAGATTTTGCATACCTCATCGATGAACTCTTGCTGGTCCTCATCCACCTTTGAACCATGGAAGACAGAAGGGTTCATCCTTATGAAATCTCTCACCCTTTTCCCCGGGGTGGTAGTTCGAGGAGCTTGGGCTCCTTGTTGCACTTGGTTAGATACCACTTGTGCAAGCATGGTGAGTGCATCACAGAGCTTACCATTGGTGGGTGGCTCTTCTAGTGATGGGGCCCGTCTTCCCCTCATGTTTGGCATGATGATCTAGCAATCCAAAGAACAAGTGTTAGGGAGGAATCACCTTATCGCACTCTAAGCACGACATAGAACATAAAGAAGGGAAACCTTTCCTAAAACGTTTTGTAGCCTCCCATTCATAGTTGTGGCGCGCTTCACAACCATGATTAGGACTCTACTAAACGCGGTGTGTTGGACTCCGAGGATTTGACGACCTAGTGCTTTGATACCAAGCTTGTCACGACCCAAGCCTAGGGCCTAGACGTGACATGGCGAACGAGGAACCCGAAGGAACCCTAAACAAGCCTCTCAAAATTGTCCTCACACTTCATCGATCGCAGAAGTACAATCAACATTAATTAACGGGAAATAGGGACTAAGGGCAAACCATTTCAAAATGACATCATAGAACAAGAGTCAAGCTCATTTACAAAATACTTGTCCAACGCACACCTCTACATACATAGATAGGACGGGGGCCATGACATACTACCGGCTCCCCTCATAGTCAAAATACAATTGCAAGCTAAAGTCTCAAAACATAAGAGTAGGAAACATAACATAGCCCTCGAATCATTGAGGACTCACCAACAAACTCGGATAAGCACCGTACTAGCCACGTGAATGGAGAGAAGGATCAAGAGTAGCTCCGGTCCCTACATGGTGACATCATGTAGGCAAAATATGCGTTAGTACTTGGAATGTACTAAGTATGCGGGGTGCAACACAACAATAGACAAGGACACAATCGAAATACAAGAAATAGTTTCATAGGCATTATGAATAACAATATGAGGATGCATGATCAAAGTGAAGTCAAAACATGTTTAAGTAAATCTATACTAATAGTAGATATCATATGTGTATGCATGATCCAACCAATCTATAACCCCAACTTAGGATGGGGGATGCCGTTCACACCCGGACACCCTGGTGGCAAGGTATAAACCCCTCACATGGTTGATGTTGGTCACACCCCAAGCATCCTAGGTGGTGAGATATAAACCTCTCACATGGTTGATGTTGGTCACACCCCAAGCATCCTAGGTGGTGAGATATAAACCTCTCACATGGTTGATGTTGGTCACACCCCAAGCATCCTAGGTGGTGAGATATAAACCTCTCACATGGTTGTCCGGTTCTTTTCCCCCGGACCGGGCATGGTCATGCAACACTTTATATAGGAAATTCCCATTAGGCTCTAATGCAATCTCACGTATGGAATGAACATATACACAAGCTTAGTTTGTCATCAACACATCTCTGGATTGCCATACATCTCATAACTCAAGCTTTAAAGCATCGATTCATCAATTCTCCATAGTTGGACATTTTGTCAAACACCTTGAAGGCATGTAATGGAATCAAAGAGCATGGAAAATAGGGTAGTAATTATGCAGCCAAACCAGTGAACAACCTACAACAACACCTTTTAACACCCACAATACCACATGAAAATCTCCACATCCATTCCAAATTTAGATTCAAGTTCTAGAGTCACAACATGCTCAAAACAATCACTTTTCATGTTTAAAATTCAATGTGCAGGAAATTATTACAAAGAACAAGACTAATTTATGAATCTTAACTTAAACCATGAATTAGTGAGTAGAATAGAGTCTAGGCACTATGGGTGGAAGGACCCATGAGTTCAACACCACATACCTTGAGTTCTTATGAAGGTCTTGAGAGTGTCTTCAATGGAAGCTTGGAACTTGGAGCAAGAGTCTCTTCAATCTTGAGGAAGGTTTTGGATTAGGGTTCTTGAGAGAACTTGAGAGAAAATGTGTCTAAGTATGGGAGAGGTGTTTTGGGAAATGTTTTAGAGATGGGAATTGAACTAATGGTATATAGGAAATAACATATGCCCTTTGGAAAAATGGTCCAACACTTAGAAAAAAAAATGAGGCGGGTGAACAGTAAAAACGCTCACTGGAAATTGCATTTCCTGCCGGACAGATTTTACGAAAATGGGCATAACTTCTTCGTCCGAACTCCGAATGAGGTGAAACGAAGTGCGTTAGGTAGC
The DNA here is from genome assembly GCF_019186545.1 of Solanum stenotomum. Lineage (NCBI taxonomy): Eukaryota > Viridiplantae > Streptophyta > Magnoliopsida > Solanales > Solanaceae > Solanum > Solanum stenotomum. The sequence continues at coordinate 51,654,336 of NC_064284.1, forward strand.
TAACTCAAAGGGCTTTCCATGGATATGTTATGGGCCACCCAATTATTTGTGTGCTAGGAGATATGACCCTCCAAAGTAGACCCTCGAAAAAGGCTTCACTTGGAAATTTCGGATTTTGATACGGTTGCTCTAAAATTTGGGTTAGACCCATTTCCCACTCAATTTGACCCCCTAAACAAGAATATGAAGTCGGATTTTCGAAAAACGAAACGGATTTTTTTTTGATATAGCTAAACAAGTTTCCGGTAACTTCCGAAGCACATTTTTAAGAACCTTTTGGGTCATTTCAATAAGTAGTGACGTCTACATACCAATCCTCATGACTCTACTTAGACCCGGCTTGAACATAGGTGAGGCCGGTGAACTTGCGGCTCCAATACAATTTGGCATGACCAAAAATTCAAATTGATAGAACATTTCAATTCCCTTCAAGACAAATCATCCTCAACCCAACAAAAACAAAAGATAAGCAGAAATATAAAGAAAGAACAAGACAAATGCGGTAAAACTATTCATTATAAACAATACCCCAAAACCTGGTAATCACTTGACAAACCACTAATGAAAAATGAAATTAAGAAGATAAATAAAAGTATCATAGTATTTTCTTCTCAAATAGAACAAAGAGTAATGTTAATGAACATGAGAATCCACCCGGATGACAAGCAGCATCCTCTCAAATTCCTTAACAAGCCTCGAAACCAGGAGAAGAAAGAGGAGATCACAGGGAACTGGGCTCGGAACCTATATAAGTGTAAAAGCAAGTAGTTAGTACCAAAAACATGGTACCCAAAAAGCAACCTAATAAAGAAGGCGACCTAGCTAGAATTTGACTACTACTTTCCATCTCAACCGAACCTTCTTAAACTACAACCTGTACTGAAATAAACCCAACCTAACAATTCTATAATAAATAGTTCACATGGCTCAACATTCACAGGACAAAATAACAAATCAACAACCAACATGTATGACGTAAGTCAAACTCAATGTCAAGTAGATCGATTACACAAAACAAGTACATCAATAACAAGTAACAAGTAAGTCACACATAAGCATAGAATTGCATCAAATCACCAGAATAAATCTCTCGCCAAAACTATTTCCCATTGGCTTAGTGTCACTAACCAAAACCAATAGTCATTGGCATTAGATCAAATCAGTAGCCGAAAGCATTTCCCATCGTCTTTATAATAGATCACTAGTCGGAACCATTTCACATTGACTTTATATCATTCACTATCCAAAACCATTTCCCATCGACTTTATATCAATCACTAGCCGAATTTATTTTATATCAGCATTATATCTATCAGCGGTAAAATTTCAGCATCAAAACAATCACGTGTTTCATCATGATGTTCAACAATCAATACACACAAGTAATATCGCACAACACGAAAAACAATTCCTATAATTCAACTCCACATTCAAGCCATCCAGGCTTTCATCAAATTAATCAAATACAGTCATAACAACGGAATTCACAAATTGTCGTTATCATCATGACGCCTTTTCATTTAACCCTTCTTTGTTTATAAACTTTAATCAAGTGGAACAATAAGGCTCTTCACCTCATTCCTAATTACTTTCCAACACATATACAATAAAGAGAAGTAAACAATCCTACTAGATTAAATGAATCAATAACCACTCCAAGAGTTGAGTCTTCTCCTTCTAACTCATTTCCAAGGCCACACAATTTATAAAAATCAAGTATTCACAATCACTCATCGGAAACAACAATTACCACATCAAATGTATAGAGAAAAAGGTCAATCAACTCAAAACCCTATTTCAAAATGGATGTTTTATCTAGATTTTTTTTAAAAAAAAATTATGTTTAAGGCTTTAGGAAATAATTAGTGAAAACCATTTCCAAAGAGGGATCAAAACCACTTCAAAATCCCTATTTTAGAACAAAATTTAAGCTCTTGCAAAACCATACCATTTTCCAAATATAATGCTAAGTTCCGATAATAGAATCTACAAATAATCAAAGGGAAATGAAGGTTTTAGGTCATAAAATCTTACTTAAATGATTTAGCACAAGAAAACCTTTCCAAAATAACGACCATGGTACCCCAAGCTCAATAATAGAAAGTGGGGCGTAAACCCCAAAATTTGAAGGTCAAAAACCCCCTCTAATATGGCAAATGCGACTCTAGGTTTACAAAAGTTAATCACACCAAAAAAGCACCTCTCTCAAAAACAAAGCCCCCTTAGATTTTGTGAAGCCATCTTAAGTGAAGAGGCACTCGTTTCTGCTACATCTCTTAAGTGACTAGCCTTCGTAAAAGTGAGTCATGCGGACACCAACACCTCAGCCAACTCACAAAACATTGAAATGACCATTGGGATTAGTTCTAAACTCCGTACACACAAACTAAATATGTAAATTGATTATACTCGACGTTTAGGACTCAATAGAACCATCGAAATACGAATTTGAGGTCTCTTTGACCCAGCATCTATGAAATCCATAAGAAAGTAACTCGTACCTAAAAAGTCTAAAATAAGCTTGGGACCTACCAATAATCATCCAAGACCTCACATACGTCTAAAATAATCCTTCAAATCCAATGAAACTCAGGAATTTTGATCCGAGCATTCGAACCCTGAATGTTGACCACAGTCAACCTAAAGGCATAAATTCCACAAATTCCCAACTTAGTTTCTCAAATCCTCAAAAAGACTTTGAATTTGAAACAACTACTCTCATAGCTATAATTCCACATTTCAGGACTAATGGCATTGACGGAGCTCAATTTTGATACTTGAAACTCCAAATGGCAACGAAAACTATTTTCTTAACAACTTAGCCTTCCAAACTCAAAACTTACCAAATTCTCAACTTCTAACTCAAATTTCAAAAACCAGTTTTTCAATTGAATCATATAAGACTCGAGGTCGATATCGGAAGGGGTAAAAGGGTTATTTCACGAGACTTTCCAAAAATAACCAACCGGGTCATTATAGTCAAACCTAGTTTATTCATTTTAAGTGACCCGACCCGCGTCCCTTTTACAAAAAAATATTTTTCAATTCCTTCCCCCTTCCCTTATTCTTCCAACCATTACACCTCTAAAAAAAATCCACCCTTTAACCTTCAGAATCCCTCGATTTCCTCCACCTTTTCCGTCTCCAAATTCATATGTACATCTGTAAAATATTTTCTTCTTTCCTCACAGTCACCAAAATATACAAAGGGTAAGGGTTAGTCGACCATTGATTTGGGTTTCACATTCTAGGCATCTAAGTTTGGGAAACACTCACAGAACACTAAATTCTATCATAAAGATATGGGTTTCAATCCTCGACTTCATTGTTGTAATTTAGGTTGATTACACATAACCTAGGGTTTTGTTGCTTGTTGTTTATATACAAGATCATTTTAAAAAATCAACTCTTGCGATTAAAGTCGTTCTGATGTGGCAAATTATGTGCAAATATTTCATAGGTGTGTCAATAAATTGAATAAAAAATTAGCCTGATTTAGGGTTGATTGTTGTTATTTGTGTGAGTTTGATTTTCAATTTTACATGATGCCTTGGGGATGAAGATATATTGTAAGTGATAGTATAGGTTGAAATGCATGAATTAGGACAAGTTGGGCTGGTGTAGTGGAATTATGTAAATGCACCAAAATATAGGCACTAAATTGCTAGAATTGAAGTTGGCAATTTTGATCTACATGTCGTAGAATTTCTTACGACTCTTTTATCAGTCATGCCATCTTTCTGCACAAGACAATAGCCTAAGTTAGGAACTACGGATTGACCTACAGTCCATAGAATTTTGGATGGACGGTGTTGTTGAACCATAGTTCCAACTTCAAGAACAAAAATGCTTACTTTTTTTCCTATGGTTGGGTCCTACGACCTGTACAAACTTCTGTGGTACGTAGAAACCTAACGGCAAAACCAAAATAGTGTACTTATCTATAATTACGCGTAGTTTTATTTTCATCTCTTGCTTTCTTTATGTATGATTTTAGTATAAATGAGTCTTCCAGAGGTACTGTGCTGCCAAAAAGGAACGCCATCATGAATGATGTGGAAAGTCCACCACACCTTCGGCACAACTTCAACTTGTTAACGAGATAAATGATGACGAGCTGAGTGGTTCTGAATTCAACCCAGGAACATATAACGACTCACCCAAGACATCTCGGACCACTCACCAATACTCAAAATAACTTCAAATTGTGTCAGTATCAAATGTAACAGACTCTCCCTCTAGAGAAACTAATATCCAATTTGAGAGGGAGCATAGAACAAGGGGAGGGACAATGGTGAGTCACAGACTGGACATGCTCCAATTCACATTCTGACCTGTAATCCGAGTCAAGCTTTGGATCACAATATGTTGCACCATCTATTTCTAATGAATCTTGAGTCTGGAGATGCAAATAATTCTACGACAATTCGACCTTCTGATCCAATACAACTTTCTTCTGAACCGAACATATAGTGTGTTTGGGAATATTTCAGCGTCACATGGATGCCATCCGCAAAAATGCTCACCAAAAGTATGTCAACCTGATTACGTAGGAACGATAAGTTGTTATTGATAGCCTTCACATCATACCGATAATACATGAGCCATTTTTTAGGCACACATGTGAATGGATGGGTGAGTCACAAGTAAAATACAGCGCCATCATGGTATGGACGTTATACCTCCTACTAAGCCATGGTGAAGAATGTCCTACCTCCAAGGGCCAAAGAGTTAGATCAGCCCCTGCTCCTGACCACTTAAGTATGGTACATTCACATAGATTTATCGAATAGAAATGTTTGTTGTTCTTTTACGCCCCATATCATCCACAACTGATCAATATGGTGAAGTTTGATTATTGTCAAGACCCGAGAGTACCCCCTAGTCGTAACATGGCGTATTCGACCCCGAAGGGGTCTTATACGAGCCACATAGTCATTCATTGCATTCAATAATGAAAATAGTGCGGAAAAAAAAACTTATTTACATCCACACATTTAAACTTCATTAAAACAACTTTAAAAACACACAGCGGAAGTCTAAGTCTCACATGCCCATCTTAGACACAGTCACAAAACATAAGTAGGGACACGGCCCTTTACAATCAAAAGAAGTCTATTAAGTCTATTACATGAACAAAAGAACTTAAAAGTCTTTTCCTCGAATCCATGAGGACATACCAAGTCTTGGAGGAAAGCAATCTAACACTTCAAACTAGCTAGGAGGGATCACTTGCCGGAACCTACACTTATAGTAAAAACATGAAGAATATGGGTTAGTACACAAAATGTACTAAGTATGATGACCATGCATTATGCCACTTTTTGAAGTACCATGAACAGTTGCATAAAAGACATACAATACAAGCATAAACATCAAGTAAGTCATAATATTACCTTTAAACAATTTCAACATGAAAACCTTTACCTTGGACCTTCACCTCAAGAAACCCTTATGCTATACCTCGTGCAATGTATGGATGGCGTCCCATACCACCATCCATACTAAGGCACCACATTAAGGTCACTTAAGGTAACTTATCATTCCTTTCTTTCACCTTTGCACCATATTCATACATAAGAGGTATATCATTAATTAAGACATGACAAGGGAAAATAACTCGTAATATAACCCAAGTATAGCATGCATCTCATATTAAGCATTTGAGAGCCAACATTCTTTAATAACCTCATTTAGGCCACAATTGTATCACATACATTAGGATTTAGAGAAACTCACTATGACCCTCTCCAAGCCTACTCGTGCAATGTATAGGTAGCATCCCATACTACTACCTACACTTTGTAGAACCTATCAAGAAACCATAATGAAATCTCGCATGATGGGAAGTAAGCGTTTAACCGACATAGACCATGAGAGCTTGTCATGGAATCCGGTGTCATAAGTCCCCACACCGTAAAGAGGTGGTCTACTTGCCTAAGGAAGACCGGTATATAGCTTAATGGATCCACTAGCTACCTATGCGGGCACATAGTTTATGGGATAAGGTAGACGATCATTGAAACTCATGCCTAACTATTGGGGGAGTTTCCATCTAACCAAATCCACTCGGTGCTTAGCCAACATTCCCATAGAATAGTTCGTTACATTGACATTATCACATATGAGAGGTGCCATTGGCCTACCAACTCCAAATTACATTTATTAACACGTGAAAGGGTGCTTTAAGCCTACCGTTTCAAGGTTCATTTAGGAAAGCTCATTAACTCCTCTTGAAAGGGTGCCATGGGCCTACCGGTTCAAGTCTCATCATTAACCTTCATGGAAAGGTGCCATAGGCCTACCGATTCCAAGGTTCATTATAAGCTCGTGTGGAAGGGTGCCACTAGCCTACCGATCCGAGGATTCAACAATCAACAATATAATCATTTATACAAGAAAATGATGCATAAGCCCTACCAATTCAAGGTATACTTTATATTGAAGAATCCTTCATATTCTATCATCAACATTCATGAGTGTCAAATTGAGAAATAATCTTTCAATAGCAACACCTTTACGTTCATAACATGATCACATTATCTTCATTGAATTCTCATTCATATAATGTCATGATAACACTCCAATTTCTCATACTATGCCTTTAAGGCCCTAAGCCTCACATACCCATACACCAACAATACACCATAAAATAAGCATGGGTAATGACATACTTCAACAATCTAAAGACCTTTAAACAAGTTTGATTCATATACATTCATTATCTAGCAACCCACTTCATAAAGGCATAAACTAGGAATAAAGAGAAATCATGGGTTCATGGAGTATTTTCATCTTAAATCGTCAATACAACAACAATATAACCATAAAGTGCCATTAGAAACCTTTTAAAACCATTTGGTGGAAGAACCCATGAGATTGAGTGAAAACCTAGATTTTTCATACTTGAAATAACTTTGGATTTGGCTCCTTGAATGGAAATTTAGACAAGGATCAAGACCACCATACCTTTGCTATGATCTCCCACGAAATTTGATGAAGAAAGCCTTGAATCCAAAGCCCTAGCTCCCACTTCTTCTTCTTCTTAATGGAGGATTGTAGAGAGGGAAATGTTTTAGGGATGGGAATTGAACTAATGGTATCTAGGAAATAATATATGTCCTTTGGAAGAATGGTCCAACACTTAGAAAAAAAATGAGGCGGGTGAACAGTAACCACGCCTACTGGAAATTGCCTTTTCCTGCCGAACAGATTTTACGAAAATGGGCATAACTTCTTCGTCCGAACTCCGAATGAGATGAAACGAAGTGCGTTAGGTAGCTAACTCAAAGGGCTTTCCATGGATATATTATTGGCCACCCAAATAATTTGTGTGCTAGGAGATATGACCCTCCAAAGTAGACCCTCGAAAAAGGCTTCACTTGGAAATTTCGGATTTTGATACGGTTGCTCTAAAATTTGGGTTAGACCCATTTCCCACTCAATTTGACCCCCTAAACAAGAATATGAAGTCGGATTTTCGAAAAACGAAACGGATCTTTTTATATACAGCTAAACAAGTTTCCGGTAACTTCCGAAGCACATTTTTAAGAACTTTTTGGGTCAAATTCAAATATAATCATTTCATTAAGTTCTCAACTCCAAACTCACATGTGAGGCTCTAGTTTCACTCTATCATTTTCCGGGTCGTTACATTATCCCCCACTTAGGAACATTCGTCCTCGAATGACACTTTAAACACATAAGGGGTAACAACTCAAGTATACAGCCCATCAACATGCATACAACATCAATACAAGTACATAAATATCGGAGGAAACATCAACTCCACATCAATGAGGCTCAAACAACTTCATGCAATTCAAGAAATTAGGAATACATCTACCAATTCCTTATGCATCAAACTTTACCATTTCTCATTTCATTGGATGAACTTCCTTCTCCAATTTACATCACACTCATCCCAAAATTATTAGGCACATTATGCAATTTTCTCATAAAAGTACAATTATGCAACATTTAAGCATGTTTAACATTTATCCTCATGAAGCATATAGACAACTCAACTAAATGCACATCAATATGAGGAACACATTTATGAAAACTCATTTTATCATTTAACAAGAATTCAAATAGGACATGCATAACATAAGGAGACCATGGAAACTCATTTTCACCCAAGACTCCAAAACATAAAACAAGCTACTAGGAACTCTTGGTCTCAAGCTTGAATAAGAATAGAAGGAATGAGATAAGGATATCAACACTCTCAACAACCTTGCTATTCAACATAGCATCCCCCCAAACCCAACTAAGGCAAACATGAGAAACAACAACATAGAAACCTCATCAAGACATTCATGACCATAAGGAACTAAAACTTACCGGCGCCTTTTCTCGAATTAGCTTCCTTGTCCTTGCTAGCTTGGAGGGCATAGAAACGACCATAATTTGGGGGAATAGGAACCGTTCCATCTTTAGAAGCTTGCTTTGCCTCTCTTCCACTAGCCGTAAGAGTAGGACAATCTTTCACCTTGTGATCATTCTTTCCACAACCATAACACCCATTAGTACCGGCTAGGCACTTCCCATAGTGCCTCTTGCCACAAGTGATGCAAGTAGGTTTAGAAAATTGAGATTCACCATTTTTTTCTTGGTTAACCTTAGGAGCACTTGAAGAATCTTGGTCTTGAGCCCTCTTCTTGAACCTAGGTTGACTTTGCTCATCGGATCTACCCCTCTTCACATTCCTATTCATCCTCTTGAGTTTGGACTCCTCAATGGATTGAGCATACACTATGAGCCTAGAAATGTTCATGTCATTATGGAGCATTGCCGTATGGCACTCTTCCTTGACTAGGTCGGATACACCGGTCACAAACCTACTCATCTCATCCCTAGGGTTTGACACCAAAGATGGAGCATACTTAGACAATTGGGTAAACCTCAAGGAGTACTCTTGCACACTCGCATTGCCTTGTCTAAGGTTGATAAACTCCTCAACCTTACACTCCCTATTCTCACGGGGAAAATACCTACCAAGGAAAGCTTCCTTAAACTCCTCCCATTCTATAGGATCCGCTCCCACCGGCCTATTAGCCTTCCATTGAGTGAACCAAATTTGGGCAACATCTTTCAATTGATAGGAGGCAAGCTCCGCCTTTTCTTTTGAAGTCACCCCCATAGCACTCACTACCTTATACACTTCATCCAAAAATTCTTGGGGATCCTCTCCCACCTTAGAACCTAGAAACACCGGAGGATTCATCCTCACAAAGTCTCTCAACTTAGAAGCCATAGTACCCTCATTAGCATTCACCCTAGGCCCCATATCTCTAGTCGCTTGAGCAGCCATGGCTCGGGCCAAGATTAAGAAAGCCGACCTAATCTCTTCATTGGTCATATTCGGGGGAACCACCGGAACCTCATTCTCTTGTTCTCCTATAGGAACTTGATTGCATTGCACACCTTGACCATTTTGCACAACTTGGGGAGGAACTTCCTCATTCACATCCTCTTCTCCTACTCTCCTTGGGGGTCTCCCTATTGTATTCATATCCTATAAACACAAGAGAAGGATTAAAAAAAAGGGCACTTATAAACCAAACTCTAAGGCACGACTTCAAGGATAATGAAAGAAGTGTAACTTCTACCGTCCTATAGCCTCTCGCTCATAGATGTGTCGCGACTCACACCGATGAACAAGACTCTACTAGACGTGGCTTGTCAGACTTTGACCCTAAAAACCATTCCCAAAATCTTATGCTCTGATACCATGTTTGTCACGACCCGAGAGTACCCCCTAGTCGTAACATGGCGTATTCGACCCCGAAGGGGTCTTATACGAGCCACATAGTCATTCATTGCATTCAATAATGAAAATAGTGCGGAATAAAAAAAAACTTATTTACATCCACACATTTAAACTTCATTAAAACAACTTTAAAAACACACAGCGGAAGTCTAAGTCTCACATGGCCATCTTAGACACAGTCACAAAACATAAGTAGGGACACGACCCTTTACAATCAAAAGAAGTCTATTAAGTCTATTACATGAACAAAAGAACTTAAAAGTCTTATCCTCGAATCCATGAGGACATACCAAGTCTTGGAGGAAAGCAATCCAACACTTCAAACTAGCTAGGAGGGATCACTTGCCGGAACCTACACTTATAGTAAAAATATGAAGAATATGGGTTAGTACACAAAATGTACTAAGTATGATGACCATGCAAAACATGCTTTAAAAGGGACATTTTGGTTAGAAACCATGCATTATGCCACTTTTTGAAGTACCATGAATAGTTGCATAAAAGACATACAATACAAGCATAAACATCAAGTAAGTCATAATATTACCTTTAAACAATTTCAACATGAAAACCTTTACCTTGGACCTTCACCTCAAGAAACCCTTATGCTATACCTCGTGCAATGTATGGATGGCGTCCCATACCACCATCCATACTAAGGCACCACATTAAGGTCACTTAAGGTAACTTATCATTCCTTTCTTTCACCTTTGCACCATATTCATACATAAGAGGTATATCATTAATTAAGACATGACAAGGGAAAATAACTCGTAATATAACCCAAGTATAGCATGCATCTCATATTAAGCATTTGAGAGCCAACATTCTTTAATAACCTCATTTAGGCCACAATTGTATCACATACATTAGGATTTAGAGAAACTCACTATGACCCTCTCCAAGCCTACTCGTGCAATGTATAGGTAGCATCCCATACTACTACCTACACTTTGTAGAACCTATCAAGAAACCATAATGAAATCTCGCATGATGGGAAGTAAGCGTTTAACCGACATAGACCATGAGAGCTTGTCATGGAATCCGGTGTCATAAGTCCCCACACCGTAAAGAGGTGGTCTACTTGCCTAAGGAAGACCGGTATATAGCTTAATGGATCCACTAGCTACCTATGCGGGCACATAGTTTATGGGATAAGGTAGACGATCATTGAAACTCATGCCTAACTATTGGGGGAGTTTCCATCTAACCAAATCCACTCGGTGCTTAGCCAACATTCCCATAGAATAGTTCGTTACATTGACATTATCACATATGAGAGGTGCCATTGGCCTACCAACTCCAAATTACATTTATTAACACGTGAAAGGGTGCTTTAAGCCTACCGTTTCAAGGTTCATTTAGGAAAGCTCATTAACTCCTCTTGAAAGGGTGCCATGGGCCTACCGGTTCAAGTCTCATCATTAACCTTCATGGAAAGGTGCCATAGGCCTACCGATTCCAAGGTTCATTATAAGCTCGTGTGGAAGGGTGCCACTAGCCTACCGATCCGAGGATTCAACAATCAACAATATAATCATTTATACAAGAAAATGATGCATAAGCCCTACCAATTCAAGGTATACTTTATATTGAAGAATCCTTCATATTCTATCATCAACATTCATGAGTGTCAAATTGAGAAATAATCTTTCAATAGCAACACCTTTACGTTCATAACATGATCACATTATCTTCATTGAATTCTCATTCATATAATGTCATGATAACACTCCAATTTCTCATACTATGCCTTTAAGGCCCTAAGCCTCACATACCCATACACCAACAATACACCATAAAATAAGCATGGGTAATGACATACTTCAACAATCTAAAGACCTTTAAACAAGTTTGATTCATATACATTCATTATCTAGCAACCCACTTCATAAAGGCATAAACTAGGAATAAAGAGAAATCATGGGTTCATGGAGTATTTTCATCTTAAATCGTCAATACAACAACAATATAACCATAAAGTGCCATTAGAAACCTTTTAAAACCATTTGGTGGAAGAACCCATGAGATTGAGTGAAAACCTAGATTTTTCATACTTGAAATAACTTTGGATTTGGCTCCTTGAATGGAAATTTAGACAAGGATCAAGACCACCATACCTTTGCTATGATCTCCCGCGAAATTTGATGAAGAAAGCCTTGAATCCAAAGCCCTAGCTCCCACTTCTTGTTCTTCTTAATGGAGGATTGTAGAGAGGGAAATGTTTTAGGGATGGGAATTGAACTAATGGTATCTAGGAAATAATATAAGTCCTTTGGAAGAATGGTCCAACACTTAGAAAAAAAATGAGGCGGGTGAACAGTAACCACGCCTACTGGAAATTGTCTTTTCCTTCCGAACAGATTTTACGAAAATGGGCATAACTTCTTCGTCCGAACTCCAAATGAGATGAAACAAAGTGCGTTAGGTAGCTAACTCAAAGGGCTTTCCATGGATATATTATTGGCCACCCAAATAATTTGTGTGCTAGGAGATATGACCCTCCAAAGTAGACCCTCGAAAAAGGCTTCACTTGAAAATTTCGGATTTTGATACGGTTGCTCTAAAATTTGGGTTAGACCCATCTCCCACTCAATTTGACCCCCTAAACAAGAATATGAAGTCGTATTTTCGAAAAAATGAAACGGATCTTTTTATATACAGCTAAACAAGTTTTTGGTAACTTCCGAAGCACATTTTTAAGAACTTTTTGGGTCAAATTCAAATATAATCATTTCATTAAGTTCTCAACTCCAAACTCACATGTGAGGCTCTAGTTTCACTCTATCATTTTTCGGGTCGTTACAATTATCAAATGAAGTTAGTTAATAATAGATCCACTAGGAGGGATGCAGATTAGATAGAGTATTTGATTCAATTGGTAGATGGCTATATTGATGAGTACAGGGGTTGGCACTCTGTGGGTTCGTGACTTGTTGGCCCATATCAAGAAGGCCACCCTAAAATTTATTGTAAAGTTTTTGTGATCCATTGTTCGGACCAGAGTATCTCCTATGATGGCACACACCCAGTTGACTTTAGATTTGGTGGTGATTATAACATGTTTGATGGTTGGGCAAAAGTTTGATTCAACCAATATGTTGATTGTTGAAATAAATGAGAGGGATTTTTGAAAGACGACCACACTTCCATCCCATGTATCGTATTCCTCTTGTACAGAGAGGCCACTATACCACTTATTTTTATTAATTAGATGATTGAGGTTACTAAGACTGTAGATGTCAGTTTAATTCATAATGAGACCAACTTGGCATCACCGAGATGAGGTATTCAATTTAATATGCCACCTATGTGCAAGATGCCATCATAGGAGTAGCTCGAAGAGGGCAACATTCAAGCTCTTACTATTGATCTTACTAAGACTGCTAATCCTTCTATATCTGCACCGAGTTGTAGCACACCTTGTGCTTCAAATATTTCAGGTATTTCCACATTGCTCTTGGACAGAATTCAATAGTTGGAGACTCAGATGACTGCACTACTAAAGAACATTCGACTTTGGATGCGGTAGGTTGTTAAGTATTTTGAGGCAAGGTTACAAGATTCTATTGTGGAGAAAAATATGTCCACACAGAAAAGGATAGATGCCTTCGAGTTGAGAATAATAACCAGATCCCAAACTATGCCAAGTGTTGATCTTTTAGGGTTCCAAAATGAGTTGGCTACACTCTGAGTGGATGTTGATTCACTGGCTACTACTATGTTTTCTACACCGGATTAGTGAGCCGCAGATGCTTGAGGTGATATGATTACTGCCTTATTTGGAGTTACTCCCCCTCTTGTTCTTGGTAAATGCACACAAAATTTTGCTGACACTTCTATTTATGATTAGGAGTGATGAGTAGAAAAGAATGAGCATCATAATTATGACACTATGCAACAATAGTCTTTTGTTGAGGAGGAGTGTAGGAAAGCAAAGCCTAGGAGTTGGTAGTTGGAGCATTGAGTTCAAGGGCACTACTAATAATGCTTCTCAGATTGTTTTGGGGGGCACTACTGACGGTGCTCCTGAGATTATTTTTTGGAGGGCGATACTATTGGTGGAGCACAAGTTACTATAGAGGTGACTACTTATACACTGGGGTCCACACCGATGGACCCCCACGCCTCTATATAGTTCTTTGGTGCTTAGGTGCCACATGTTTATCTTCACCCTTAGTTGTTATTTTATGTGCATTGAGGGCATTGCACCATGTTTTATATGGGGGTAGGGTGAATCTATAATGAATACAAGGGTGAATCTATAATGTTTTATGTGTATTGAGAGCATTGGGATTTTCTTGCATGTTTTCTTTTTCCCCAAGGATCATTTAATTTATGTTGAACCGGCATTTTTAGGATATAAATTGTAGAAGCAGACTAGAAATAAAAGCATGATGACAATAGTGCATGAAGTTGATACCCCTACAAATTTTGAATTATGTGCTCTATTTGTGTGATTAATAAATCAACTATTTAGGGTCTTTGTATGACTTGATAGGAACCGATTAGATAACATGATTTAAGCGGAAGCATGAACCAGATACACTGAAAATTTGATAAGTCAATGATGTGGCATGTGTATGTGAGAATAGTTGTTCATCTGTACTGTATATACGCAAATTTAGAACTTGCTTGTTAGTCTTGCTAAGATGATTTAACTGTTATTGCGGAAAGTATCATAGGCAATTGTTGAAATTGAGTCCACTAAAGCCTCAAAACAACCAACTAAATGAAAATGTTCCCTTTGATTCAAATTGTTGAGCCTAAATAAGGCCATGCTTTCAATATATCTAATTCACCTTTCCTGTGAAAATTGTTAACCTTTGTTTTTGCCATGGTCCCTCTTTGAACATTGTGCACCTCAATAAGACTGACGACTTAAATAGTGCTTACAATCAAACGAACATGAATGTGCGGCTACGATGAGACCAAATGAAGTTACATAGACAATATGTGAACTATTTGCATCTCGTTGTTACTAGTCGAGTATCAAATTGATTCTCTTGCGATGATCGTTGAACACTAGTGAAAGTGTGGAGTCTTGTTTGACTCTGGTGTCAATGTCTTGTGTGATGAGCTTAGCGTGAACCATGCATGATGACACCTAGAATTTGCCCCATTGGCCCGGTCCACTAAGTAAGGCTATCTCTTAATATGATCTTAGGCAACTTCGAAGAGTGTGAGTCAATTTGACATATATCTCTTTTGTGGCCTACCTTGTGAGTGTGTGTGAACCTCTTTTGAACACCCCTTGAGCCTTACCTTTCTTTGGAAGAAACTCGATGAAAACATGACCCCTCTTAACCCACTACCTATAATCCTCTTGATTTGTGGTTGATTGAATAGCCAAGTTAGGCCAAAATCTTAAGTTGGGGGTGTGGTGAAAGGAGAAGGCAAGTCAAGAAGTGCTAGAAAAGTCCCCTTTAACCCATGATGTTGAGAAAAATGGAACCCTTCCATATAAAAAAAAAGAGGGAACAAAAGAATGAAAAAGAAAAAGTCATGGAATAAAGTTATGAAAATGCAAAAAATAATGGGGTTCTGAACAATTCATGGAAAGTGAATAATGGGATGACTTATTAGCACTGAAGAAAATGATGAAAGAAGAGGAAAGGAAGTGTTGAGAGCACCACATTCATGAGGAAAAAAGTCACTGAGCCTAAATGACCATACCTTTGCACTCAGCCCTATTACAAGCTTTGAAAAAACCTTTTTTGATCTTGAGTGAGGTGAAGCAATTGTCAATTGGAAAATATGGGCAAAACCTATAGGTGAAAGTATGCATTGTGTTCTTCTTTGTGAGTGTGAGTGTTGATCTTGATCCCAGAACTTTAAATGATTGAACCATTGTGTGGGAATAAGGAATCATTTTTTGTGTGAGGGCATTTTAATACCTTAGTTGAGCTTGAACTTGCATTTGAAGTAAGTATTGTGAGTTTGAGAATCCTTTATAATGGTGTGTCACAACTTGAGTCTTTGAGTACACAATTAATCCTTACATGAATAAGTAGAGTCTTGTGTGTACATTCATGATTGAGTCTTGTGTAGCACTTTTTGACACATCCTTTTTGAATTGCTGAACTTGAGTTTTACTTGAGGATAAGCAAAAGTTTAAGTTGGGGGTGTTGATGAGTCCACGATTTAGACTTATTTAGGGCTTTATTTTAATGAATTTAGTGTCCTCTAATTCATATTTTGTCTCAAAAACTAATGTAAATCCTTGAGTTTCAGGTATTTGAAGTTACAGACAAAGCATGGACACTATCGAGCAAAATGGAACAAGGCAGCTGAAAAGAACAAAGAAAAGAAGGCTTGAGGATCGCGTAATACATTAGGCGAGTCGCCAAATGTCCTTAACCTCACCCAAAGTACCAGTGTGCTTAGCCCTGAAGGAAAAGATCAAGTTGGCGATGAAAGGGAGCAGTCGGTGCGTCGCCGAACAGTTTCGCGAAACAACACCATATCACCCAATGATTTAAAATGCGAAGACGTGGAAGGCAAAAGCTGAAAGTCGATGAACCAGACCAAAGGGCGGATCGCCGAGTGCATCGGTGATCATGACTAACTGCGTCGAGTTGTCCTTTGCAGCACAAATGTTTGAAAACTATAAATTCCCATTAAAATATGTAGCTTAGTTTCAAGTTGTAGCGAATTTTTACTAATTTTTAGAATACTTTAGTTTTGAGTCCTTAGAGTTTTTGTGAGGCATTGTTCTTGAGCTTTGAAGATTTTGAAGGTTCTCAATTCCAAGAAATTGAAAGTGGGCTTCATCTTTGATGTGTTTAAAGACATTATTTATTATACCCATCTGATGGAAACACTTATTGGTATCGATTTCTATCTCTTTTTCAAGTCTAGCTAAAACCCTAATTCTTGGGGTGTGATTATGTGAATATGGGTTTAATTTATTGTTGGGTCTTGCTAATTAATAGTTAATTTGTTGTTTAACTGTGATTTCCTTCGGTAGTTGTGTATGAACTTAATGGAATTGTAGCTGCAAATATGATTTCATCTTCGTGTCTTTGGCTTGCTAGAGAGAGAGGTCTTAAGACCAAAACTACTAAATCGATAGCTGTTGGTTATTGGGCGTGGGTTCAGCTTGAGAGAGTGAATCCTAGACCTTCTCCCACACATTCAACTCGAGACAGTGAATACTAGACCATCTCCCACACATTCAACTCGAGAGAGTGAATGGGATAAGGCAAAGGCTGCGCATAATTGCGGGTTATCGGTGTTCGAGAGAAACTGATTAGGTTCGTGGTAAGTTGCTCGGGAAAGAATTTACCCCTACTAAAGTCTAGCTTAGTTACAAATTTACAACGATTTACTATCAATAGCATGTATCCAATTGTTTATTTGAACCCATATTCCTTTTGATATCCCAAGAATCCTATCTCCCCAATTCGCATCTCTATATTTTTGCTATTTTTGTTTCTTAGTTTAATACAAACCTCCTTTTGATAATTGACATTCATGTCATCTCTCGAACTTATTATGTTTTTACTCGTTAATGTCTATAGCTATGATTGATTAGATCATAATTTTACTTTTTTACTTAATTCTTGACTATTAACCTCTCCCTTGGGAATCGACCCCAACCCATTCGGTTGGGTTATATTACTACACGCGATCATTGACACTTGTATTGGAAGTTGTGTCTTTGATTACGTCAAACATCATTCTAACGACCCTAAAAACGAACTAGTGAAACTAGAGCCTAACTTGTGTGCGTTTGTGTTTGTCATGAGATTTGTGTAACACCCAGGAAAATGGTAGGATAAACTAGAGCCTCATTCTGTTGGTTAGAGTAACCTTAAAGCAACTACTAGGCTGTCTTAGAGCTTAAATGGTTAAGGGAGGAGTCTAGGGTGAAGTCTAGGACCTTAAACTACCTAAGAAAAAATGAAGGAAAAACAATTGTACCTCAAGACCATTCGGCGATGGGAAGTAGCTTCGCCCATGAGCCTTGGAGATGCGCCAAAGGGCTCTTATCGCCTAATGGACAGCCTCCTCACTAGTCCTAGCTACTGTAACAAAGGGCGAGATAGGTTGAGGGTCTCCTAATGGGTTGGCGATTTTCCCATTGCCCCTCTCCATCGCCTAAGTGAGCTGCCAATTTATGGAGCTCACTGTAACTTTGGGCGAGACTAAGGTGCATTAGGCAAGTCGCCTAAGTGCCTTGGCGAGCCAAAGGGTGCCAATGGGCGATCTTCAGCGTGGGTAGGCTAGAATTTGGTGTTTAATGAAGGGTCTTTTAGTAAATCTTTCCTAAACTTAAACCAACACTTTCTACTCTTTTCCTACCAAATATAAATACTTTTTAGAGTGAAATTCTCCCTTTTTAATCACTCTTAAAAGAAATAAAAGAAGACCCAAATCCTTTCAATATTTCTCTCTCTAGAAGTTCCTCCATTGAAGAACACCAAGAACTTGAAGATTAGGGTTCAAGCTCCAAGGTTTTCACTCCAATTTGTGGGCAAGGCTTCTATTAAGGTATGGGGATCTTCATTATGGATTAATTTCTTCATGAAGCCCTTCAAAACTCTTATTTCGAAATTGGTATCTTGACTAAAAACTAGGGTTTCTATTCTAGACATGGGTTCATCCTAAAATCGTTTTCATTATGTTATTTGAATTATATCATGGATGAATTGATGTTAATTGGTAATTTCTATTGTAAAAATACACATGAACCCATGTGCACCCCAGGACCCAAATTTCATGAATGTTAGTGAAGGTATTGATACAACATGATTACTATGAATTGTATCTATGATTATTTATTTGTTGAATCTTGTTTCCTCATGCCTATTGTAGTATCTTTAGGTGTAATTGTGATTTTTGATTCATGACCTTGAAAGGGGTAAACTTCTAGGGTTATGTACATATTGAGAAATGATGTATATGAACTTGGGATTTACTTGAAGGGTAAAGGTTCTATGACAATGGTGCAAAGTGAGGTATTGGTGAATGGTCTTTCTTCCCTTATCCCTTACATATGATGTAGCATAAATTGCTTAGAATGATGTTAATGTATTGTGTTCATTTAAATAATAGTTCTCACGAAGACACTATGAATGTTAATGTGAAAGCTCTACTTACATGCTAATGTTGATTCTAGGTTGAAAGTGCATTCTCACCTTAATGAATCTATGAACTACTTATTGAATTGTATTGAATGAAGGGTTGAACAATCCTTCACACATGTAGATACAATGGAAAGACTAATGATAATAATTTGGGTAATAATACTAAGCACCGAGTGGATATGGCCAATGAGGAAAAAACCCTCCCGTTAATGCAAGAAGTTGGGTCATCTTAGTAAACTCATGAGATGGGGACTCCTCCATTAATGCAAGAGGTAGAGTTTCTAGAAGCAATCTCCCTATCCCATAACTATGAGCCAACATAGGACTTAGGTAGTGGATCCACCTTATAGCGATATACTTAGTTCTACCTTAGGCAAGTAGAAAACCTCTTTTTGGTGTGGGGTTTAGACACCGGATTCCATGTAGCTCTTATGGTCTATGTCGTTTATGGTTGTTTTTCCCTAGATAATGAGATAATGGATGAAGTATGAACAACTCTATAACTTCTTAGTAAGGTTGCTAGGTAGTATTGGGGGTATGTGACTTCACTTTTACATTGCACTAGTAAACTTGGTTGGATGATATAGATGGTTCTCATTACTATGTAAAGCCATGAATGCATGCATGTATATTGAATGGATAGTTGCTATGAGTGACTTTTCCTTATATTCAAATGTTATACATGACTAATCCTCTACTTATGATTATTGAATGTGATGAAGTCTAAAAGTAATATGTGTGACCAAGGTAGTTCCTAAGGGATGCTTAGTAAGGTTAGTACTATGGGATGCCAACCTTACATGGTACAAGTGGACCTTAGGGGTAGCTATGGTCATGTATTTACTATATTGTGAATATAATTGTGATATTGACTTGAATCTTATGTTGATGATGCAAGTTGGTTTCAAAACCTCATAAATGCATATCTTTTATAAAAATGTCCTTTTTGCATATTTTAAGGTTTTTATGCATATGTACATACTTATGAGTGTAGGTTCCGGCTAGGACTTCCACTCTCTACTTTGAAGAAGACTTGGAATAGACTTCTCCAAGATTTGTGGTAGGTCCTCAAGATCCGAAGACAAGCATTTGATGCCACTTTATGTTCTTTCTTATTGTAATAGACTTTGTAAATTTTCTATGTACTTCCTTCTATGAGACTATGATGTGTAAATGGATATTGACCCTATTTTAGATTCTCTATTGTACTTATATGATGTATGAGACTAAGAGTCTAGATTCCTACTATTTTTGTTTTATGAAAATGAAGTTTGTACTTCGATTGTAATGTTTTAATTTTTCCGCATTATGTCACGACCCGGGGTTACCCCCCTAGAAGTAACACGGCGTAATTGACCACGAAGGGGTCGCATACAAGCCTCATAGCATTCCTTAACATTAAAGCATAGGAAAATAACGCGGAACTTTAAAACTTTTCTTTACAATCGAAGTCTCTTAATAAGATGAAAGAGTATCTATGACACTATGTCTCGAACCATCTATTATACTTGGAATAAATTCTTGAAGATACAAACTCAGGGACACTGCCCTTATAACAAAAGTCTAAAACATAATAGAAAGACAATAAAGGACCTATGGTTGAGCCCTCGAATACAATGAGGACTCACCAATCTTCTTCTTCTTGATCTCCTATGAACCTAGCCACGAGGATGAAATCCAATATCTCCAAAGCCTATACTTGGTGAAAATGTAGAAAGAAGGGGTTAGCACGAAAACGTACTAAGTATGGAAGCCATACACAAAAAAACTAAAACATGCATGAGAAAGGGACATTTTCATTTGAAATCATGCTTTATGTCATTTTTGAACATCGTCTTTGAAATAGTTGGAGAATGCAACCAATGAGGCAACTCACATACATGTCATTATAACATGAGAGGTATCATTATAATAACAAGCATAGTCTCCAACATCAATGTAATACACATCCCAATCTTCACAATACATAGCCTCCAATTATACAAGAATACAACGTTAAATACCAAGACCATCACATGTTGAAGTAATCATCACATAAGCAACCTCTAAAGCACTTGTGCAATGTATGGTAACTAACATGCATATACAATGTACAACACAAGCCAATATGGCATTCATACTGATTTCATAGTAAATCCATTACCTTAGTAACCCCGAAAGAACACTTGTGCAATGTGTGATTTAGCATCCCATAATACTAACCCCACTAAGTATTCCTTTGGAGCTACCTTAGTCATGCATTTAATCTTTAGACCTTATTATAATCAATGGTCACAAATAAAGAAAATAGTCATGTACATTACTTGAATTGTAAGGAAAGTCATTCGTAACAACCATCCATTCAATATACATGCATGCCTTCAAATCTCATCATAATGCAAAGGAACCATTCCATGACATCCTACTATGTCTACTTGTGCAATGTGGGAGTGAAGTCCCATACCCCCACTCCTACTAAGTAAACTCATCAAGAAGTCATAGTATAGTTCATGTCTCATTCATTATCTTTATTATTTAGGGTAAAGTTGTCATAACCGACATAGACCATGTGAGCCACATGGAATCCGGTGTCGTATAACCCCACACCAAAACAAGGTGTCCTACTTGCCTAAGGTAGAACTAACTGTATAGCTATAAGGTGGATCCACTAGCTAAATACCTATGTGGGAACATAGTTTATGGGGTAGGGAGATTTCTTCTAGAAACCCGCCCTATTTGATTGGCGGAGGGGCTTCCATATCATGAGTATCACTTTGATGACCCGCCCTATTGCATTGCCGGAGGGGCCTTTTCCTCATTGTCCATATCCACTCGGTACTAAGCATAATTTCTCAAATTATACATTAATAGTATTTTAATTGTATCTACATGTGTGAAGGAACACTTTATCCTTCATTCAATAAAATTCATCAAAATAGCTCTTAGATTCATTACTGGTGAAAAAGTACTTTCAACCTTTGAATCATAATTAGTATGTGAGAATTACTTTCACAACAAGATCATGTGTTCTCATGAGAATGTACTTTCAATCAACACAATAGGATCAACATGTTCATGTACACTTCATGGATACTAATGTCTAAAGGTGCATATGAGAACTATACTTTCAAATAACACCACTTGATTACATCATAATCATGTTTATGCATGGAATGTATGTGTAAGTAATTGTCCTTGCAATAACCCAACAACAACAATATCCTCATACTAGACAATACATATAATCTCAAGTGTAAGGGTAAGGGAAGAACTGCCTTTCAACAATACCAACTTTTCATTCACATGCACAAACCTTCACAATGTGCTCTTCAAGGGATATGGATCAACTCATCCCAACATATAGCAGTAGCACAATAGATAAGGGAATACCATGATCCAACAACTCATCAACACATTAATCACATCATGATTGGCACATTACGCTTCAAGAATTCACAAACATGCATACTATATCATGACCAAGTTAATTTATGTTTAGAAGCATTACTCTAAACCAATTCAAGTCTAGGTGGTCTAATCTAAGGCATTACATGAAGAAATTCATCATTCTAGGAAAGTCACATTTAAACCCTCAATTTGCATCTTTAATAACATAACCCTAGAATCTTAGGTTAATCAAGAATATATGTACAATCACACTTATATCATGCAATTATATCATAATTAAACACCTCCACCTTTCAAGTGGATCAACAAGTTCATATACAATATTCATCAACCTATACAACCCTAGCAAATTGCATTTCAAGGCTAAGAATAAAGATGAACCCTAACTTCTAGAATTATCATGCTAGATAGAAAAATATCATGATTCAACAACACAATAAACATAAAAAAAATTGATTATTAAGTTTCCATAATCAATCAAGTCACACCTTAGTTCACAATTTAGGAAGAAAGGGAAATCATGCGTCTAAGGGAGATTTTCATCAAAATACATCAATACTCCATTAATCCTACCATAAATCATCTTAAAAAATCATAATAAATCATAATTAAACAATTGAATTCATTTTGGAAGAAGACCGATGACTAGATTTGAAAACCCTAGATTTGGGGAATTTGAAAACATAGTTGAAGGGGGCTTCTTGGTGATAGCTAACCAAGAATGAAGAACTCCCATACCTCAATTAAGAATCCCCAAGAAATTTGGGGAAGAACCTCCTTGAAATCACCAAACCCTAGATCCAATGGCTTTTTCTTCTTCTTTGAGTTTAGAGAGAGAAATATTAGAGAGGAGAAGCTCTTTTGATTTGATTTGGGCTTTCTTTAAAATTGACTTAATTAAAGGAATTCAAGTCTATAAGGGCTTTATAGTTGCTAGGGAATGAATAAAATAATGTGCACTCAACTTTGGGAAGGAACTAAGGACCCACCAAGTTTAAACTTAAAAGTTTACACCACACCCATATATGTTCGCCCTTTAAACCTCATGGGTCACCAAGGGCCCTAGGCGACTCGCCTAATGGCCCTTGGCTTGCCCATTTCATTTCCCAACCTGACAGTGCTTCACTTATTCAGCCATAACCTTTAACCCCGATATCGAAATTGGGAAAACTTGGTAGCGTTGGAAAGAGGACTCATAGACCTTTAATTGGATAGGTAATGGCCCACCTAATTCATTTTGAGCCAAGATATATTGTCATTTGAAGTTGACCCTATAGGTTGTAACTTAGATATCTGCCTCTTGCCCGTCTAAGCTCTCCCTTTGAAACCTTGGGCTTGCCAAGTGCACTAGGCGACTCACCAAGTGCACCCTTGGCTTGCCCTTTGTTCTAGTGAGCTCACTAAAAGGGATGGTCATTGGGCGATGGAGGGGTGCCAAAGGGTGACACGCCAACCAAGTAGGTGAGCTACCTTTTAGCTCGCTGTTGGTCCAGTATCTTGGACAAATGGGCAATGAACTAGGTGATGGAGGGGGAGCAATGGGCGGTCCCCCAACTAGATTAGCGAGCTTCACTTAGCTTGCCCATTGTTCTAGAACTAAGGTTAAGAGGACAATCCCTTAGGCGATCAAAAGAGCATAAGGGCGACTCGCCTAACCCTTTGGGCGATTAAGCAGCTCATCGCCAAAAGGCTCCATCAAGTAACAAGGTTTGAACCACCCTATCTTGGTAGTCTAGGCCCTTGCTTGCACCCTAGGCTTCTACCTTGTTCCATCTAGGTTCTAAAATAGCATAGACATCAACCTAAAGTCACACTAACCCAAACGTTAAGGCTCTAGTTCAACCTATCATTTATTGAGTTGTTACACATTATTTCTACTTTATTATGTTATGATGATTCTAGGGCTTGTATGAGACCCCTTCGAGGTTGACTGCGCCATGTTTACATCTAGGGGGTACCCTAGGATCGTGACAATTTGATGGTGTTGTACGTTGTCCCAAGCCATGGTTGAGGTGTTTAGGGGTTAGACGTCAAGGTACAACTTCTTAGGGACCACCCTAAGGGTCCTTAAGGAGGACCCTAAGTCTAAACCCCCATCACCCCAAGGAAATCATTAAGTTGGCTAAAATTGGGTGACCTACGGAAGGAGTCCACGCCCTGTGGATGGCCTCCGTAGGTTAGGCCCCACCAAACCAAGCCATAGACCCAGACCATGGACCAACAGTATGGCCCATGAATGGACTCACGTTCCATGAGTCTAGGTCTCGTAGTTCACACCTGCTTGCTGTCAAGTGACACGGCCAAATGAGGGGTGAATTGGGAAATTCACCCCAAGTATTTTAAAGTGCATGGACGGTTATTTTAGGTGTATTAACATATTTTAAGAGTATTAAAACAACGAAACCCTCATTTAGATTTCACATCTAAAATCAAAACCCTTCCCTCCTAAAAAGTTCTCTCTAGAAACTCTATTGGAGATCAAGGTCAAGATCAAGCTAGGATTGGGGATTTCAATATGTTTCTTCTTCAATTTCGTGGGATTCTTCAAGTATAAGGTATTGTTATCATTCATCTAGGGTGAGCTTTCACCCTACAGTCAATTTCAAAGAAGTTTCAAACTGATTTCAAGTTCATGAAAAGCCCTAGGTTTTACTCAATCTCATGGGTTCTTGCATCAAACATTTTCAAATGATAAACTATGATTATATTGATGTTTAATTGATGATTTAAGATGATTTTATTCTATTAACCTATGATTTCTCTCAATTTCTAAATTGTGACTTATGAAATGGGTCAATTGATTATGAATGAATGATGGTGGATTTATTCTTAGATTGATTTAGATTATTGAATTGTATCATCATCTATGCCTAATTATTGTGAATTGTTGGTGAATTGAGGATTTGTGATCTTAGCCTTGAAAGGTCAAGTTTGACCTAATTACTTGATGTATTGGGATTGTGATTGAATTGTTGATCCACTTGAAAGGTGGAGGTGTTTACTTCCTATGTATGTTGTGATCATGGCCTTGAAGGCATAGTGTGAGGAATTGAAGTATTATCATGATGTTGTATATATGAATGTCATGTGAAGCATGTGTGTGATCTCAATGAATGAATTATGATCTTGTCTAGAAGCTATTTGTGTTAGGATTGAATGGTATCTCTCTATTAACACACATGAATGTTGATGATGGAATCTGAAGGGTTCTATAATGTAATGTTGAATGAGATCTTTTGAATGGGTAGTCTTAGGCATCCTTTTCTTATATGAAGAGTATATCTTGACTTAATGTTTTAATATCTTGAATTGTTAGATCTAATATTGGTAGCCTTTTCATGAATGAATGAATTTAATGATAATGTTAATGAATGCTGAGTTTATTGAAATGCTATTCTCAATTGTACACTATTGAATGCTAATGATATGTTGATTGAAAGGATATTTGATCTTGCACTAATGAATGATAATGGGATTCTTAGATGAAAGACTATTCTCATCTTTCAATATACGAGCTATCCAATGAATGAATGTTGGGTTGAGATGGATGCCCTCACGTGAGTTGAGGTGAGGTGTCTAGTAACAATCTCTTATCCCTTAATGTAATGAATATTAAAATACTCTATAGGAATGTAGGCTAAGCACCGAGAGGATATTTAATGAGATGGAATCCCTCACGTGAGTTGAGGCGGGGTTTCTAGTAGCAATCTCTTGAGATGGATTCCCACACGTGAGTTGAGGCGGGGTATCTAGTAGCAATCTCCTTGTCCCTTAACTATGTGCCCACATAGGTCTAGCTACTGTATCCACTTAAGCTATGTACCGGTTTACCTTAGGCATGTAGACCAACCCTTACGATATGTGGCATAGTACATCGGATTCCATGATCTAGCTCTCATGGTGTATGTCGGTTAAACGCTTATTCCCATCATGTGAGATGTACATTATAGTTTCTTGAGGAGCTCTATAAAGTGTAGGTGGTAGTATGAGATGCTATCCATACATGGCACGACTAGGCTTCAAGATGGCTATAGTGAGTTCTCTAAGTCTTAATGACTATTGTTTAAAAGTCCTCTAAATGATGTTATTGAGTAATGTTGACTCCTAAATGCTTAAATGTAAAGATGCATCCTATACTTGGATTGTATTATGAGTTACTTCCTTGTCATGTCTATTGTATATGACTGTGCCATGTCTAGGGTGACTTCAAAGGAGTACTTAGTGTGAGTAGTAGTATAGGATGCCAATTGCACAAGTATGACTTAGAGTTGTCTTAGATGTTGGTCTTAATGTGATGATGTGATTCATGTGATGTTTATGTTTCTTAAATGCTTTATTGTGTAAAGATGGAAAGGATGAATTGGAAGTTCACTTTTGGTAACCTTAAGGTGGTGCCTTAGTGTGGGTGGTGGTATGGTACGTGACCCATACATTGCACAAGGCATATCTTGAGGATTCTTGAGGTGGAGGCTCAAGGTAAAGGTAAAGGGTTATATGTGATCTTGTCCAAATGTGAATTATGTGACTTTGTATGTTAGTTGTGACTTATATTATGCCTTTTGTATCAATGTTCATGAAGTTTTATAAAAATGGCATAAAGCATGGCTTTCAACAAAATGTCCCTTTTAATGCATGTTTTTGCATGGTCATCATACTTAGTACATCTAATGTGCTAACCCCATTCTTTTTCCTTTTTGCCAAAGTGAAGGCTTTGGAGATGTTGGTGTTCTATGATTGATGGATAGGTTTCTAAGGTTCTTGAAGATAAAGACTTGGTGAGTCCTCATAGTTTCGAGGACAAAACCCATTATGTCCCTTTTATGTCTTTTAGTATTATTTAAGCTTTTATAAGGGCTAAGTCCCAATGTTGTATTCAAAGTATTAGATGGTTTGAGACATAGTGTACAAAGTCTAGGAAGTTTTTCGCTTGCTTTTTAATAAAATGTCTTCGATTGTAAAAGAATGTTTTTAATTCTTCTCTATTTTCAAGTATCTTATGCAATGAATGAGCTATGAGGCTTGTATGGGACCCCTTCGAGGTCTAGTACACCGTGTTACGACTAGGGGGTGCTTTCGGGTCGTGACAATCATGGCCCCTAAAAAATGGTCCAAGCATGAACCACGAAAAGACCTATGGACCGTAGGTGGGACCACACCCCGTGGTCCAGTGGTCCGTCAATTGTCCAAATGTCTCATACCACCATCCATAGTCCACTAGTATGGTCCATCGACTGGGTCCGTGGGTGGTGAGTCAGTGGACAGCTGACATGTTTAGCTAGGAGAAGTTGGGTCTTTTCCGATTTAAATAAAATCAAAGTGAGGTCATTTTGCCTAAGTCTAGGACCCCTACATAAGTGATTTTAACCCTTTAAACTCACCATTCAAGTCATTATTTCCAAAACCCCAAAAGAAAACCCAAAGCGCTTTGCTCAAATATTTCTCTCTATAGATCTTGAAGATGAAGAAAGATTTCAAGCTAGGATCAAGGTCAAGTCGCCAATCCCCAAGCATTTGTGGGCTTTCTAATCAATGTATGATAAATTTTCATCCATGTATTCCTTCCGTCCATTGAGTCCCCCTAATTCCCAATTTAAAGGATGAAATTCCTCAATTTGAGTTAGGATTTCTTCCAATGTTGTACGTATTGGTGAATGTTGATCCAATTGAGCGAATTATGATTTTTTATGCTTGAATTGAGTAGATTCAATGTTTTTAGGATGAAATTGCATGTACCCAAGTCTAACCCCTTTCTAGGAAGATGAAATTGATGTAAATGAGTTTTATGCCATGAAAGGGGAATTTGTGGGTTTAGATGTATTTAATCGAGGATTGATGAGATATATTAGAATTGAAGCATATATGAGATATATGATTAGGCTGTCTTGAGATCTAGGCACATATGATGATTATGACATGTGATGCTTTGAGATTAAAGCTTAGATGATGAGTGTTGATTAGTAGGGCTTTAAAAGTAAAGCTTATATGATGAATGTTGATTAGTAGATAGAATTTTTGTGGAAGGATTTACCCACGTGATCTATACTATAAATGTATAAATTAATGTGAAAGGTTTTCTCACATTGAATAATTTTATGTTGAAAGGCTTTCTCACCTAAGATGAATCAAAGAATCTATGAACGATGATAGATAAGACTTAGCTTGAATTAGTCTAATGAGATGCTTCTTTCATGAATAGCTTGACTTGGTAAAACAAGAACATGCTTGGTAGTTTGAGTTAGTAGATCTCATGAATAGCCTTGGATTGAGAAATAGTACCCTTCCAATGGTTATATTTAACTAGCATGAGAGGATGCTTGCATGATAGCATGATTTGGTAAGGCCAAACTATTTCATTGGTAACTTGGATTGAGCAATAGTACACTTCCTTGAGTAGATTGGACTTGCATTAGATAGCTTGGTCTAGCATAATGAGGTGTTTTTCCTTGATAGCCTTGAATTGGTAAATAGTAACCATTCATGGATAATTACTTGTCTTGGACTAGTAAAGAAGTACTCTTCCATGAATAGTAGAAATAGGTAAGGAGGGACTAGTCCCTAATTTAAGTAGCATATTTGTGATGAAACAATATTACTTCAAGGAAGTATTGTCAGAATATTTTAGTATGAGATTTACTGCTATGATGATAGGTTAGCTTGGATTGTTTCTTGAGTTGTCTTCCTTGAAATGTTTGACTAGAGGTGGATTACCCAAGTCCTAACTAAGGATAAGTTGAGGTTACTTGACAAGTTCTCTTACATTATGATGATCTATGTTCATTGATTATGCCTATGACTTATGTTGTTGTCTCTTATTCTTATTGCTTATGTCTTATGTTGACTAATGCTTATGTTGATGTTTATGCAAGCTATCATATTTAGTACATGTTTGTACTAATGCATACTCTTGCCTACATTTCCTTTCAAGATGTAGGGTGAGGCGATATCAATTTCCGTCCCCGTGGCTAAGATCTTAGTAGATGCATCGATCGAAGATTGGTGAGTCCTCATAGCATTCGAGAATATAGCACCCCTTTACTTATGTTCTATCATTTTGTGTTTCAAACTTATGTATGGTCTGTGTCCCAAGGATATTCATGATTTAGATGGTTTGAGAAAAAGTGTATTAGACTTTCGCTTCTTTTATAAAAGACTTTGATATTGTCGAAAATATTTTATATTTCTGCTCATTTCTATTATCATATGTTATGAAAGCTAAGTGGCTTATATGAGACCTCTCGGGGTCTTGTATGCCATGTTACGTCTAGGGTGTACCCCTGGTTCGTGACAAACTTCGTAATCCGAAAACATGGTTTAGAATGGTTCTAGGATGTCTCAAAACAACGTCAAGTATTGTCTTGTTCATAAGTGTGAAGCGGGCCACATTTATGAATGAGAGGCTACTAGATGCTTAGGAAATCTCACTTCTTCATTACTCTAAGTCGTGCCATAGAATATAACTCGATAAGGTCTTTCTCCTAATCGTTACTCGATGGTCTACATGATATAACTAATGTAAGGGCTAATGCTAGAAGGAATGAGGAAGACAATGTGTATCAAGAAGTTCCTTCCCAAGCTCTGATTGACCCTTTGGCTGAGGATGTACCTAATGCGGAGTTTAGATTGACTTTTCAAGTGTTGGCTCAAGCCGTGAAGGTCCAAGCCAATAGGGAGGTTGTGAACCCAAATGTGGGAATGGCGGCATCAATAGTGAGGGACTTTACTAGGATGAACCCTTCAAAATTGTATTGTTTAAAGGTTGAGGAAGATCCTGAAGAGCTTATAGATGAGGTCCATAAGGTATTGGATATTATGGGAGTTACTCCGGTGGAGGAGGTGTAATCGGCTGCTTACAAACTTAAGGGGGTTGCTCAGGTTTGGTTCAACCAATGGAAAGAAACAAGAACGGTATAAATCGGTCCAATAGAGTTGGAACAGTTCAAAAGTACTTTTCTTGATAGGTTCTTCCCTCCAGATATTAGAGAGGCTAAGGTACTTGAGTTTATTAACTATCGGCAATGTAGTATGAGCGTTAATTAATATGCTGTGACGTTTACTTAATTGTCTAAGTATGCTCCATTTATAGTGGCCGACCTTGGGTCGAGAATGAGTAAGTTCATTTCGGGAGTGTCCAATTTAGTAGTGAAAGAATATCCTATGGCTATTCTTGTTCATGATATGGATATTGCTTGTCTTATGACTCATTCCCAACAGATTGAAGAGGAAAAACTAAAAGGGAGATCAAGAGAGAAGAAGAGGTCTAGAATTAATGATGGTAATTCTTCTTATGATAGGTCTGATGGACATGGTCGTTCTAGGTTTCGACAAAGGATTTCTGAGCAAGGATCTTCTAATCCACCTAGGTTCAATAAAGAACATAGGGTGTCTAACCTTAGAACGCAAGGATTTAGTAGTGAATCCCTATGGCCTACTTTTTCTAGGTGTTGAAAGAACCATGAGAGTAGGTGTTTAGCCAGCATAGAGGGTTACTTTAGTTGTGGTGAAAGTGGTCACAAAATTAGGTATTGTCCAATGGCAAAGTCTAAGAGAAGAGAGGGAAAACAAGCTCATCCTAGTGGTTAGGGTTTCAATGCTCCTATGCAAAATTGATTCTATACACTCTGAACTAGAGGTGAACAAGAGTGTGCTGCCGATGCAGTTAACAAACTACTCGACATGAGGTTTCTTCCTTAGTTGTGTGCATTTATATAAGTTGCATGCATTATGGCCTACTAGTCTGGAGTCTTAACCTCCGAAAGGTGTATAGATACGTCATTCAAGGACGAATGCTCCCAAGGAGGAGATATTGTAATACACCATATGCAAAAGACCAAATAGCAGCTTTTCAGATCTTTCCAGGTGTCATCCCCGAAGGTCCAACCACGGCCCGTGGTGTGGGCAACGGACCGTGGTGGGTTAGTGAATTGGCCCCTTAGAAATGGTTTAGGCATGGATCACGGAGGGACCTATGGATCGTAGGTGGGACCACACCCCATGATCTAGTGGTCCATCGATGTGCCAAAAGTTTCTGGCCACCATCCAAGGTCCACCATGAGGGACGGTAAGTCAAACGATGGCCCCTCGATTGGTCTAAGGGTGGTGAATCGGTGGACAATTGACATGTTCAGTTAGAGGAAGTTAGGTCTTTTCCGATTTTAATTAAATCAAAGTGAAGTCATTTTGCCTAAATCTAGGACCCTTATATAAGTGATTTTAATCCTGTAAACTGACTATTCAAATCATTAATTCCAAAACCCCAAAAGAATACCCAAAGCTCTTCTCTCAAATATTTCACTCTCTAGAACTTGAAAAAGAAGAAAGAGTTCAAGCTAGGATCAAGGTAAAGTCTCCAATCCTCAAGAATTTGTGAGATTTGTAATCAAGGTATGATAGCTTTTTATTCATGAATTCATTCCATCCATGGAGTCCCCATGACTCCCTAATTTAAAGGATGAAATTTCTCAATTTGAGTTACGGTTTCTTCCAATGTTGTGGGTATTGATGAATGTTGATCCAATTGAGCATATTATGATTGTTTATGCTTGAATCTAGTAGATTCAATGTTTTTAGGATGAAATTACATGTACCCATGTCTAACCTATGTCTAGAAAGATGAAATTGATGTAAATGGGTTTTATGCCATAAAAGGAGAATTTGTGGGTTTAGATTTATTCAATCGAGGATTGATGAAATATATTAGAATTGAAATATATATGAGAAATATGTTTAGAATGTCTTGAGATCTAGGCACAGGTGATGATTATGACATGTGATGCTTTGAGAGTAAAGCTTATATGATGAATGTTGATTAGTAGGGCTTTGAGAGTAAAGCTTATGTGATGAATGTTGATTAGTATGGCTTTGAGAGTAAAGATTATATGATGAATGTTGATTAGTAGGGCTTTTAGAGTAAAGCTTATATGATGAATGTTGATTATTAGATCGAATTGTTGTAGAAGGATTTACCCACATGATCTATACTATGAATGTATGAATGCATGAATGTGAAAGGTTTTCTCACATTGAATGATTCTAGGTTGAAAGGCTTTCTTACCTATGATGATTCAAAGAATCTATGGATTATGATAGATAAGATTTAGCTTGAATTGGTTTAATGAGATGTTTTTTTCATAAATATCTTTACTTGGTAAGACAAGACCATGCTTAGTAGATTGAGTATGTAGATCTCTTGGATTGAGCAATAGTACCCTTCCAAAGGTTAGCCTGAACAAGAATGATATGATGCTTGCATGATAGCATGATTTGGTAAGGCTAAACTATTTCATTAGTAGCTTGGATTGAGCAATAGTACCATTCCTTGAGTAGCTTGGACTTGCATGAGAGGATTCCTTTCATGATAGCTTGGTCTATCATAATGAGGTGCTTTTCCTTGATAGCCTTGAATTAGTAAACAGTAACCATTAATGGGTAATTACTTGTCTTGGACTAGTAATGAAGTACTCTTCCATGAATAGTAGAAATATCTAAAGAGGGACTAGTCCCTAATCGAAGTAGCATAGTTATGATGAAATAATATTACTTCAAGGAAGTATTGTAAGAATATTTTAGTATGAGAATTACTTGTATGATGATAGGTTAGATTGCATTGTTTCTTGAGTTGCCTTCCTTGAAATGTTTGACTGGAGGTGGATTACCCAAGTCCTAACTAAGGATAAGTTGAAGTTACTTGAGAAGTCTTCCTCTTACATTATGATGATCTATGTCCATTGATTATTCCTATGACTTATGTTGTTGTCTCTTATGCTTATGGCTTATGTCTTATGTTCACTAATGCTTATGTTATGTCTATGTTTATGTTTATGCAAACTATCATATTTAGTACATGTTTGTACTAATACATACTCTTGCCTACATTTCTTTTCCAAATGTAGGGTCAGGCGATATCAACTTCCGTCCCTGTGGCTAGGATCTTAGTAAAAGCAAGGATCAATGATTGGTGAGTCCTCATAGCATTCGAGAATATAGCAACCATTTCGTTATGTTCTTTCATTTTGTGTTTCGAATTCTTTTATGGGATATGTCCCAAAGATATTCATGTTTTAGATGGTTTGAGACAAAGTGTATTAGACTTCCGCTTTGTTTATAAAAGACTTTTATATTGTCAAAAATGTTTTAAATTTCCGCTCATTTCTATTATCATATGTTATGAAAGCTAAATGTCTTATATGAGGCCTCTCTAGGTCTTGTATGCCATGTTACGTCTAGGGTGTACCCCTTGGTTGTGATAGTCAAAGCCACACCCGAGCTTTAATGAAAAATTAGGAGAAAAGAAATATTAAGGTGATACCATGAGTTAATATAATGTAAAGTAAGGCAGAGAAGTCACTTAAAATCAAAATATACCATACTTGACCCTGAATAAGTGTTACCTGCTAAGAATGTCCTATAGTGATCCTAATTTAACGGTTGGAGATTCTAAGTGTATAAAATAAGGGCAACTCTCTGCTATTATGTATGTATGGTATTGAATTCAATTTTGAGATTGAGTGTATACTGAGTCCCTTTCATTGAACTATAAATCGTTATATGTGAGAACACGGGGGTTTCTTTGTGGTAAGGCCACAAGTGAAACGGTCAAAGATTTGGTATCTTTGTGATTGCTATCTATGTATGTGAATGCGTTAATTGGTATGTCTATGATTGATCCACATGCATTGTCGTGTTATTAAACTTAATGATTGCATTGTACTAAAAATTAATAATGGAGGGTTGACTATTGAGAATAATGTCATGTGAATTCTTGAGTTTTTTGGTTTACTTTTGCATCGTGTCATTTAGAGTTAGTAGTTTCGCTTGAGGACAAGCAACAATTTTAAGTTGAGGGTCTTGATGTACTGCAGATTTACGATACTTATAATACCTTAAGCTTAGAGTTGTGTGTTCGTCGTTAACATTTGTTAGTAGATGGGATGTTATTTTGCTTGTATTTTGTAAGAAAATAGTTTTTGGAGTAGTCAGAGTGAAAAGAGTTGAAGCAACAACATTTTTGGTGATTGACGACTCAACCTACGAGCCGTAGGAATGACTCGCAGACTGAGGCAATGAAAATTAGCGCAAAGTGTTAAACAACGAGACCAAATGACGTGCCGTAAAGACAAGTCGTGGAAAAGTTCATAGAAGTTGAGCTCCAGTACTTGGATAACATATAGTCAGGCGGGTCGTGTAAAGTTTTATAGATGGTAGAACATACCTATAGAAAAGTCCAGATGCTAATAAGTGGAGATACAATTTGACTGAAGGTTCTTATGAACCGTAGGAATGTTTACGAGTCGTAAAAACGAACCGTAGGATTTACTGGGAAACCGATATTTCCTAGATTTCCCTTTTCGAATTTATTTAGGATTTGATGTCTATAAATATTAGTTGTAAGTTTTTTTGCGGAGTTAGATAATTTGATATTTTTGTTTTGTCTTTGAGAATCAATTTGGGAACACTTTATCCATTTTAATTCTTGGAGCATTGGTTTATAATATAACTTTTGTTTGTAAATTCGAGATTCTAGATTTAATCTAGGGAAAAGGCATAAATTCACCCCTGAACTTATCTCAAAAAGTAAGTTACACGCTTAAACTATCATGGTGACCTATTACACACTTATTCTTGTTAAAAGTGTAATTAATACCACCTTCTAACGTACAAAACCAGTCACACATACTAGAGTTGTGCGCACGCGCCTGCCAGATCTATACAAGCATACACGTGTAATTTTTTTTAATCTTTTTACTTTTTTTTCCCAACCAATTTTGCCTCTATCTTCTCTCTCCTTTTTTTCACTTTTTTCACAGCCATTTTTACCTCTCTCTTCTCTCTTCTTCCTCACTTGAATGACACCATTTTTTTCTTTATTTTTCTCTTCTTCCTCACCTGAATGACTCCATTTTCAATTATTTCTTCTGATTATAACATATACAATACAAACTATTGCGACAGACAAGTTAATCGACAGAGTAGCAACGATTTGGAATGTTCCTGAAGGAGTGGGGGACATGATATCAAATTAAATCGAAGTTATTACCCAATACGATTTCATCCCACTTGTCATCATCACTGACATGAATTTTAAACCCAAAACTTATCTTTCTTAGCTTCTTAGCCCTATTTAAACACCTTCCTTTCTTCTGGGTTTTCAAATATGAGTCAAATGAACCTTAACTGGTAATGTTTTGTTTTGAATTTTTTTTTTAGTTATTTGTGTTTTGATGGTAATGGGTTGTGAAACTTGAAATAAATATTTTAGTTTGATACTGATCAATTTTATATTGTCGAGCCAATTTTGATTTTGCTATGTATAAATCGTCATTGAACCCAAAACCCTACTCTATCAAATCTGTAGTGCTGTGTAAAATTGATAATTTTGATATATGGGGGTGGGGAACAATTAACTTTTCTAGGTATTAATGGTTTGGGGATTTAGGGGTTAGACACTTCAATGTTCTTTTGATGTTATTGGGTTGTAAAATATAGATTAGCAAATTACTTTTCTTAGTGAATCGGTGGAAATAAGTGGAGAATTCTCAAGTAATGATGAAATTGAGTGAGAAATTGTAGAGTTGTGACAAAAAAAAAATAAAGAAGAACTCTAAAGGAGAATAAGAAAAGATGAGCACGAAGAAGGAGAATAGAGGGGGGTGGGGGCCAAAAAATTATTTATTTTCGACTCTAACGCGCCTATTTTATTTTTTAATCTAATTAAATTTTCACGTCGGTTCTGAGGTGGTATTAGTTACAGTTTTAACAAGAATAAGTGTGTAATAGGTCATCATGATAGTTTAAGCGTGTAATTGACTTTTCGGGACAAGTTGAAAGGTGAATTTATGCCTTTTCCCTTTAATCTACTCTAATTGTAAGTTCATGATTTATTTTAACAAACAAATAATGAATTGTGATCACCCAAGAATGAGTAGCTAAATCTACAACTAGGGTTGTGGGAAGAATGAGTAATAAACAATGTAGACCTAATAATTAATTAATCCTTGAATAGTGTGTCTGCATGTATTGTTGATCTCTTTATTTTGATTGCTTTTTAACGGTGGTCAACATTATAACTAAACTTATTCCTGCTTATTTGACTAAAGACGTGATGAAACTTTTCGACCAAGGAAGTGATGAAGGGGAAAAGAAATTAAACAACAGAGATTTAGTGTAGATAATCAGCTATCTAATAGCCTAAACTCAAGATGTGAGGGCTAATCTAGGGTAAAAGCTAAGGGTTAAGAAAGCATACACTCGTAGACCAACTAAGTTGCATCGAAAAATTCCCTACTTGGACGACCAATGACTTAGGAGATACCTAACTTACGGACTTTTCATGTAAAACACTAGATAAGGGTTATAATTATAATATTTAATGCGTTAAGAACCTGAGGGGAACACATACACCCTAGTTTCATCATATATTGATCTTACAAAATGTTTAATCTTGTTTACTTGGTTACTTGTTACTAAAATCAATCAATTAATATTTTGTGTTACAAAACCCCTTTTTACGTAGATTACCTGACTAAAACTACAATCAACTAGTTAATTGGACTAAATCTAGACCTTATTCATCGTGGGATTGATCCTAATTTCTGTTAGCTTATTTATTTGAACAACGACCACTTATACTTCTTTAGAGAGGTGTGACTTGGGTGTATCATCACATCATAGGGAGGGAAATAAAATAGTACATTTCATAATAAGTCATATGATTATTTTTTCTCATTGAACCTAATTATAGGATCTTTAGTCCTCAAGTTGGGTTTCATCATACATGACTCATGAATTTAAAGGTTTCAATCTCTTTCCCCTCAATGTGTTCCAGACATTTTCTCTTGTAAATGCCTTAATTATTCAGAAGATATGCAAGATTATCACAATATTTAATAGAATCAATATTAATGGTACCACTTAGCAAATATAACCTCATATTACTGTGTTTCCTCTTTATAAATATTGATTGACCATTGTAATACCGATTTTGAACTCTACCAATTATAGTGGTGCTATCACAATGAATTAAAATACAAGGAATTGTTGTTTTCAAAATAAAGATTTCAAGTAATAAATCTTTCAACCAATTCGCTTCCACTTAAGCTAAAGCAATCAGTTTATCCTCCATTGTAGAGTTGGGAATAACCGTTTGATTTTTTTATTTCAAATAAATAGCACCACCACACAAAGTAAATTATTAGAAATCACTTGATAAAGTGTTTCAATCTGCATCAAAAAAGTCTTCAAGTGCAACATGATATTTTATATAGAAGAAACCACAATTGCTCATCACAATTAAATATCTCATAACTCATATTATAACATGTCAACATTCATTAACTGGCTTGCTTGTAAACCTACTAATTACTTCTACTGCATATGAAATATCATGCCTTCTGCAATCAATGAGGTATCTCAAACTTCCAATTAAGCTAGCATATTCTTTTTTAATTATTATATTATTTCTACTTTTAACTAGAAAAAAGCGCACACTTGAATCAAAAGGAGTTACAACAGGTTTGCAATCAAGAAAGTTATATCTTTACTACTCCTAGAAGAGAGAAATCTTAACGATACTATGTGAATGCTCATGAAAAATTTCATCACATGTTCTAGATATTTTTATATCAAGAATAAAATTTGTCTCGCCAAAATCTTTCATATTAAAATGGTTGCTAAGAATATTTTTAGATTCACCAATAACATTCACGTTAGAGCCATAAATAAATCATCAACATATGGAAAATAATAACATGTGCATTATTTCAAGACTTACGATAAAAGCACTAATCACACTCATTTTTTAAAATCATTTTCAAACATCCAAGCATAAATTTTTTTATGACATTACATTTGTGCCGATTTCAAGCCATACAAGAATTTAGTAAATATATGAACTTTGCTTTCTTACTTTCTTGAGATTCTTCAATTAGTTTCTTGAAATCTCTATGGCCAAGAATTATGATTTTCATTGGTGATTCATAATTGTATGGAGGAATTTGAGTTGAAAAGAATGAAATTCTTGTAGAAAGACTTACCTTGAAAAAGAATCTTCAAAAAAATTGAAAGAATCTTGAATGGAGTCTTCTACTTTGATTTTTCCTTAGGATTTTGCCCTAGGGTTTGAGAGAAAAGAGATTAATGGTTTAAAAAATGAAGATCTGATTGTTTTGAGCCTTTTAATAGTCATTTAGGGTTTTCTTGGAGGTAAAAAGACAAAAATGACCCTTTTTAATGTTTTTCCGTTGACTAATTCGTAACAACACTCTATCAGGTTACTAAAATGGTCATAACTTTTTACTCAGAAATTGGTGACCCGAAATTGGTGGCGTTGGAAAGTAGATTCAAATATCTTTAATTTGATAGGTTATGGGTCACGTAAATCTTTATATTCTAGGAGATATGGTCGTTTGAAGTTGACCCAAGTAGAATCTTACATCAAAACTTAATCGATAAGGAAACTTAAAGAACACATATCATGAACTCATCAAGAAATTAAATTGATCAATATTTATGGATCAATTCGCAAAATAATGTCATGATTGGCGTGTGGGTGAACAAACCCAACACTATGGAAGCTTACATATCTCAAAGAACTAGGTTCTTGGCGAAATCTTTAATTTCGTGAACGAATGCTTGAAACTTTGAACTTTTTCTCCTCTTGAATCTTCTCTCTAAATCCTAAATGCTTTTGGGGATGAATGAAACTGATTCTAATCAATTTAGACTATAATATCCCTCCTATTTTTGGGTAACTTTCTTTAAATGGACAGCCTGACTTCAAAAGGGCCTATCTCCCTCATACAACCTCGAAAATTAGAAAACTAAGTGGCGTTGGAAAGAGAACTCAGAGATCTTTCATTTGATATCTTATGGGTGTCCTAACTCATCATGTATTGAACGTTATGGTCATTTGAAGTTGACCCAAAACTTAAAAGAACTAAGGAATGACTTGAAGGAATTCTCTTTAGTTCTTTTTGGAACTCAAGGTGCTCATCCAGTGACCATAACACCTAAGAAAATTTTAAATTCCTCCGAAATATCTTACTATCCACGAAGAAGGGTTCTAGTCTTAGCTCAAATTTTCTGGGGTGTTACAACCTATGTGCAATGTAAATTGTGAACTATTAGGTTGTGTTGGTTTTCATGTAGGTTGTAGTTGTGGAGGTTCGATTGGGGTGTAAGGAGTACTCGTATTCTATATCCTTAGATTTGTGTTTAGGATTTATCTTGTTGAGTACCCTGTGGTTTGATACTCACCCATTTCTTCTACATTTGTATAGGTTACGAGTTTGGATCTTTGAGATACTCTCTCTTCTCTTTCTGTCTCAGGCTTCTTGTGGAAATATGTGAGGTAGATACTTGTCATCTTAGCGGACCCTCTTAATCCTATTTGTGACTTTTTTTCTACTTTAGAGATAACATCACTTGATACATACATATTTTCTTTTGATTCTAAGTAAAACATTAGAGATTGTGCACTTGACAACCAGGTTTTTGGGATTTAGTTAAGTTGAAGTATTATCCACATTATTAAACATTATTTTTATCTTATTTTCGAATTTAATCATAATGATTGGGTTTTAGGATGACTAGTCATTGTGGGATAAGACGAGTCTCATCATATCTATTATTGGACTTGTGCCAATTAATGTGACGCAATTGAGCATGCCAAAAATTCGTAGAAGAGAACATGGGAACATAAGTAGGAGCTTTATTCATTTTACATTCAACTTGAACATCTCATCACAAGCATATCAATTCTCGACAATAATACATTTTTTCACAATTACATATTTATCATATTCAATAATCTATTTGAAGTCTTCTTTATTAAGAAGAAAACTAGATATCAAATGTTTTCTCATGATGGAAGTATAAAGTACATCTTTAAAAGTTAGTACCCTTCAATAGTTAAAACACAATTGTATCTCCCATTAGAATCACTTGAATGTTGTGAAAATAACCAAGCATCATGGTTTTGGGCTCCTCACCATATTTATGTCTGTAATCACTATTATAAAAAAAGGCTATTCGATAACATTTGCCTAAGGAGTAGGATCACATTTTGGCAATTCACAAAATAGATCAATATGCCCACTCTTGCCAAAAACAAAGCACGGATTTTGTTCTTTGTTATTTCCACCATTACTTTTCTTGGAAGGTCTATCACTATTTGTCTTGATTTTTTTCTTCTTAGGCTTCCTAGAAGTAGTTTTGTGAGAATCGAGAGTATCATTATTAGAAGTAATTAAATTTACCTTCATTGTAATGTTACGTTCTTCTAATTATAAAAGGTCATCTTTGCCCCTCTCTTTCTCTGCTATTCGAGTTTTCAGTATCAATGTCTCGGGAGAGGATTCCTTTAGTTTGTGAAGGATAGTTTTTGAAATTTCTTCCACAAAGGTGGAAGTTTATCTACGATGTCAAGAACAATAAGGTTATCTCCAGTTTTCATCTCCTTAGATTTGATCTCTCCAAAGATCATCATAAAGCCTTAAGATTGTCCACCAATGATTTTTTGTCCACCATTTGAAAATGTAAAAATCGGCTAGCAACATATTTTTTCGCTCCAGCCTCATCGATATCATAAATGATTTTTCCATTTTCTTTGCACTATAGTAAGTTCTATAATAATAATCATGAAAATTATCATATAGTCAAAAAAAATATATAATACCGACACTTATAGGAACGACCATCATACTTTTGTACATTCTCTTGATGAAAAATATGTTCATCGTCATTCATGGAGGTGTCGTCAAATTTATTAGGATTTTTCTCATTTAACATATAAGAAATATTGAGAAGATTTAAGTAGACTTCCATCTCTTGAAATGGTCACCATTGAACCAAAATGACTTGTTAAAATTTCCTATCTTGACATCTACGGATTTTTAAATCGTAGCCATTTAATCTCATTATTGTTGTTAAAAATTACAAAATTACAATTGAAAAAAAAATAAAAAAATAATTATCTTCAGGTTGAATCGCAGATATCTTTCTCCTTTTAAGGAAATATTCAAGTCCACTGCAACAAAAGATTTTACCGGTACAACAATAGTCCTCTTGACTTATCCTCTCCAAGATACAACAGTCAAATGCACAAAGTATATATAACTCAACAAACTCTAGACAAGAGTTGAGTTCCAAGCTCCACAAAAAGAGGACATCATCTCCCGTAAACTAATAAGAACTCTCTTGTTGACCAACTTTTATGCACTCTCTATTTTTTTGTACTCACAACAAAAGAATACTATCGCTATTTACAAGTAAGATATTATATCCTTGAAATGAATAAGAAGAATGTGGAAAAGTAAATAGAGAAGATAAATGCCCAGAAATTATAAAGAGTGAAATAATGGAGAGATTGAATAATGAAATACTGGGCATAACTCACCACCTACAGTCAGTAGGCAAAACACTTTCAAGATGGAGAAATTTGCCACAATGTCTAACGTCACAAAACAATTGCTCCACATGAAAAGTCCACCAACCGGCAGTAAATGAATGCCATTACTCTCAACATTATATAACTAACGTTGGAACAATAGGAAGAATTGGCAATTAAGCCTAATTAAAGTATGAGACATTTAACACTAAAATAATATTAAAATGCTCATACTAACAAGTAGTAAGTCTGATTCTTTTACATAAATGCTTGAATATTCCTGAATTAGTACTGAACAGGGCAGTATAGGATCTATTCTCACCATCACTTCATATTTGGATCAGGGGCAGACCTACCTTATAACCGGTGTCATCATACACTTGGTTCAAGAAAATTAGTATTATATATATATATATATATATATATATATATTGCTAAATAAGATAAAATGACACCCCTTAAATATATGTGCTTCTTTGTCTTGTTTGTTTGGTGTGGAGAATTGTGTTAGTTTACTAGATCTATATTTTATTAGTACGCTTTAAATAGATTTTTATTATTATAGTGTTATTATATTAATTGTTTATTTATCTATCTATTATTAATATCGACACGGCTTAAAAAAACCGTTCATACACTACTGGTTAGGATCAGGCAGAGATGTTGTTGAGTACAGTCTTCAGGGGCATAGTTACACTCATGCCAAGGTGTCCAATTGGACAAACTTCGTCGGGAAAAATTATATCGTATAAACAAGTAAAATGATAAACAAAGTTGTTAAATAACATATTCTGGACACCCTTGACACAACAATTTGATGTAGCTCAGTGATTTCAGGTGCCTTGGAAGATTAAAGACACATAAACTTCAAGTGTTTGTGTCTTTGACTATCACTTGTAGCGGCTCTTTTTTCACTTTTTAAGAAGAGAAAGCTCACTTAAACACGTGGACATCCTTCTTTCACTTTTTAAGAAGAGAAGACTTGCTTTAGCACCTGGACACCCTTCGTAAAATTTTTGACTCCGTCACTGACAATAATCATTGTACTCACCCTTGCTTTTTCGCAACTTTTTATGCAGGTTCTGAGCCCAGTACAAGAGGTAGGTAATCCTAATGTCTATTTTGAGTTTTCAAAGTCTTGGAGGAAGCTGGTTTCTTGTTCCGCAGTGTATAGACTTCCTATCTTTATGGTTTTGTCCCTATATTTGTTTATTCATAGACAATGTAACTCTTGTTTCATGTTCTGAGTGTTTAGAGACTTGTAGTTGTGTTACCAAGTTTTGGAAAGTTGATATTACCTTTTTGTACTTGTTTTATGAAATAATATATTCAAGACTTACTTTCATTTTTAAATTATTTGATTTTGAAATTTCTTTCAAATTAATCCGTTAATAAATGGTTGTTGTACCTCTCGGTGGGATTGAGATAGGTGTCATAACGGTCTCAAATTTTAGATTGTGGCATCAGCATATCTCCTCTCACACTCAACAGGCAAAGTTAAGCCAATGGAGCCACAAAGGAGTTCCCATATCCAGCAACATACTAATTACATTAGTGTCCACATCAACTTGGATGTGTTTCAAATATTTCATCAAACCTTAACTCACAGGATTATCAACCGCTTCATTATCGTGGAAACTCCTTCAATCATTTAGCAATGTGTGAAAATTATTTACTATTATCCATTATTATTCCATAGCTCAATTTCACGAGAGTTAAGTACAAGATATAGCTCATGTTAGAGTGGTTGTATTAAATTGAAGCTGAAATACTCGACTTTAGCACTTTACATTAAAAACATACATTGTATTGTGAGCAACCCAGATTTGATGCTTGACTTCTTTCAAGACTGTCTTCATTGTTTACTTTGTAAATATGTGTGTCAAAATAAATATTCATATAATTTGGGTTTTGCCCCTATTTTCTTACCTTATTTGAAGTTTATTTTTTCCTTAAAAGAAACGTCAAAGTATTACCATAAATGCTTGAATTTTTTCTAAAATAAAAATATAATTCTCTTTCATATTTGTTTTATTGTTTCTATAGAGGAAACGTATAGAATCCTGTAAATAGAAGACCCCTATTCTCACACTATGAAAATAATATAATCTACAATGTAGTCGTTTAGAGACTTCTGTTTATGGAGAGATTTACTCTTTACAGTTTTTATTGTTTTTTATTAGTTTTTAAATATGTAGGTCAATTGGTTATATCATATAATAATATATGTTTGTCTTAGTATACTTTATGTTTCGTCTAATTTATCATCATATGATTTGCAATTGTAAGTTTCCGCATGAGGCTCTAATCACTTTCGAACCAACAAAGTGGTATTAGAGCCCATGATACAATGAACTAATGGAACGAGGTTGAAGACAGGTTCGGCACGATTTCAAATCAATTCACAACAAATTTGATGATAATGAAGATTTTTGTCCAGCTACATGTGGAAAAAGAGATGAAAACCGTATTTTCAACATTCATGTTGCTGCATTTTTTTAAATAAAAAAAATATTTCAAAATCATTTTTAGTCCATATATTTTAAACTTTATTTTTAACCATGACAAGCAGCAGTGATGAAAATCATGTGAAGAATGAATATTATCATGCATGTGAAGACGGAGGAATAAGTTTTGTAAAGAAAATCCAAACAAAAAGGGAGATATGTTAGG
Source organism: Solanum stenotomum (assembly GCF_019186545.1). Classification (NCBI taxonomy): domain Eukaryota; kingdom Viridiplantae; phylum Streptophyta; class Magnoliopsida; order Solanales; family Solanaceae; genus Solanum; species Solanum stenotomum. Next base: position 51,698,644 of record NC_064284.1, read on the forward strand.
GTTTTGTCCTAATTGTCTTACCTTATTTGAAGTTTATTTTTTCCATTACAGAAAAGACAAAGTGTTAGCATAAATGTTTGAACTTTTTCTGAAAGGAAAGTATAATTTTCTTTCATATTTGGGTTGTGGGTCGCCGAAGTGGACCGACCCAACCCAATCCATGTTTACCCTATCCAATTTAAGTAATTAACAAATTAATTCAATTCGATAATCCTTTGAGAAGAATACGAGAGAATAGTTACAGATTAATAGTTCGACATCCCCTTATATTTCTCCTAGTGGGAGTAACTTTAAGAGACGTAGGAAAAAAAAGACAGAAACGGGAAAATATTGAAACTCAGTGAAAAGAAAAACAAAGAAAACCAAAATCATCCTTTTGTCATTATTCAATCGACAAATATACATACACTTAGTTTGTACAAGAATAATCTCAGCTTCCTTGTGATTCAAAGAGAGATTTAAAGCAATTCATTTTGACAGCAAAATGAACAACAAATAATTCTGCTTCAAGTATTAAGGTACATATCTTGTTGTTGTTTTGACATTAAAATTCCTTTGGTATGAGAGCTATCGTTTATTGATCCCATTATTTGATGCTTCCATGTGCATTCACTGTATTATTGAAAAGAATAAATTATGACTAATTTTTACTTGAAAATCAGTGAAAAGAAAAAAATGTAGATTAATTTCAAAGTAAACAGGATTCTCAATCCTATTTGATTCTGGCTCATATTGTAGATAGAATTCGTCCTTGTCTTACAAAGAAAGAAATTCTATCATTTTTTTTGAAAAACTGCTTGTGTTTGTAGCAATTTGGAAATTTATTGTACAATATTTTAGGTCAAAATTTATTTTTTCATGATCTACTTTTTCATAGCTTTCCGAAAATATATTATGACAAAAAAATAGGATTTAAAATGAGTGAGATATGAATTTTTGAAAGTTTGTTGTTTCTGACTTGTTTTTCTAGAAAAATTGCTTCTGTTGGTTGCGATCTATATATTGACTATACAATATTTTAGATTGAAACTTACTTTGTCATTATCTGCTCGTTCATAGCTTTCGGAAAATATATTATAATGAAAAAACAGATTTAAATCGAGTGAGATATGAATTTTTTAAAGTTGGTTGTTTGTGATTATTTTTTTTCCTGAAAAACTGATTCAGTTGGTTGCGATCGGGAAATTAACTATACAATTTTTTGGATCGAAACCTATTTTTTCATGATCTGCTCGTTCATAACTTTACGAAAATATATTATAAGAAAAAAACAAATTTAAAACGAGTGAGATACGAATTTTTGAAAGTATGTTATTTTTTGGTTATTTTTTTTTTCCACAAAAATTTCTTCTGTTGGTTGCATTATGGAAATTGATTATAAAATATTTTAGGTCGAAAATTTATTTTTTATGATCTACTCGTTGGTAACTTTTTGAAAATATATTATAATAGAAAAACAGATTTTAACGAGTGAGATATGAATTTTTTAAATTGGACTGGAAAAAAAAATGTTTTTTTATGATTATTTATTCTTGGGAAGAGTTTTGTGTCCTTTTGGGGTTACTCTTTTTGGAGAGCCTTAGCTTATTTAATAGATTATGGTTTTTTTTCAAATATCGGTCTTGTTAATTTTGTTAGTCCTTATGTTCGTTAAACGGTTTTTTTTGTCTTCTACAAATGAAAGTGACATATGTTGTCACATTGAATGGTTCAACCATCCATTCTTATTGTTTTCTTGCTTCTATTTTAGACATGCTTGAACAGAAACGAACTCGAATTACTTTAAGTGGGAGTTCACGAAAGTCGAGAAAAGACACTAGGTAGAAGAGCAGGTCGCTGTAAGACATATTTTCGAGGGCTTGAAATAATACAGATTTATGTCACAAGGGCGACACAAAATTTGTCAAGGAATCAAAGGGCCATTTGAAGGAAAATAGAGAAAAAATTTAAAGAATTTTAAGTATTTGAAGATGTCCTGTAATATTTCAGCACGTGATTTTATGAACCTTTTAGAAATAAAATGGGCTGACATTTTTGGAGAGCCTTATGTCATGTCCCGCCACTGACCCAGTCAAAATTTTGCCTTAGGATAGGGGCAGAGGATTCTAGAGTTGAGGAGAACTCTAGAAATCTTTAGATATTTCAAGAAGGCTATGGAAGGTCCTAGATAATGTAGAATTCTCTAGAAAGGGACCAATGTGTAAATATCTTATAGACTTGTAAAATAATTTTGAATTACACTTTAGCGCTTAGGTGGAAGTATATATAGAGGTGCCATTCATTTGGAAGGCATCATTCAAGTGTAAAGCATTCCAAGCAATACAAAAAACCTTCTTCCAAAAGCACTTTTGTTCTTTATATTTCTTTCTTTGAATTCTCTTAGAGATCTTAGTCTTAAAGGCTTGCTTGAGCTTGAAAGATCTTGAAAGAGTAGTGAGTAAGTTGTCAAGTGCCACACAGAGCTTTAGCAAAAACACTAAGTCCATGACAATGTTGTATAAGAGCAAATGTTTGATACTAAGAGAATGGCTAACGAAGGAGACGTGAACGCCCCTAGCACCACCAACGTCCGTTTGGATGGTGGAAAGAAGAACCGCAAGGGAAGGAAGAACCAAAAGATTAATGAGGAAATGTTGCTTGATCCCACACCAAGCGAGGCGCTAACATCTCATCCACATTCAACCACCGAAGCAAGTGACGATGAACTTGGCGAGGAGGCTATTGACGTTACCGCCGGAGAAGAGTGGGTCGCAAGGGTTGAAGTGGCGAGGCAGGCCGTAGAGATATTAGGCCGATGCATGAATGTGGCCGACGACAACTTCAAAATTCCTGAAGACTTCACCCTTAAGGAGTCCAAAAAACCCATAAGGAGTTGGAGGGACGCCAGCAGGCCGAGTTCGAGATGAAGGAGGCCATCACTTCCTTGGAGGATTAGCTCATGGAGGCATTAAGCACAATTGAAACCATGAAGAGCGAGATGAAGGCACTCAAGGAAGGCATGGAAGCTGGAGGATCGATGTCACCCGAACGTGATAGGGAGGCCAGGGTCGATTCTCCCAAGACACCTATATTCAAAGGCATCCGTGATTCTCAAGAGGTGGAGAACTTCGTGTGGTACTTGGAGAATTACTTCAAGTGTAGTCCGGTAAAGAGTGACGAGAACAAGATCAATATAGTCGTGTTGTATCTTTTAGGGATGGCCATGCTATGGTGGAGGCGCAAGGAGGCAAAGATAGGGAAAGGGACGCGCACCATTAACACGTGGGAGAAATTCTGCGAAGAGTTCAAGAAAGCCTTCTTCCCTAACAACTTCATATATGAGGTTAAACGTATGTTTAAGGAACTGAAGGAAACGGGTAGCATTCGGGCGTACGTAAAAGAGTTCACAACTCTAATGCTTTTGATTCCCAACCTCACGGATGAAGACATGTTGTTCCACTTCATGGACGAACAAAAAAATTGGGCCAAGACGAAGTTGTAGTCAAGACCATTGATGAGGCTATCACGCAAGCCGAATCCTTGACCGACTTGTAGCATGACCGGCAAGACAAGGCGAAAGGCAAAGATACAAAGAGTAGTCGTGCTAAAGGTTGGGGAGATCGTGGCAGAGGCAAGGAGCAGCAGGCACACCCTAGGCAGCATAACTCCTACAAGACGGACGATAAGCGGTTCGGGTGCAAGAACTACACGGAGAAAAAGGTGTAGACCACCAAGGGAGATGGTTGCTACATATGCGGAGGACCGCATGGCTATGCTAGGTGACCAGAGACGAAGAACCTTGGTGCCATCCTACGCGAACAGAAGGAGAAGGACGCACAAGAGTAAGCAGGACACGAGAACGACGCAATTGGGCATGGTTCAACTTTGCAGGGCCATAACTAAGCAGACAGAGAAGCCGAGAGATTTCAGCACACAGTATGTACACATCTCAATTAATGGACGACTAGCTCGTGCCACGGTAAACTCCGGGGCTGATGCTAACATCATGACCAAGATAGCAGCAACAAGGTTGGGGCTGAGTTATAGTTCAAGAAACACCCGCCTCAAGACGATCTATGCACCACCGACTCTCGTGTGTGGAGTCTCCCAAGGAGTGAGCATCGCATTATGAAAGTGGAAAGGTAAGAAAAATTTTACCATCGCTCCTTTAGATATCTTTGACATCATCCTTGGACAGGATTTCTTCCAACGATGCCATACGGTGATTGACCCCTACCTCCAACGACTCATGGTCTTGGAGCAGGAAGGGTCGTGCATGGTACATCTAGTAAAGATGCCGAAAAAGGAAGGACACGCCCACTTGTCGGCTATCCAGATTGTGAAGGGCCTAAAGAAAGGGGAGCCGACATTCGTAGCCATTATTGCAAGCCTGGAAGAAGACAATGGTGCCAACGAGCCCTTGCCACTGAGCATAGAAAAGGTCCTTGAAGAAAACAAGGATGTGATGCTAGACGAGCTGCCTAAAACTCTACCTCCTAGGTGCGAGGTACATAACAAGATTGAGTTGGAGGTGGGAGCCTTGAGTGGTTTAAAAGATATATGAATGAAGTTGAAAATTAATTAGATAAAAGCATAAAGGCTTTATGAGCTAATTGTGGACGTGAATATTTTTCAAAATAATTTGAAGAATTATGTATTGAAAATGGTATTATCAAACAATTAACTACTCCTTATATACCACGAAAAATGATGTAGCTGAAAGAAGGAATAGAAAATTATTGGATATGACTAGATCAATGATGGCGCAGGTGAATTTGTCTCTCTTTTTATGGGGAGATGCATTACTGAATGCAGCTTACATATTGAACAAAGTGCCTTTTAAATCATTGTCTTCCACTCCTTATAAACTCTGGACCGGTCATAAAACAAACCTGAATGATTTACGATCGTGGGGTTGTGTAGTATATATTAATGATCGTTCTGGTGAGTTTGGTAAACTAAGTCCAAAAGGAAAGAAATGTATTTTTATAAGGTACTTTGAACGCTCCAAAGGGTATGTGTTCATTGATAAACTGGAGGATGAAAGTATTACTAAAATTGTATCACGGGATGTTAGATTTTTGGAAAATGATTTTCCCAAAAAAGGTGAAATCAATAAAGTTGAGCCTCTTTACAAAATATTGAATTCAGATGATCAGGTAATGTTGTCAGACATATTTGATAATTCAAAAGATCAAGAAATGATTCCTGGTCCAAGTGGGAGTTACGAATCTCAAAATCCTATAGAGGAATCAGAACTTTAAATACGTAAGAGTACAAGAAAAGGTTTACCGAAACAATCTTACGAGATTAAGGATTATGTTTTCTTGTTATATCCTATAGAATTGGATGAACCTAATTATGTAACTGAGGCCTTATCAACCCCTAAAATGGATGAATCGTTAAAAGCGATGAGAGAAGAATTAGAGTCCATGAAAACCAACAAAGTCTGGAATCTAGGTGACCTTCCAAAGGAATGTACGGCTATTGGAATAATGGATTCTCAAAGTTAAACACAAATTGGATAGGTCGATAAAAAGACACAAAGCATGATTGGTGGCGAAAGGTTTTACTCAAGAAGTTAAAATAGACTATGAGAAAACTTTTTCACCAATTGTGAAGTTTACCTCCATACGATTATTTTTAGCTATTGTTACACGTTTAGATCTAGAATTACACCAAATGGATGTGAAGACAGATTTTTCTTAATGGAGAATTAAATGAGGAAATCTACATGGAACAACCAATAGGTTTTGTTGTTAAAGTTCAAGAAAAAAAATTGTAATTTGAAAATATCAATTTATGGCCTAAAGAAATCTTCAAGGCAGTGGTACCTGAGATTTCATAAGGAGGTGATGTCATTTGATTTCACCATGATCGATGAAGACCATTCCATCTATGTGAAAAAGTTCAATGCAAATTTTGAAATTCATTCTCTCTACGTAGATGATATTTTACTAGCTCGTTGGAGTATATGAAAACAGGAAATTTTTATATTTATCTCAAGAAACTTATGTAAAGAAAATATTGGAACATTTTCGAATATAGTTGCAAATTCATAGATACTTCTGTAGAAAGGGGTGAAACTTTAAGCCTTGAAATATGCCTAAAGACTAAAAAAGAAAAGGAAGACATGTCTCAAGTTCCTTATTCTAGTGTTGTCAGGAGTTTGATGTATTTTATGATGTGTACTCACCTGCACATTTGTTATGCCGTGAGTCTAGTTAGCAGGTATCAATTCAATCTTGGAAGTGATCATTGGAAAGAAGTAAAAAGAATATTCTGATATTTGAGGGGAACTACGGATCATACACTATGTTATAATGGATCTGATTTATTCATAAAAGGTTATACAGATGCTGATTGGGACGGTGGCCAAACTTTCACAGCTCTTTCAACCATGAAATCTGAATTTGTGGCTTGTGCGTCTGTAGTACAAGAAGTTGTTTGGTAAAAGAGATTCTTTGAGCATTTGAGTATTGCAAAGAATTCTAAGGGTCCCATGATTCTATATTGTGATAGTCAAGCGGCAATCGCATACATGAAGTATCCTAAGTATCACAACAAGACCAAACATATTGACATCAAGTATAACTTTGTCAGAGGCGTAGTGGCAAGTGGAGAAATAACTTGCAATATATTCCTACACGTGAAATGATAGTTGATCCTTTTACGAAGGTCATCTCTAGAGAATTGTTTGAAAAACATGTTAAGGCTCTAGGTTTGCGTAGGGTTGGATCATATTTTGATATTGTGAAATAATTTAATTGTTATAATATTATCGTTTATGTAATACTATTGGATTTATAGTCTAATGTAATATGCATGTGATAATTCGTAAGAAATAAAGTGTGTCGAACAAGTTGCGAGATTGACTCTCTCACACGAGTAATTGCCTCTTATGTCAGGGAGCGTGAAGAGATAAGTTTCATCACCCTATTATGACTTGTTTTATGAGCCAGACAAAAGTTTCTCTAAGAAAATGAATTTAATGATAACTGAAGAGAGAGAAACTAGGGTTAAACACTTGGAGATGTTTAGACCAAAGTTTGTACGATGATAGATAATTGGAAGAATGAGACACATACACGAGTATAAGATGAAAATATCATAACACGTGTTTCATACCACGTGTGTCAAGTGATCAACGGGTCAATGAAAGAATGTTCCCTCTTTCTTCATTGTGTGAGACCTCGAAAAGTTCAAATGATTTTTCAATGAAATACCCTTTGACATTTTGTTGTTTCTTAAATTTCAATCGATGTTGCTACTTTAGCATGTTACTAATATCCATGAATTGTCACTCCTCGAGCCTACACCCTGGACGTGGCCGGCACTCGAGAACCATCGCTTGCCCCAAGCGAACCCTTAACCTGACTTACTTACTCAGCGGAAGACTCAATGCATATTTATAATGATCAATAGCACAGTACTCACTTGAATAATAAAATGCTGAGAATGCTTAAAAGTCAAACATTCAACTTGGCCAAAAATGACAACTCAAGTCTTAACATATGAAATGATAATGTAAGACAACCGAACTACTAACTGTCTATGAAACCTCTAAAACAAAGAGGGATGTCGGGACAAGACCCCCCAATCATCCTAACAATGAAAAATACTGAAAGCAGAGGAAAGGAGTCCTCCGGAATGTAAGAAGGCTCACCAACAGACTCTTAACTGCTCACTGGATCAACGATGTGCTGGATGTCGATCCTAGTTACTTGTGTCTGCATCATAATAAGATGCAGGCCAACTGGCATCAGTACATTGAATGTACGAGTATGAGAGTTGAAATGCTAAATAAAAAATAGGCTTGAAAGGAACCTGAAGAACTTACCTGGCTCAACTCAACTCAACATAACTGAACTCATTTCAATATAAAGTAATTTAAAACAAGTGAAATATAAAGAAAAGTTGTTTATAACATGATGTCAACTCTGTGTGTATGCAAAGATACACTAAAACTTTGAAATGTATGTAAAAATACAAATAACTGTGTATATAAGAACACAATTACTTTTGTGGTAATTTCTGTAACCGACAACCATCAAGTAAGAGTTATTGTGATGATACAAAATTTTGCCTCACGCTACCAGGGCCGTCCTATACATTGCCGAGGGTATAGAACCTGAACTACTAAGTGGATCCATTAGTATATGCTAAAAATCACTAAAGGAATCATCTAAAAAGTATGACCCTTTTCTACCTATGATGGTTACATGGTTTATGAGGGTTGTGAGTTGTCTGAACTCTCCCCCATATCGGTGCTCAATACTACTCCCAAAAATATAATATTAACTCTTATGTTCAAAAACATACTTCTTTCTGTGATTTGAGATTAGTGCTCAAAAACTTAGCTCAAAGGCTATCTTGGAAATCAAAGTTTCCCATCTTGCATCATTTAGAAAGCGATTTCTCTGTTCTGAAAACTTGCCCGAAGGCTCTTTGGAAACTGAGGTTTACTTCCTTGTTCAAATGTGAAAACATTTTAAACCCTTTGGGAATACATAGTCCCCATATACATTTGAAGAGATAACTTCAAACTTTACCCATTAATCTTTACACAACTTGAACTTTAAGTCTCAAAACAAAGTTAAAACATTTGGAAAAGACTTTTGGAAAACTCTATGAACTTCTGTTGACTTGCTTCTTATCTTCTAGACTTGACTCTTAACTTTCCTTAAATTGAATTATTGATTCAAGGATTGTGATTTGTGATAGGAAATATCTCATGATGTTTAGGAGTGTTTTTAGATAGCTAAACATGAGAAAATATCAAGAAATCACTGTCTGAAAGCTGGTCCGCGACGCAGAGATGTATTTAAATTTTTGGTCGCGCAATCAATTTTGAGGCAGAACGGCCCGTGACTGCTCCGCAACGCGAAGGAATATTTCCCAAATCTGGGGAGTAGGTCCGCGACGCGGAGCCAGTCCCTAGATTTGCCTGACTAATTTTCTTCTTTGTTTTCCATCCCCAATTTGCCTAAATTCGATTCTTCTTCTCATATCCTCTTTAGAATCTGATAGCCAGAAAATGTACCCAATAACCCAACTCAAAATAACTCCGAAATCGGCCTTAAACTCTCAAGAATTCCTCAATATCATCCCAAATTTAAGAACGAAAGTAAATTCAATAACACACATTAAGATCATTCAAACTTTCAATATTTAGGAGGAATTCACGCTGAATTAAACATGTTTGGTGCTTGGGTGAATGAACACAACTCTGCGTGAACTCACATACCTTGTAGGGATCACCCACGACGAAATCCACAAGCTAAACTCGACGATCTTGAGGAATCTTGCTTCTCTTCTCCTTTCTCCTCTTTTTTTCTCTTTTCTCCAAGCCCTAGTGTATTTTTGTACAAACGTCAATAGATCTAATTCTGATTAGACCCTAACTTAATTACCAAAAACGAAGCAAAATAATTGGGCAAGGAAACGACCAAACTACTCTTTCAAAATCAGAATTGGACTTTCCCTATTCCAACAACCCAACTTCCAAAGGGCATAACTCACTCATACAAACTCGGAATCGTGGAAACTTAGTGGCGTTGGAAAGACCATTCCAAGATCTTTCATCCCATATCTGGAAGTACCTCTAAATCATCTTGAGCTAGATGTTAAGTCCATTTGAAGTCGGAAAAAACTCAACTTCTTCTAACTTAACAAAATTTTCTAGATTTTCACTCTTCCCAAAAATGACTATTTTCAATTATTAGCTTATTCCTAGTTATTTCAATTTGTGAGATGTTACAATATCTCCCCCTTAGAAACATTTATCATCGAATGAGATTACTCTTACTAAGCTATAGGTGTAACATGCATCATTGAGTTCAATCACCCATAAGCAAACGCAAAACAACATGCCAACTTATAAATAAATACCAAGAAATGATTAGTACCATAATTTGGAACTTCTCCAGATTTGAAGAGATGTGGATATGTCTTCTTCATATCCACCTCATCTTCTCAAGTAGCTTCATCAACAAATTGGTTCCTCTAAAGGACTTCGACTGATGCGACTTATTTTGTTCTCAGCTTGCGAACTTGGCGATCTAGAATCTGAACAGGGATCTCCTCATAAGATAAGCTATCATTGATCTCAATATTTTCAGTTGGTATGATCAATGAAGGATCGCCCATGCATTTCTTCAACATGGAGATGTGAAATACCGGATGGACCGCGACTAACTCTTGTGGTAGCTCCAACTCATAAGCTACATTACCAACCCTCTTGGATATTCTATAAGGGCCAATATACCGGTGACTAAGCTTCCCCTTCTTACCAAAACTAATAACACCATTCATGGGTGAAGCCTTCAAGTAAACCTAATCATCTACTTCGAACTGTAACTCCCTTCTCCTAACATCAGTGTAGGATTTCTGACAACCCTGCGACGTTTTCAACCTGTCTTGAATGACTTTCACTTTCTCTATAGCTTGATGAACTAAGTCTGGTCCTATCAATCCTAATTCACCAACTTCAAACCATCAAATAGGAGATCTGCATCTTCTTCCGTAAAGAGCTTCATAAGGAGTCATTTGGATGCTCTAGTAGTAACTATTGTTGTAAGCAAACTCAATTAGAGGTAGGTGATCATCCCAATTACCTTTGAAATCAATCACACATGCCCTCACCATATCCTCTATGGTTTGAATTGTGTGCTCTGCTTGCCCATTTGTCTGAGGATGAAATGTAGTACTTAAGTTCACCTTTTAACTCAAGCCTTTTTGGAATGACTTCCAAAACTGTACAACAAATTCTGCACCTCTGTCTGAAATAATGGAGACCAGAACTCCATGAAGTCTAACTACTTCTTGAGGATACAACTTAGCATAATCTTCTACCGAATGGGTGGTCTTTACCGGCAAAAAGTGGGCTGCTTTTGTCATTTTATCGACAATCACCCAAATGGAATCATGATGCCTGTGAGACCTTGGTAAACCAGTGATGAAATCCATATTAATCATCTCCCACTTCCATTCTTGAAGTTCTATATTCCGTGCCAAACCATCGGGCCTTTGGTGCTCTACTTTAACTTGTTGGCAATTTTGACACTTAGCAATAAATTTTGCAATGCCCTTCTTCATACTATTCCACCAATATACCTCTCTCAAGTCATGGTACATCTTTGTGGAACCTGGTTTAATGGAATATCTAGAGCTATGAGCTTCCTCCATGATCCTCTTTTGGAGTCCATCCACCATTGCTACACACAATCTACCTTGATATCTCAATACACCATCTCCCTCTTGTTCAAAAGCTAATACTTTTTGCTTATGAACATTTGTCTTCAATTAAAGCAAAATAGCATCGTGGTCTTGCTTTGCTTTCACTTCTGACACTAATGATGATTCAGCCTCATTCATCACCACTATTCCTCCTCCCGTGGAATCCATTTGTCGAACTCCTAATCGTGCAAGTCTATGCACATCTTTCGCTAACTCTCTGTTTTCTTCCTCAACATGGGTGGTACTACCCATAGATAACCTACTCAAGGCATCAGCAAAAACATTAGCCTTACCTGGGTGATAAAGAATACTCATGTCATAATTCTTGAGTAATTCTAACCACCTCATTTGTCTGAGATTAAGCTCTTTCTGAGTGAACACATATTGAAGGATCTTGTGATCAGTGAATACATCAACATGAACATCATACAAATAATGACGCCATATCTTCAAAATGAATACTACAACAGCCAACTCTAAGTCATGGGTTGGGTAATTATTCTCATGAACTTTCAACTGTCTGGAGGCATAAGCTATAACTTTGCCATTCTACTTTAACACACAACCCAAACCAACTCTAGTTGCATCACAATAAACCACAAAACCTTGAGGACCTTTTGGTAAGGTCAAAACAAGGGCAGTAGTCAACCTCTTTTTCAATTCCTGAAAGCTTTTCTCATAAACCATTGAAACTTAATTCTCTTTTGAGTCAATTTGGTCAAAGGAGATGAAATAGACCAGAACCACTCTACAAACCTTCTTTAATAGCTAGCCAAACCTAAGAAACTCCTAATATCAGTTGGAGATGTGGGTCTAGGTCAATTCTGCACTTCCTCAATTTTCTGAGTGTCAACTTTAATTCCTTCTGCAGATACAATATGGCCAAAGAATGCCACAAACTAAAGCCAAAACTCACATTTAGAGAACTTAGCATATAACTCCTTATCTTTCAAAGTCTGAAGAACTATTCTGAGATGGATAGCGTGATATTCTTCATTCCTTGAATAGATTAGTATGTCTTCAATAAAGACGATAACAATCATATCGAAATAAGGTTTGAAAACTCTATTCATAAGGTCAATGAACGCTGCATGTGTATTAGTCAAAACGAACGACCTGACCAGAAACTCATAATCACCTTAACGGGTCCTGAAACCTGTGTTTGGAATATCACATTCCCTTACTTTCAACTAATGGTAGCCAGATCTGAGGTCAATTTTTAAAAATCAAGAAGCACCTTATGTAACACTCTGGAAAATGGTAGGTTGAACTAGATCCTAAACGTAAGGAGGAACATCTTAAATATGAGTCATAGGGGTCAAGGCCATGAGGCAAGTACCATGGCCAAGGGGCCATGCCAATGACAAAAGGCCAAAGTTTCCGCTAGCCATTATTTGTTGCCCCAACCTTCACGAGAAAGACCACGAGTTGTGGTTCTCACCATTTCTCGTGAAGGTGGGAATGGTCTTGCCTTGGACTTGAAAGTATGGCCACCAAATTCCCTATCTACTGCCTCACCTTCATGGCCATCACCACGATCTGTGGTCTTGACCACTGCCAAGGGAAGCTCTCATGAAGTTGCCTTAGGCAAATAGACAAATGGCCCTAAATGCCATAGTTACTGCCCCAACTCCACGGGCATGACCACGTGCCGTGGTTAACATCATGAGTCGCGAAAAGGCCCGTGGATATGACATGGGCGATGGAACTTAAGACACAAAAATTGAGGTCACTGCCTTACTTCACGGGCAGGACCACGGGTCGTGGTCCTTACCATAACTTGTGAAGGTGGCCTTGGTGCCTGGATGGGACTTTTAAATGAGGGTCAAAGAAGTCTTTTCCTATTTTAGTCTAATTAATGTGGGGGTGTTTTGGGTATTCTAGGGGTAAAATATATATTGATTTTAAGTCATAATTCACAAGACTTGGTCATTAATTGACAACACCCAAATATTTCCCCAAATACTGTTCTCTCAAATATTTCTCTCTATATAGTTCCTCCATTGAAGAACACCAAGAACTTGCCTTCAAGGTATGGGGAAATTTATTCATGGAACACTTGGCTCCATGAAGCCCTTCAAACTCTAATTTCGAAATTGGTATAATGTTCAAAAACTAGGGTTTCTATTCTTGCCATGGGTTCTTCCTAAAAACAATTTTATTATGTTATTTATATTATATTATGGATGATTTGATTTTTGATGGTGATTTTTATTGTAAATTTTCCCATGAACCCATGTGTTACCCCACGACCCCAATTTCATGAATTATGATGGGTTTGTTGATGCAAAATGAAGACTATGAATTGTCTCTATGTTAACCTAGTTCTTGAATCTTGTTTATTCATGCTTAAAGTAGTATTTCTATGTATGATTGTGAGACTTGGTTCATGACCCTTGAAGGAGGTAAATTGTGGAGGTTTGTTCATGAATGATAGGATTTATATGTGAACTTATAATTCACTTGAAAGTTAAAGATCTTATCACCATTGTGTAAATTGAGGTATTACGAAAAGGTCAATTCTCCCCTTACCCTATACACATATTCAGGTATGACTTGTCTGGGATGGTAATAAAATTGTTGTTTGATTAAAAGGCTATTTCTCATAATAACACTATGAATGTATTGTAAATGTTTTGCTCACATGTAAATGTTGATTCTAAGGTTGAAAGTACATTCTCGCCTTTAATGAATCTATGAGCTATTATGATGAATTGTATTGAATGAAGGTTAGAACACTCGTTCACACATGTAAATGCAATTTAAGACTAATTATGTATAATTTGGGGAATAATTCTTAGCAGCGAGTGGATATGGACAATGAGGTACAGGTCCTTTCGCTAATGCAATAGGTTTGGTCATCTAAGTGAACTCATGAGATGGAAGTCCCTCCGCTAATGTAATAGGGCGGGCTCTAGAAGCAATCTCCCTATCCCATAACTATGTGCCAACATAGGACCTTTACTAGTGGATCCACCTTATAGCTATATATATTTAGTTCTACCTTAGGCAAGTAGGACACCTTCTTTTGGTGTGGGGTTATACGACACCGGATTCCATATAGCTCACATGTTCTATGTCGGTTATGTTAACTTTTCCCTGTATAATGAAGTTAATGAATGAGACATGAACTATACTATGACTTCTTGGTGAGTTTACTTAGTAGGAGTGAGGGTATGGGACTTCCCTTCCACATTGCACTAGTAGACTTGGTAGGATGTTATGAGATGGTTCTTTCATGTTATGTTATGATGAAATATGAGTGTATGCAAGTATGTTGAATGGATAGTTGATATGAATGACCTTCCTTTTGTCCAAGCAATATACATGACTAGTTCCTTGTTGATAACTATTAAATATGATGAGGTCCAAAGGTGACATGTATGGCCAAGGTGGCTTCAAAGGAGTACTTGGTACGGTTGGTATTATGGGATGCCAACTATACATTGCACAAGTGTTCCTTAAGGATTGCTAAGGTGTTTGTGCTACCAAGTTGTGGATATAAATGTGATTATGGCTTGTCTTTGACATTAAAAATGTATATTGGGTTCCAAAGTTGATAAATGCATTCTTTTCAAATAGAATGTTCGTTTATCATTTTTTAAGGATTTTATGCATGTTTCCATACTTAGTACATATTATGTCCTAACCCGTTCTTCCTTCTACATCTTAATGAGTGTAGGTTCTGGCTAGGTGACTTTCACTCTCCTTTGAAGAAGACTTGGATTGCTTATCTCCAAGTTGTGGTATGTCCTCAAGTTCGAGAATGGGATTTTCTATTTCGTAGTTTCATTTGTATCTCGTATATTAACACTTTTGTTGATGAAAAGGGCTGAGTCCAAAACTTTATATTCCTATGTTTAGGTGGTAAATGAGACAAAGTCTAGTTTTTCCTACTACTTTTTTTATGAAAAGTGAAGTTGAGTTTCGATTGTAAAGTTTTAAATTTTTCCGCATTATTTTCTATGTCTTATGTAATGATGATGCTAGAGGCTTGTATGAGACCCCTTCGGGGTTAAGTACGCCGTGGTACGTCTAGGGGCTAGCCTTGGGTCGTGACAAACTTGGTATCAAAGCATAAGGTTTTGGGAATAATATTTAGGTTAATGTCTCATGAACCACATCTAGTAGAGTCTTGTTCATGAGTGTGAAGCGCGCCACACTTATGAATGAGAAGCTGCAAGATGTTTAGGAACTTTCACTTTTTTCATTACTCTTTAGTCACGCTTGGAGTCCTAACTCTATGAATTTCTTTATCCTAACCCTTTTCTTGTGATTATATGCAATCAATACACAAAGGGCTAATGCAAGAAGGGCTCAAGAGGAGAATGTCAATGAGGAGGTTCCCCCTCAAGATCCTCAAGACCCTCAAACTCCTAATTATGAAGGGGTCATGGCTAATGTTGATATAAGGGAGGCCTTCCAAACATTGACACTACTTATCACGGTGCAAGCTCAAACCCTCACCACTCAAGCTCAAACTCTAACGGCTCAAGTCAACCGAGAAGTTAGGCCCCGGGTAGAGCCCAATGTGAGTACCATTGCCTCACGGTTGTGAGATTTTACTAGGATGAATCCTCCTATCTTCTTGGGTTCCAAAATGAATGAAGACCCACAAGAGTTTTTGGATGTGGTCTATAAGATAGTGGAGGCTCTGGGGATCACCTCTATTGAGAAAGCTGAGTTGGCCGGGTATCAATTGAAAGATGTTTCCCAGGTGTGGTACACACAATAGAAAGACAATAGGCCTATAAGGGTGGGTCCCATAACTTGGGAGATATTCAAAAAGGCTTTTTTTGATAGGTTTTTCCTCCGTGAGAAGAGAGAAGCCAAAGTTGATGAGTTCATCAACCTTCGTCGAGGAGGTATGAGTGTCCAAGAATAGTCCTTGAAATATACTAAGTTGTCCAAATATTCCCCCGTTTTGTTTCCAACCCAAGAGATGAAATGAGTCGCTTTGTCAACGGTGTGTCTGATGCTATTGAAGAAAAGTGTCCTGTGGCAATGCTTTATGACAACATGGATATCTCAAGGTTGATGTTTTATGCTCAATAGGTTGAGGAATCAAGGCTTAGGAAGAAGAGTAGAGAGATGAAAAGGCCATGGCCCAACAATGGGGATTCTTCTAAGGGTATGTTTGAAGGTCAAAGTGGACCAAGATTTAAGAAGAGGTTCTCCAATCAAAGTCCCTCCAACGCTCCAAAGCCCATCAAAGAAATGGTGTCTAACCCTAAGCCTCAAGGAGGCAATAGGAGTGGCTCTTAAGTTGAAAGAACTAATTGTGCAAAGTGTGTTAAGAAGCATGAGGGGAAATGTCTTGCCGGTATGGGTGTGTGGTATGGATGTGGTAAAAGTGGGCACCAATTAAAAGATTGTCCAACCCGTACTACCAAGGGAAAAAAGGGTAATCAAGCTACACCAAATGGTTCTAATGCCGATGCTACGAAGAAGAATCACTTCTACGCTCTTCAATCTAGAGGTGATCAAGAGGGGGCCACATACGTTGTTACCGGTATGTTGAAAGTATTTTAAATTGATATTTATGCATTATTAGACCCCGGTGACACTTTATCTTTTGTTACCCCTTTTGTGGCTATGAAATTTGAAGTGTCTCCTAAAGAGTTAAAAGAACCTTTTTCCATATCTACCCAGTAGGTGATTCAGTTATAGCTAAAATAGTTTATAAGAGATGTCCCATCTCCGTGTCTCATAGAGTCACTTTGGTTTATTTGATAGAATTAGATATGTTGGACTTTGATGTCATCTTGGGATGGATTGGCTTCATGTTTGTTTTGCTTTCATTGAATTTAGAACTCAGCTAGTAAAGTTTCAATTTCAAAATGAACCCGTTTTAGAATGGAAGGGAGGGAATTCAATCCCTAGAGGTCGATTTATTTCATGTATAAAAGCTAGCAAAATGATTTCTAAAGGGTGTGTCTATTATATTGTTAGGGTTATGGATATTGTATCTGAGACTCCATCTTTAGAGTGGGTCCTCGTAGTGAGGGAGTTTTCGAAAGTCTTTCCCAATGACTTGCCCAAAATTCCTCCCGAACGGGAAATAGACTTTGGCATTGATCTTTTGCCGAATACTCAACCCATATCAATTCCCCCTTACCAGATGGCTCCGGCCGAATTAAAAGAATTGAAGGCACAACTCAAAGATTTGCTAGAAAAGGGTTTCATCAAACCAATCATATCTCCATGGGGTGCTCTAGTATTATTTGTTGAAAAGAAAGATAGGTCCCTTAGGATGTGTATTGATTACCACGAATTGAACAATTTCACCATAAAATATAAGTACCCTCTCCCTAGAATTGACGACTTGTTTGACCAACTCCAAGGGGCGAGTTACTTTTCGAAGATTGACTTAAGGTGGGGTTACCACCAACTTAGGGTGAGAAAGGTTGACATTCCTAAAATGGCCATCTGAACAAGATATGGTCACTACGAATTCCTAGTCATGTCTTTTAGTCTAACAAATGCCTCGGCGGCATTCATGGACCTAATGAATAAGGTATTTAGGCAATATCTTGATTTGTTTGTGATCATATTTATTAACAATATTTTGATCTATTCAAGGAGTGAGGGTGATCATATGAAGCATTTGAGGATAGTATTCCAAGTCCTTAAAGACCACCAACTATATGCTAAGTTTAGTAAGTGTGAGTTTTGGCTAAGGTCGGTTGCTTTTCTTGGTCATATTGTGTAGGGCAAGGGTATCGAGGTTGATCCTAAGAAGACGGATGCTATCAAGAGTTGGCCTAGACCTTTATCCTCTATCGATATTCGAACGTCTTTAGGTTTGGTCGGTTATTATCGGAGATTTGTTGAGGGGTTTTCCTATGTCGCTTCTCCATTGACGACCTTAACCTAAAAGAAAACTAAATTTGAGTGGTTGGAGGCTTGTGAGAAGAGCTTCCAAGAATTAAAAGATAGGCTTACCTCCGCTCCGGTGTTGACAATACCGGAGGGTACCGATGGATTCGTAGTGTATTGTGATGCATCGATAGTAGGGTTGGGGTGTGTTATCATGCAACATGGTAATGTGATTACCTATGTTTCAAGGCAACTCAAGATTCATGAAAAAAACAACCAAACCTATTATCTCGAACTAGCGGTGGTGGTGTTTGCGTTGAAAATACGGAGACACTATCTCTATGGGGTACATGTAGATGTGTTTACCGACCACAAGAGTCTTCAATATGTGTTTAGCCAAAGAGATTTGAATCTCCGACAAAGAAGGTGGTTAGAGATTTTGAAAGATTAAGACATGAGTGTCCTATATCACCCCGGAAAAGCTAATATTGTTGCGGATGCCTTAAGTAGATTGTCCATGGGTAGTGTGGCACATGTAGAAAATGAGAAGAATGAATTGGTGATGTGCATAGGCTGGCCCAGTTAGGTGTCCAACTAGTGGATTCCACTAAGGGTAGAGTTGTGGTTCAACATAATTCTGAATCATCCTTTGTAGTTGATGTGAAGTCTAAGCAACACCTTGATCCTATTTTGATGGAATTGAAAGAATCGGTTCTCAACAAGTCCATAGAGGTGTTCTCCCAAGGGGAAGATGGTGTGCTTAGGTACCAAGGTAGATTGTGTGTTCCAAATGTTGATAGTTCGAGGGAGAAAATTCTAGAAGAGGCTTACGGTTTGCGATATTATATTTATCCAAGAGCCACAAAGATGTACTGTGACCTACGGGAAGTCTATTGGTGGAATGGTATGAAGAAGGATATAGAAAATTTTGTGGCCAAATGTCCTAATTGTCAACAAGTGAAGGACTAGTACATCAAACTGGGAGGTTTGCTCCAAGATATAAATTTTCCCACTTGTAAGTGGGAGGAGGTGAATACAGATTTTGTTGTGGGTTTGCCTCGTACTCAGATGCAACATGACTCTATTTGGGTCATTGTTGATAGGATGACTAAATCAGCCAATTTTTATTCCCGTTAATGTTACCTTCTCAGCGGAAGACTATGCTAAGTTATACATCAAGGAAGTAGTGAAGTTGCATGGGGTTCCTTTGTCTATGATATCGGATATAGGTGCTCAATTTACTTCACATTTTTGGAAGGCATTTCAACAAGGGCTTGGTACTAATGTTAACCTTAGTACCACTTTCCACCCCCAAATGGATGGTCAAGCCGAGCGCACCATTCAAACCTTAGAGGACATGTTTAGGGCGTGTGTGATTGATTTCAAAGGTAATTGGGAAGATCATCTTTCTTTGATAGAATTTCCCTACAACAATAGCTACCACTCAAGCATTACCATTGCTCCGTTTGAAGCACTCTATGGTAGAAGGTGTAGATCACCGGTGGGTTGGTTTGAAGTAGGTGATTTTGCTCTAATTGGTCCCGAACTAGTCTATGATGCCATTGAAAAAGTTTGACTCATTAGAAAGAGGTTGAAGATGGCCCAAAGTCGGCAAAAGTCCTATGCCAACCATAGAAGAAGGGATCTAGAATTTGAGGTTGGTGATTGGGTCTACTTGAAAATATCACCTATGAAAGGTGTGATGAGGTTTAGCAAGAAGGGTAAACTTAGTCCCCGGCATGTGGGACCATTTGAAATCATGAAACATGTTGGGAAAGTTGCATATGAATTGGACTTGCCAAATGAGTTGGCTCCGGTTCACCCGGTGTTTCATGTTTCCATGCTTAAGAAGTGCATTGGTGATCCAATGTCCATCCTTCCTTTTGAGGGTTTAGGCGTTAATGAGAACCTTTCCTATGAAGAGGTTCCAGTTGAGATTTTGGATCGGCAAGTTAAGAAGCTAAGGAACAAAAAAGTAGCTTCCGTTAAGGTTCTATGGAGGACTCACTTAGTTGAGGGTGCTACATAGGAGGCCGAGGCCAATATGAAGTCCCGTTATCCTCACTTTTTTCCTTCAAGTCCTATCCCTACTTGAGGTAAATAGTTTCTGCAGTTTGGTCTTTTGGAAATCATTTGTGCTATGAGTTTTCTATATGATTTCCTTATGATGTGCATGTTCTTGTGAAGATTCGTGTTTAGCATATATTAAGTTTTCATGAATTATGTTTTCCTCATGTTGGTTGCACTTTAGTATTGATAATTGCATATTTGAGTTCACGAGGTGAAATAATGAACATGTTTTTCCATACTTGTGATGATATGGCTTATTTTCCCTATAATGTTGTGGTGAACTCATTCTATGTTGGAGAAGGTAGTTCTTCCTATGATCATGTGAAATGATGAGTTTGGTGCATAATGATTTGTGGATTAAGTTCCTATTTTTTTGTGATTGCATTGGTTATGTCTTGAGATGAAGTTGATGTTTCCTCCTATAAATTGTGCATTGTTTTGATGTTGCATATTTGTTGGGCTACTAGTCTTGAATCTTTACTTCCGTAAGGTGTCTAGATCACCATTCGAGGATGAATATTCCTAAGGGGGAGATAAATAACACTTCGGAAAATGGTAGGTTGAACTAGAGCCTAAACGTAAGGAGAAACGTCGAAAATACGAGTCATAGGGGTCAAGGCCATGAGGCAAGTACCATGGACAAGGGGCCAAGCCAAATCCAAAAGGCCATAGCTAACCCTAGCCATTAGTTGCTGCCCCAACCTTCATGAGAAGGACTGATGTTTGCGTAATCAAGACACAACTTCCGATGCAAGTGTCTATGGTTGTACAACAGTTTAGTAATCCAACCAAGGGTTGGGGTCAAGTCCCAAGGGAGTGGGCGTGAAAATTAGTGGTTAACTGCCAAGGTGCTAAAGCTAACCATAGCAAAAGACTTCTGCGAATGAAAGCATAACAAATTTAAAAAGGGTGACGCAAGCGTCAAGTATCAAATGGGGGTTTTGTCACAAGTAAGTAAAAACAGAAAAATTAACAAAGAGATCTAATAAATGGAAGGGGGATTCTTGGGATGTGAATGGAATACGGGATAGACTAAATCATTAGGTACATGCTTTTGATAGAGAACTCATAGATTAATTATGACTAGGCTAGACTTAAAAGCAGATAAGCTCTCTCTCGAGCAGCTTCCTCTGGGACATCCTCTTGCTGCATGAATAACAACCTCCACCATAACCCATTCACTCTCTCGAGCTGAGTGTGTGGACATGGGACCAGGGTTCACTCTCTCGAGTTGAACCTCATTAGTTCGACCCACTCGCACTGGCCATCAATTTAGTGGTCTAAGTTTTACGGCCTCTCTTTCTCGAAAGCCGAAAACACATATATGAGATTATATTTGCAACTACAACCTCATTCAGATCATCTACAACCACTAAAAGAAATCACATTTAAACTACAAATAGACTATCAGCAAGCAAGATCCAACAACTAATCTAACCCATATTCACAAAATCACACCCCAAGAATTTGGGTTTTAGCTACTCATGTAAAAGAAATAAAGACGTACCAATATCAGTTTCCATCAATGGGCATGCAAGATTAAGTCTTAAAACAAGCCAAAGGTAAAGTATCCAAGAGACTCAAGTCCAATTTCTTGAAGATGAAACCCTTGAAAGCTCCAACTTCTTCAAAACCCTCTTCCAAAGTTAGAGAAAATATCTCCGAAAACTCTGTCTAAAACTTAATAATCTAAAAACTAGGTAAAATTTGCTGCTAAGAATAAACACTGAACTAGTAGTTATAGTTTTCAAATAATGTGCTCCGAAGGATCTTTCCACGACACTGGTCGGAATTGCCGATGCACTTGGTGATCCCCCCTTTGGTCGGCTTAATTGCCTTTCATCGGTTGCCTTCAGCATCTTTGTGTCCTGGATCATTGGGCGATGTAGCGCTACCTCCCAGAGTCGCTCAGCGATACGCCGACTGCTCCTCTTCACCATCGATTTGTTCCTTTCCTTTAGCGCTCAACATAGTGGAATAAAAGTCCAATATGCGAATCTATTGGCGATTCGTTAAATGGGTTCGGCAATTCGCTGATCTTCATATCTTCGTTCTTTTATCTTCTTTTGCTCCTCTTTGCTCGATAGTGTTCATGCTTTCCCTCAAACTTCAAATACGTGAAACTTAAAGGTTTTTCATCAGATATCGAGATAAAATAAGCATTTCATGACACAATTTCTATTAAATTATATCCCTAAATGAGTCCAATTTGTGGACTCATCAACACCCCAACTTCAACTTTTGCTTGTCCTCAAGCAAACTCAAGTTCACCCATTCAAAATGGGTGTCTTGAATAGTGCTACACAAAACTCAATCATGAAAGCACACAACAAGACTCAATTTACTTATTCAAAGTGCACTCAAAGATTCAAGTACTGACTCACCAATATAAAAGAATCTCATGCTCACAATACTTGCCTCAAATGTAAGTTCAAGCTCAACTAAAGTGTTCGACTGCCCTCACAGAAGAATGATTCCATATTCGCACATGATGATTTAATCATTTAAAGTTCAAGAATTAGATGCAACGCTCACACTCACAAATATGAAAACAATGCAATTTTTCACCCATAGGTTTCCCCATATTTTCCAATCCACATTTGTTTCAGCTCACTCAAGATCAAAAAAGTCTTTTTAAGGCTTGTAATGGGGCTGAGTACAAAGGTATAGTCATTTAGGGTCAGTGGCTTTCATCTTCATGAGATGTGGTATTCACAACACTCCCCTTCCTTTTCTTTCATCATTTTTGCTAGTGCTTTTAAGTCATCCCATTATTCATTTCCCATGGATTGTTCCCCATTTCTTTGGTACTTTATTCCACAACTTTCTTTTTCATTCTTATCTTTTCTTTTTCTATTTCTTTTTTTTTTATATGGAGGGGTTCTATTTTTTCTCAATACCATGGGTTATAGGACACTTTCCTTGCACTTCTTGACTTTCCCTTTCTTTTTCGCCATACCCCCAACTTAGGCTTTTGGCCTATGTTGGCTATTCTTTAAACCACAAATCAAGAGGATTAAAGGTAATGGCTTAAAAAAGGTCTAGTTTTCATCAATTTTCTTCCAAACAAGGTTAAGGTTCAAGGGCTGTTCAAGAGAGATTCACACACTCACAAGGTAGGCCACAAAAGAGGTATATGTCAAATTGGCTCACACTCTTCAAAATTGCCTAAGATCATGTCAAAAGAAAGCTTTACTTAGTCGCCTGGACCAACGGGGTGCATTCTAGGTTTTAGCATGCCTGTTTCAAAGTAACCTCAGCACACTAGGCATCGACACTAAAGACAAACAAGACTCCACACTTTCTCTAGTGTGCAACGGTCATTACAAGAGACTCGATTCGATACTAGGCTAGTCAAAATGAGGTGCAAAAAGTTCACATATTATCTATGCAACTTCATTTGGCCTCATCATAGCTGCGCATTCATGTTCGTTTGATTGAGAGCACTATTCAAGTCATCGGTATTAATCTGGACCGAGACTTAAATTTTGAAAAAGAACAGACACATTCATCACACAAGAGGTGGCAAAAAATTTCGTACGGCTTAAAATCATTTTGCAATATAATATAAAAAGAGCCATAAGCTCAATCATCCACAGAAAGAGATAACACACAATTTTAAAGCAGAACAACCCAAAAATATACACAAAACACAACTATAAACACAAAAGGTGTGGGCCTCACCCCACCAAATTAAAAATTAAAAGTATCCAGAAGTGAAAATATAATAAGACAGAGACGGAGGTAAAGAAAGGTCCTGTCTATGTAGTCTCTCTCTCTGTCGGGGTCTCGGTGGCTGGTGTAGCAATTTGTATATGGGCATCAGTGCCTGGAGTAACCTCAGACGGAATAGCAATGCAAGATCCACTAGGAGCTGTTGGGGATATCTCAGTGGCCAATGTCTGGATCACAGGCTCCACAATTGTTTCTATAAGATCTAGTAGGTCTTCGAATATGCCCTCATCTCTGTTCTCATGTGTCTCCTCAGCATGTACTGATATCAACTCCTCATCGGTCTCTACATCCGACTCTGCATGTGCTATGCCATCCCCCTACACATCTTCGGTGTTAGCTGGAGGAATCCCCGAGGTCTCAGGAGTATCCTCATCATCTGCATCCCGCGTCAATGAAGTGAAGTCTATTGCTTTCAAATAGTCCACATCCTTCCTTAACTCTGGATGTCTCCCCTCGTCTGATCTCACAAGTAGTGACTCTGGTAGCCATATCATTAATAGAGGCCCTAAGAGGGGTCAGTGCAACCAAGATAGAACTGTCAATCATCACAGAGATGGATCTCTCCAATCGGGTAGCTCTCACATCAGCTGAATAGGACAACTTCCCCATCTTTAGGATTACGGCTTGAGTAATCCTGTCAGGCTGGGAGGATGAGAAAGCACCTGGAGCCTGTGAGGAAGAGGAAGAAGGATTGGGTATACCTGAGGGCTCAGAGGCCAGAGCCAGCAAAGATGCCTCTACTGGTAATGAGTCAACATTGACCTCTGGATAAGTGTTTGTTGGCGCTGCTCTCCTCCTATAAACCTCATCTCGTGTGAACTTGGCCTCAATACGCTAGATATCAGTGGAGGAAGATGGGGTGACCTCAACACCCCTCGAAGTGTCACGAGGTACTCCAGCTCGTCGGCACAACTCAATGACCAAAACTAGAAATGGAAGAGACATCAACTTCTGCTTGGCTCTTATGGCCATCTCTTATGACATCAGCAGTCCCAGATCGATCCACTTCCTAGCCATGATAGAACCAAGGCAAGCTGCCTTAGGATGGCAAAGAATAGACTCGTTCTGGGATGGCATTATAGTGTTGTTGATGAAGCCAAACCAGAACCTGAAGGCGATGTTCATGTCCCTCTTCTTAATAGGAGCCCCTGCATCTATTCTCCTCGACGTAGTGTCAAAAATCATTGAAGCCAACCAAACCTTCAAATCATCCGGGGAATGAACAATTAGCAACCCCTCGTAAGGAAGTACATAGTGCAGCGTTCTATCAACCACAACATTAATATGCTCACTGTGACACTCTACTTCCTTGCCTCTGACCATGACAGACCTCACCGGTCGAAACTCAGTTGCCTTCTTCTTGTTCTTAGGCACCAACTCCTTATAAGCAGTGTAAAACTCTCCCACCCAAGAAGGAATGTAAGGGCCTCCAAGCTGTGTGAACTTCTCAAACTTGTGGTAGTAGAGAGTGTCCAAAACATCTTGGTATTTTCCTTCTAGACCCTCCGTATATAACAACTAGACTCTATGATACTCCGGACTCCTTCACCTTTTAGTCTATTCAACAATCTAGGTGGAGAAGTAATAGGCAGTGCAAGAGTTAGTGCGGGTGCCAGAGCTGGCACTGATTAAGTAGTAGGTGGGGCAGCAGCTGAAGGAGTACTGGTGGTTGTGGATTGAGGTCTGGCATGGAGCACATTCCTTCGATTAATCAGAAGTTTTTTATTCTCTAGTTAAGAGAAATCTAGCTCAATAGCTACTCCGTTTCTATCTATATATTTTTTCCTCTTGCCTTTTGTCTCTCGATTGGAGGTCATCCCCTCTCCTCTTTGGAGGGCATGATCTTTCTTCATATATTGAAATGATATTTGCCTTTTTCTTGGGTGGTTCAGTTATATTTGTACGTACCATATCTGCAAAAGATTGGGAAGAGTTAGAAAAAAATCAAATAGAAGCATAGGCAATCTACTGCAGGAAGACTCGGCAACTGGATCAGCGAGTCACCGAACCTCTTTGGCGAGCTTACTAGGGCTCGTTGAAATGATTGGCTTCAAATTATAGCAAATAGGCGATGGGAAGGTCCTTTGGGAGATCATGGGTTTGTCCGCCGAAAGTTACAGTGCATAGGGGGTCAGAATAGGATACAAAGGGCGATCAAGAGTACTTTCGGTGAGTCGTCGAGTGCTTTCGGCGACCCTTGGCTTCTCGCCAAAAGTTACAGACTCAAACATCCAATTTGAAGTGACTTTAGAAAGTGAGATGAAAGAAATAGGAGAACTGCCGAGTGGTTCGGCGAGCTTGACTAAGCTCGCCGAATGACCCAACATGCCCATCTTCCATCCACCTTCTCGAATTCAACCACGCATTCCCCGAAAACAAAATCAAAGCATGCACTAACGAAATTAAAACAGGACCCGTACTACCCATCACCCCTCGATACTCAGATTTCTCCCGAATTTACTACATTTGGCAATTTGACGATATTTGCTCTTAAGAGCGGTGTTACCCGCTCTATCATTGAGTATATTTTTGTCATTTAGCAGAAACGTGGGCTACTCAGACTTCACCCAATCGATCTAACAACACACAATCACGACACAACTCATTTAAAAGCACAAAAATTACGTGCATTTGACATTCAAACAATAAGGGCAAGATTTTCAAATTAAAATAGGCATTTAAGCGTTCTAATCCTACCAGAGAGGCCCAGCACGCATCAATACAATACTATTATTGTAAAAGAGTTTAAAATTTTCAACAATAAACTCAGGGTTCGGAAACCAACCTTAGATGAAGATTAAAACACGATTGAAAAGCTAGGTGGCAAAGTATTCCAACTTAGAGCATAAATCAACAAACCAAAATGCTAATAAAGGGCTATAACAAAGAAAATACTACCTTAGTGTGAATTTAGGAGGTTTAAGAGCGAGGAAAAGTGAAGACTTTCAAATTTGAAGCTTTCTTGGCCATTATAAACAATGCAGTTCGCGCATGTTCGGCGACATTAATCACACTTGCCGATTTACTCGGCGATTCGCCGAGTGATCACCTGCCCCACCGATTGCTAAAGTTTTTTCAGTTTCTTAGGGATCAAGAAGGTAGTCTACATCGAGGTCCCCAACCTAGTCGGTGACACGCCGAACTGCTTCGTAAGTTCACCAAGTTTTACAGGCTCCGACTTAACCTTGAATTGAACCAAACAGTGGGTCAAGTCGAACACGCCAACCTTTTCAGTGATTCGTCGACTAACCGTTTTACTCGCCAATTTGTATTTTCCAAATACTTTCCGCTTCTAAACATGCGCCACTAACACCACATTAATTATAAATGTAAAATAAAGCATTTAAAACCTTGGGTTGCCTCCTAAGAAGCACCTTATCTAACGTCGTAGAACGACATGAGTCCCCAATCACATTCTATTGGTGGGGTTTTCCGTAGTGTTACTAGGTAACCCCAATAGTACATTTGGGCAAAGAGGAGGCACCGTATAATTAAAGAGTGTCCTGATCAGCTGGATCGATCTAGAGTGAGAGCCAACCATTTGATTCAACTCTTTAATATTCTCCTTCATCTCTTCCAACATTTGATCTTGTTTGATGATCTTTTGAAGAATGATTTGTAGTGTGTCCTCGACGCGATTGTTCTCCTTATCTGTAGATTGTTTCCTCTCGTGAGGAGGTATGTACCTCCCTTGACTCTTGCACTAGTTTTCCACCTCTGATATTTTGGTGGACAACTCGTTCATCTGAGTTACCAGGGCGGTTAACTCTCGACTTCTTGGCTCGTCTTAGTCGAGTTGTCACTATTTCCCATTGCCATGCTTAGGGTACCTACCTACATAAACAAATTAAAAGGAAAACAAAACTAAATATAAATTTAGAAAACTACGATTATCGAAAGCAAAATTCGACTTAAGCCAAAAACTTTCACGTAACACCACTACCCGACAGCGGAGCCATTTTGATATTTGTGTAATCAAGATACAACTTCTGATGCAAATGTCTACGATCGTACAATAGTTTAGTAACCCAACAAAGGGTTGGGGTCGACTCCCAAGGGAGTGGACATGAAAATTAGTGGTTAAATGCGAAGGTGATAAAGCTAACCATAGCTAAAAGACTTTGGTGAATGAAAACATAACAAATTTTAAAAGGGTGACGCAAGCGTCAAGTATCAAATGGGTGTTTTATCTCAAGTAAGTAAAAATAGCAAAATTAACAAAGATATATAATAAATGAAAGGGAAATTCTTGGGATGTGAATGGAATATGGGATAGAATAAATCATTGGGTACATGCTTTTGATAGAGAATTCGTAGAGTAATTATGACTAGGCTAGACTTTAAGGGGGATAAGCTCTCTCTCGAGTAACTTACCCCATTTCAAGCGGGTTCATCTCCGACACTCACTTTTCGCATGAAGAACAACCTCCGCCTTAACCCACTCACTCTCTCAAGCTGAGTGTGTGGTCATGGACTAGGGTTCATTCTCTCGAGCTGAACCTCATGTTTACCCGAGTGCACTGGCCATCAATTTAGTGTTTTAGTTTCAGGACCTCTCTCTCGAGCAAGCCAAAAATACATATATGAGATTACATTTGCAACTACAACCTTATTAAGTTTATCCACAACCACTAAACAAAATCGCATTTGAACTATAAATAGTCTATCAGCAAGCAAAACCCAACAGCTAATCTAACCCATATTCACAAAATCACACACCAAGAATTAGGGTTTTAGCTACTCATGTAAAAGAGATAAAGACATGTACCAATATCAGTTTCCATCAATGGGCATGCAAGATTAAGTCTTAAAACAAGCCAAAAGTGAAGAATCCAAGAGACTCAAGTCCAAATTCTTGAAGATGAAACCCTTGAAAGCTCCAACTTCTTAAAAACCCTCTCCCAAAGTTAGAGAAAATATCTCCAAAAACTATGTATAAAACATAATAATCTAAAAACTAGGTAAAACAAGGTAAAATTTGCTGCTTAGAATAAACACTGAACTAGTATTTATATCGACGATCTGCCCTTTGGTCGACTTTGTCATCTTTCATCAGTTGCCTTCAGCATCTTTGTGTCCTGCATCATTGGGTGGTGTAGCACTGCCTCGTAGAATCGCTCGGTGATACACCGATTGCTCGTTTTCACCGCCAATTTGTTCCTTTCTTTTAGGTCTCAACACACTGGAACAAAAGACCAATATGCGATCTATTGGCGATTCACCGAATGGGTTCAGCGATTCGCAAATCTTCATTTCTTCTAGCTTGTTTTGCTCTTTTTTGCTCGATAGTGTCCATGCTTTTCCTCAAACTTCAAATACTTGAAACTCAAAGGTTTTCATCTGATATCAAGATAAAATAAGCATTTGAGGAAATAATTTCTATTAAAATATTACCCTACATGAGTCCAATTTGTGGACTCATCAAGGACCACGAGTCGCGGTCCTCACCACGCTCGTGAAGGTGGTTGTGGTTTTGCCTTGGCCTTGAATGTTTGGCCACCAAATTCCCTAGCTACTGCCTCAACTTCACGGCCATCACCGCGGTTCTTGGTCTTGAACACGACCAAGGGAGGATCTAGTGAACTTCCCTTAGTCAAATAGCCAAATGGCCCCAAATGCCATAGTCATGGCCCCAACTCCACGGGCATGACTACGTGTCGTGGTCCACTTCACGAGCAGTGAAGAGGCCCATGGAGATGATTTGGGCGATGGAACTTTAGACACAAAAATGGAGGACACTGCCTCACCTTCACGGGCAGAACCATTCCTATTTTAGTCCAATAAATGCGGGGTGTTTTGGGTATTTTAGAAGTAAAATATATATTGATTTTAAGTCATTTACAAGACTTGGTCATTAATTCACAACACCCAAATATTTACCCAAATCCTCTTTTCCCCAATATTTCCCTCTTTATAGTTCCTCCATTGAAGAACACCAAGAACTTGAAGATTAGGGCTCAAGAATCAATCCTCTCAACTTCAAATCGTGGGCAAAGCTTCAATTAAGGTATGGGGACCTTGATTCAGGGAACACTTTTCTCCATGAAGCCCTTCAAACTTTAATTTTGAAATTGGTATAATGTTCAAAAACTAGGGTTTCTATTTTAGCCATGGGTTCTTCCTAAAAATGATCTTATTATGTTATTTGCATTATATTATGGATGATTTGATGTTTAATGATGATTTTTATTGTAAATTTCCGCATGAACCCATGTATTATCCCATGACCCCAATTTCATGAATTATGATGGGTTTGTTGATGTAAGATGAAGACTATGAATTGTATCTCTGTTAAGCTAGTTATTGAATCTTGTTTATTCACGCTTAAAGTAGTATTCTAAGTATGATAGTGAGACTTTGTTCATGATCGTTGAAGGGGGAAATTGTTGAGGTTTATTCATGAATGATGGGAGTTATATGTGAACTTATAATTCACTTGAAAGGTAAAGATCTTATCACCATTGTGTAAATTGAGGTATTATGGAAAGGTCAATTATCCCCTTACCATATACACATATTCATGTACGACTTGTCAAGTATGGTGATAGCATTGTTGTTTGATTGAGAGGATATTTCTCATGCTAACACTATGACTGTATTGTGAATGTTCTACTCACATGTTAATGTTGATTCTATGGTTGAAAGTACATTCTCACCTTCATTGAATCTATGAGCTATTATGATGAATTGTATTGAATGAAGGTTAAAACACTCCTTCACATATGTAAATGCAATTTAAGACATATTATGTATAATTTGGGGAATAATGCTTAGAAACTAGTGGATATGGACAATGAGGTAAAGGCCCTTCCGCTAATGCAATAGGTTGGGTCATCTAAGTGAACTCATAAGATGGAAGCCCCTCCTCTAATGCAATAGGGCGGATTTCTAGAAGCAATCTCCCTATCCCATAACTATGTGCCAACAGAGGACCTTGGCTAATGGATCCAACTTCTAGCTACATACATTTAGTTCTACCTTAGGCAAGTAGGACACCTTCTTTTGGTGTGGGGTTATACGACACTGGATTCAAAGTAGATCACATGGTTTATGTCGGTTATGACAACTTTTTCATATATAATAAAGATAATGAGTGAAATATGAACTATACTATGACTTCTTGGTGAGTTTACTTAGTAGGAGTGGGGGTATGGGACTTCACTTCCACATTGCACAAGTAGACTTGGTAGGATGTTATGAGATGATTCTTTCATGTTATCCTATGGTGAAATATGAGTTTATGCATGTATGTTCAATTGATAGTTGATATGAATGACTTTCCTTATGTCCAAGTAATATTCATGACTAGTTGCTTGTTGATGACTATTGAATATGATGAGGTCCAAAGGTGACATATATTACCAAGGTAGCTTCAACGGAGTACTTGGTATGGTTGGTATTATGGGATGCCAACCATACATTGCACAAGTGTTCCTTAGGGGTTGCTAAGGTGTTGGTGTTACCATGTTGTGGATATAAATGTGATTATGGCTTGTCTTTGACATTGAAAATGTATGTTGGTTTCCAAAGTTGATAAATGTATTCTTTTCAAATAAAATGTCCTTTTATCAAGTTTTAAGGATTTTATGCATGTTTCCATACCTAGTACATATTATGTGCTAACCCTTTCTTCTTTTTACATCTTAGTGAGTGTAGGTTCCGGCTAGGTGACTTCCACTCTCCTTTGAAGAAGACTTGGATTGCTTATCTCTAAGTTGTGGTGAGTCCTCAAGTTCGAGGATTAGATTTCCTATTTCTTAGTTTCATTTGTATCTCGTATATTGATACTATTGTTGATGTAAAGGGCTAAGTCCCAAAACTTTATATTCCTATGTTTAGATGGTAAATGAGACAAAGTCTAGTTTTTCCTACTACTTTCTTTTATGAAAAGTGAAGTTGAACTTCGATTGTAAATTTTTAAATTTTTCCACATTTTTTTCTATGTCTGATGTAATGATGATGCTAGAGGCTTGTATGAGACCCCTTCGGGGTCAAGTACGCCGTCTTACGTCTAGGGGCTAGCCTTGGGTCATGACACCTTGAAGCTGATCAAAAAGATCATCAATTCTTGAAATAGGATACTTATTTTTGATGGTAACCTTGTTCAATTGGCGGTAATCTATACACATCCTAAGGGAACCATGTTTCGTTCTCACAAATAAAACCGGAGTGCCCCAAGGTGAGACACCTAGTCAAATAAAGGCCTTATCTAAGAGATCCTTTAACTACTCTTTAAGCTCTTTCAACTTTGTTGGTGCCAATCTATATGGTGTAATAGGTATAGGACGAGTATTTGGGAGAATATCTATACAGAAGTCTATATCTCTCTCAGGAGGGACTCCGGGAAGATCATCTGGAAAGCCTTCTGGGAACTCTATTACTACTGGCACTGACTGGATATGAGGTATCCAAACACTAGAGTCATTATCTTGGACTGAGTGATAGACACACCCCTTAGAAACTAACATCCTTGCCTTAAGATACAAAATAAAATGACCCTTAGGCACTGCTAAACACATTTTCCACTCTAAGACTGGCTCAATTGGAAACTGAAACTTGACAACTCGAGTTCTACAATCAACTAAGGCATAACAGGCATGAAGTCATTCCATACCAAGAATGACATCAAAATCTACCATGTCTAACTCAATTAAATCAGCCATGGTACTCATGTGATTGACGAAAAAGGGACAATCACGATAGACTCACTTTGCTAAAATAGACTCACCAACAGGTGTAGAAACACCGAATCGTTCACTAAGTTGCTCAGGAATAACATTAAAATTCATAGCATCATATGGAGTTACAAAAGATAAACTTTATCCTGGGTCTAGAAAAGTCGAAATAGTAAAGGCAAAGACTTGGATCATACTAGTGACAACATCTGGCGAATCCTCTTGCTCTTGGCGACTATTGATAGCATATAAGCGGTTTGTTTCTCCACCAGTACCGAAAGTAGCCCGTCTAGGTGCAGCTCTGTCTGGTGGAGCGACTAAAGAAGACTGGGCTCTATTGCCCCCATTATTATTACCCTACTTGTTTTTTGGACATTCTAGTATGCAGTGACCATTCTGACCACACTTGAAATAACCAGTGGAGCCCTCACGACATGTACCTGAGTGGTTTCTACAACACTTAGCGCAAGTAGGAGGCTTTGATGTAAAATGTATTACATCAAGTCTATCCATTCATGAACTTCAATGCTTTGATGGAGTGTTCACAATGATGGAGGTTGTTTGGCATGTTTGGATGCCAAGGAGAGAGTTCTATGCATTGCATGGGAACATATGCACCTTGAAGGAGCTCCCGGTTGGGCAACACCATGCTTGGATGATAGCTTGGAGCGTGGGAGTCCTAACAAAGCGAGGAGGAGCAAGTGAAGAATGTGCTCCATTCGGTGAGCTGAAGGACACTTAGGCGACTCGTCAAAGCCATTTGGCGAGGGTTCCAGGATCGCCAACTGATCTAATGAGCTGCAAGAGAAGGCTGCCAATTCAGCGAGCATGGAGGACATTTGGTGCATCACCCGTTGATCCCCATACCACCAAAAGTAACAGTAGCCATCAAGGGAGAAGCCAAGGAAGCAGTGCACATCACCGACTTATCGGTGACTCGCCAAGAGGATTGGGCGAGCCGGACTTAGTTCGCCCATTGGCCCATTTCGGGTCAATTTTGGGCCCATCTATGTAATAATGCCTAATCCTATAAATAGGTGTCTTAGGGTTCTTTTTAGGGTTAGACTGATTTTGATTATTATGGTTGTAAACCTAAACTCCTTGTGTGAGTGTTTGAAATCTTGGTAAAGCTTTTGTTGATTCTTGTTTAGAAATGGGGGTTGCTTGGGATATTGATTCCCTTGAGGTCTTTGTAAGAGTTAGGTACTTCTTGTAGGATTAACGAGGTGAGGTATTTGGGTTTAATATACCCTTTGATTGCTCTTTGTTTCCTTTTTTTGAGTCTATCTATTTATCCTTTACTTTCTTTTATTTGATTTTCGTTGTTTTGGTGATTCTTCTTATGAGAATTGTATCATTAGTTCTCCCCTTCTTGAAAAGGATTCGTCCTCAAAAACATACCTTGCAAAACCCTAGGGGGAGCAAACAAGAACGAGATCCTCATGGCATGAGTGTTAGCATTAGCAATTACAATTTCTTCACCATGCCAAGGATGCACAAACTTAACATAGAACCAAGCATCACAAATATCAACCAAGAGTTTGTAACCCATCAAAGCAATAAATACTTGGCTAAGTACGAAACA
Organism: Solanum stenotomum; assembly: GCF_019186545.1. Taxonomy (NCBI): domain Eukaryota; kingdom Viridiplantae; phylum Streptophyta; class Magnoliopsida; order Solanales; family Solanaceae; genus Solanum; species Solanum stenotomum. The sequence continues at coordinate 51,732,745 of NC_064284.1, forward strand.
TTGACAAAAAGGTAGAGCGTACGAACCAATACACTTAAACAACCTCAATTCACTTACAAGTAGTGTGTGTCTACGGCCTTTTTGGATTGGTTTTTATGTGTTTTTATCTTATTTTACAGGATAGATATTCAGGCGCGAAAGTAAAGGGATAGCTGAAATAACTGCAGAAAGGGCACCTACGGAGGAGATATACGGACCGTAGGTTCAGTGACGCTCCGTAGGTGATGGCCGTAGATCAGCAGGCAAGGAATGGAAGGCAAATCAGGGAAATCTGACTGAGTGTGGAACCACGGTGGCCATTGGTGGTCCGTAGAATGATCTACGGATCGTACTATTGATACGTAGATTGATACTGCGAGGGTTCTAATACCTGATTTTTAAAGATTTCAAGTGTGGAGTTACGGAAGGGGATTGACGGACCGTAGATCGATTTACGGTCCATACTGCAAGTCTGTCGTTGCCTCAGAGAAGCTGATTTTGGAGGCTGAATTATTTTCTAAGTCCTAGCTGACGGAAGGGACTCACAGACCGTAGATACATTAACGGTCCGTGAGTCAGTCTCGTGGAATGAAGACGCATGCCTGAACACACTATCCTTAATTTGTTTCCCTTTCAATTTATGACTTTTTTTCTATAAATAGGGCATGTAAACCTCCTTTTTAGGGGTAGACATTATTACTTTAGTTCTATTTTGTGACTTGGGAGATTCTTCTTGAAAACCTAGCAATTATTGATTTCTTAAGTTGGTTTTGAAGAATTTGGTGTTGCAATTCAAGTGGAAATTCTAGTTATATTTTTCTCAACTACGTAAGTTCATATTTCTTCATCTAATATGATTATGGGTAACTAAACTCCATAACTAGGGTTGTGGGATTCATGAGTGATTAACAAAGTATGAATAGTAAATAAGCAATTCTCGAATAGTGTTTTGCATGCATTGATAATTTTTTCGTTCAAAAGTCTTTTTAACGAGTGCACGCGTTAGAAATCGCCTTGTTACTACTTGCCGGACCAAGGAGGTAATTAACAAGAAAAGAATTATCAACATAGATTTAGTATGATACTATCTAATAGGCTAGTATCGATTGGTGCGAAGTAATAACTAAGCCAAACATCATTATGATGTCTAATATGAGGTAAAGGTAAGGGTTAGTATATCATACACACGTAGCAGGACCAATGTGCGGGGTGAAATTTTCTAGATGTCGGACCAAGGATTTAGAGATACCTTACTTATCAATTTGCATGTCATACACTAGGAAAGGACTGCTATTACTAGGATTAGTGAGTTATGAGCTTGTGGTCAGCACGTATACCCTAGTTAATTTTCTCATCTTGATAACAACAAAAATTTACTTTTGTTTACTGATTACTTACTGAATTCTTACAAGTTGTTTCACAAATCCCCCTTTTTTATTACTTGTTTCTGGAAGTACTTTGACTAAATGAATATAAGTGTAAGTTAAAGTAAAGTCTAAACCAGTTTTCTCGCGGGATCGACCTGAACCTACAAGTTGGGTTCTTTAATTGATAACGATCACTTATGCTTCTTTAGGGAGGTGTAATTTGAGCGTATCAAATTTTGGCGCCGCTGCCGGGGAAATTTGGCATTTGGATTAATTTTCACTATATTATTGAACTTTAGTCAAATATTTCCTAATTTTACTTTTTCTTTTTGTTCTTGTCTCTCTCAGGTTCAGACTCTAGTGTATGTCAAGGACACGGAGGCAAGGTGAACCACTTACTCCCTACGATGCAGAGTTGAACAGAACTTTGCGAAGAATGAACAATCAAGGAATTCCAGTTAATCCTATCGGAGTAAATATTGATGATATAGTTGAGTTACAAAATCCGAGAGTAGCTGGTGGGGAAAATCGAGGTCTAGTTGAAAATCAATTGGGAAATGCAGTGAGGGTGCACGGTCCACCAGATCCACAACTGCATGCCAACTACAAGGGCAACACAAATATTGCTGACTCTGATGGACCTCTAATCTTACCTCCTCTGCCTCCGAGGCATACATTTGTGGTAACCAGTAGCTTGATGCAGATTCTTACAGCGAGGGGCTTGTTCTCAAGGTTGCCATCGAAGGACCCATATGCTCACATAGCCAAGAAAAGGGTAGTCTACAAGAGTTGTGTAGGTCGACCAGACTTGGATATGGATGTCATCGGATTGAGAGTGTTCCCTCTATCATTGACAGGCGATGTTGCTATATGGTTCACTGAGCTGCCTTATAATTCAATCTATATGTGGAACCAACTGAGGGATATTTTCTTAGCAAGGTATTACGCAGTGTCCAAGAAGCTAAATCACAAAGATAGAGTCAATAATTTTGTGGCATTACCTGGAGAGTCTGTAAGTAGCTCATGGGACAGATTCATTTCGTTCATAAGAGGTGTTCCAGATCACCGTATTGGTAATGAATCGCTCAAGGAATATTTCTATCGAGGTCAGGATGATAACAATAAAGCATTGATGGATACTATTGCTGGAGGTTCATATGGTGAGTGCACATACGTACAAATCGCAGAAAAGTTGAAGAAGATCTCTCGCAACAATAAATCATGGAGCACTAAGAGGTCGGATATTGGGAGAAACACATTTGCCGTTCATGCTACAAACAACCAGTTTGCAGATGAGATTCGTGAAGAGATGGCTCAGATGAGGACCGAGTTGGGTTTGGTAATGAAGCATGTGAGTGGAGGTGCAAAAAAGGTAAATGTTGTGAACTACTTGACTAGAACTCCAACACCAGTGGAAGAGTGTTACTATGAAGAGGATACTTATCCTGTGAATGATCAAACGTTCGATTTTCGACCAAATGCCCAAGGATCCAACACGGAAAATTGGTGCCAAGGTCAAGGAAACCAAGGTCAGAACTATGGAAATTAAAACTGAGAGGGTCAATATGTGTAGGATGGGAACTTCAATCGCGATAACAACTACAACCAAAACATCTATGGCAACAAAAATGATCGAGTTGGGCCTTATGTTCCCCCTCAAAATTAGGAATCTGGTACTAGGAAAGCTAGAGAAAGTATGGCGCGTATTGAAGATATGATGCAGAAGATGATGAGAAAGTTTGATGCAGCTGATGAGAATGTGAAAGAGATGAGAAACGACTTGTATGGTATTGGTCAAAGGGTTGATGGTCATGCAGTCTCAATAAAGCATCTAGAGCAGCAGATGACCCAGTTGGCTACTACAGTGAACCCACATCAACCTGGTACTCTTTCTAGCAACACCATCCAAAATCCAAAGAATGACGGCCATTGCATGGCAGTTACTACTCGAGAGGGTAAGAAAACCATTGATCCACCTATGCCGGCTGTGGTGGAAGTTGAGATTAGAAAAGAAGATGATATGATAGAGGTTAGAGAAAAGTTTGAGAATGCGACAGAGAAAGAAGTGGAGATATCTCAGAAAGTGGTCCACATACCTAGACCTCCACCACCTTTTCTATAGATATTAGTGAAGAAGACTGAATATGGTAAATATCGCAGGTTTATTACTTTGTTGAAGCAGCTTTCCATTAATGATCCGTTGATAGAAGCTTTGGAACAAATGTCTGGGTATGCAACGTTTATGGTAACAAAGAAGAGGTTAGTGAGTTTTGAAGATGATGATAGATTGCAGCATTGTAGCGCTATTGCCACAAGGTCTATTGTGCAAAAGAAGGAGAATCCTGGTGCCTTCACAATCTCATGTACTATCGGACTGTTACACTTTGCTAAGGCATTGTGTGATCTTGGTGCTAGCATCAACCTCATGTCATTGTCTGTTTACAAGAACTTGGGTCTAGGGGACCCAAAACCCACTACAATGCGGTTACTGATGGCCGATCGGACTGTGAAAAGACCCATTGGTGTACTCCATGATGTGCTAGTAAAAGTGGAATCTTTCATTTTTTCGGCAGATTTTGTGATTCTTGACTGTGAGGTTGATTTTGAGGTTCCCATCATCCTTGGGAGACCATTTCTTGCCACAGGGCGTGCGTTGGTTTATATGGAAAAGGGTCAGATGAAGTTCAGACTGCATAATGAAAAAGCAGCTTTCAATATTTGTAGGTCCAATAAGCGGAGTGATGAACTCCAAATAGTATCTGCTATAACTTATAGGGTGGAGAGAGGGACAGAAGTGCAAATTGAAGAGCGATTAGGTGTTGAGGCACTAACAGCAGTTATGATGAATTTTGATAGTGATGGTATTGAATAGTATGAGGAGTTGGTAGCCGCACTCGATAGGTGTGAATATCGGTCCAAACCAAAGAAGCTTAAGGCTCTACCACCGCAATTGAGGTATGTATACTTGGGCAAAGAGAAAACTTTGTCGGTCATCATTGCGACAGATTTGAATGCGAGACAAGTAGAGTGTTTGGTGACTGTGTTAAAAAGGTTCAAGCGAGCTATTGGGTGGACAATTGCGGATATTATTGGGATTCCTCCTGGTATTTGCTCCCACAAAATCCAACTCATGCCAGATATATCGAGCACCAAAGAAGATTAAATCCACCTATGCAAGAGGTCGTTAAAAAAAAGATCATCAAGTGGCTTGATACGGGACTTATTTATCCCATTGCAGGTAGTGGTTGGGTGTGTCATGTGCAATGTGTGCCTAAAAAGGGTGGCATTACTATGGTGCCAAATGAAAGAAATGAGCTTGTTCTAATGAGGCCTGTGACTGGATGGAGAGTTTGTATGGATTACCGAAAGTTGAATGCGTGGACAGAAAAGGACCACTTTCTTATGCCATTCATGAACCAGATGTTGGATAGACTTGTCGGAAAGGGTTGGTATTATTTTCTCGATAGGTATTCGGGCTACAATAAAATTTATATAACTCCAGAAGACTAAGAGAAGACCACCATCACTTGCCCTTATGGGACTTTTTCTTTCAAATGGATGTCATTTGGGTTGTGCAATGCTCCAACAACTTTCTAGTGCTGTATGATGTCGATATTTTTGATATGGTGGAGGACACTATTGAAGTGTTCATGGATGATTTTTCAGTTGTAGGTAATTGTTTTGATCATTGTCTGGATCATTTGGCCGAGGTGCTTAAGAGGTGTGAAGACTGCAACTTGGTGCTGAATTAGGAGAAGTGTCATTTCATGGTTAAAGAAGGTATAGTGTTGGGTTATCGAATTTCAGAGAAAGGTATTGAGGTTGATAGAGCTAAAGTTAGGGTAATAGAAAAGCTTCCACCACCTATTTCTGTAAAAGGTGTTAGAAGTTTTCTTGGGCATGCTGGGTTCTACAGGAGATTCATAAAAGACTTTTAAAAAATTGCACACCCATTGTGCAAACTGCTCGAAAAGGAGTACAAGTTTGACTTTGATGAGGCTTGTCTGAGAGCATTCGGAGAGTTGAAGGAGAAGTTGGTCACTGCACATATCATTATTTCACCTGATTCGGGACAACCGTTTAAGGTAACGTGTAATGCAAGTGGAGTGCCTCTTCGTGTGGTACTGGGACAGAGGAAAGAGAAAATTCTACACCTTATTTACTATGCTAGCAAAGCTCTAAATGTGGCCCAGAAGAATTATATTGTGACCGAACAAGAACTTCTTGCGTTGGTTTTTGCATTCGAGAAATTTCAATCCTACTTGCTTGGTACTAAGGTCATAGTGCATACTGACCATTTTGCATTGAGGTATTTGATGGCAATAAAGGATGCAAAACCAAGATTGATTAGATGGGTATTGTTGCTGCAAAAGTTTGATTTTGTGGTAAAAGATAGAAAGGGGACCAAAAATCAAGTTGCCGATCACTTGTCAAGATTAGAGGAAAAGGCTATGCTAAAGCTTGGAGATAGGGTTGAAATTAATGATGCTTTTCCAGATGAACAGGTATTGGCTGCTTCTCATGATTTGATTCCATGGTTCGCAGACTTTGCTAATTATTTAGCGAGCGATTTGGTGCCCTCGGACTTGTATTTTCACCGGAGGAGAAAGTTTATGCATGATGTGAAGAAATTCTTTTAGGATGAACCTTACTTGTATCGTAGTTGTGCTGATGGGATTATTCATCGTTGTGTGCCTGAGGTTGAGATGCTAAGTGTACTTGAAGCATGCCATTCATCGCCTGTTGGTGGGCATCATAGTGGTATTTAGACTGTGCATAAGATTTTGCAGTGTGGGTACTACTGGCTTACCATCCACCAAAATGCTCATGATTTCGCCAAGTCTTGTGATCGTTACCAAAGAGAAGGAGGGATTTCATAGAGGCAAGAGCTCCCCATGAATCCGATATTGGTAATAGAGTTGTTTGATGTATAGGGCATTGATTTTATGGGTCTATTTGTGAGCTCATATGGGATGAAGTATATTCTTGTTGCGGTTGATTATGTATCGAAGTGGGTGGAAGCAGTTTCGCTCCCAAATAATGAAGGTAAAAGTGTCACCACATTGTTGAGAAAGAACATCTTCTCGAGATTCAGTACACCGAGGGCGATTATCAACGATGGAGGTTCTCACTTTTGTAATAAGTTGTTCAAGGCACTACTTGAGAAATATGGTGTCCGCCACAATGTAGTCACTCCTTACCATCCGTAGACTAGTGGGCAAGTTGAAGTGTCCAATAGAGAAATTAAACAGATCTTAGCAAAGACTGTGAATGCTAATAGAACGGATTGGTCAAGGAAGCATGATGATGTTGTATGGGCCTATTGCACTGCATATAAGACCCCCATAGGTATGTCTCCTTACCAACCTGTATATGGGAAGTCTTGTCATTTACCAGTAGAACTAGAGGATAAGGCGATGTGGGCAATGAAGAAGCTTAACTTGGATTGGGGCGCCGCATCGAATCAAAGAATGAAAGACTTGAATATGCTTGATGAGTTTTGCCTGAAAGCTTATGAAAGTTCAGCCTTGTACAAAGAGAAGATGAAACGGTATCATGATCAAAGAATTGAATAGCGAGAATTTGTGGTTGGTGATCTTGTGCTTCAGTTCAACTCTAGGTTGCGTTTGTTTCCAGGCAACTCAAGTCCAAATGGACTGGGCCATTTTTTCTTACAAAAGTGCTCCCCCATGGAGTGGTTGAGCTTGAGAACGGTGAAGGAACAAGGTTCATGGTAAACGGGCAAAGGAACAAGATATATCTGGGAAATGCTGAAAGTGAGCAAGAAGTGATTGAGGCTTACAATCTTGATGAAGTATGAGTAATCAAGAAACTTACGTTGTGCAGTGACGTTAAATCAAGCGCTACTTGGGAAGCAACCCAAGATGTACAATATATCCAATGATAGGTTTATGTTTCCCATTAAGTAGTTTTTTTGTTTAATTGCGGCTCTGTATCAATTTAGATAGGTGTTTTAGGTTTTTTTAGTGTTGGCTAGAATTAGCATAGTGTCCGTGTCTAAAAAGTGTCCAAAATAATGTAAAAAGAATAGCCTAATGGTTACTACATCTGCAGGTACGCTATGAAAAATCTGCAGAAAATGATACTTGGCATTTGGTAGGGTTGTGGGACTTTACCATTGCATTGCACTAGTATGACTTTGGGTTGCTAATACGTGGTGTGAACTTATGTTATACATGACCATGGGAGCCTAAAAGTGAGACTTAGTGTAGATACGATTATGGGATCCTAGCTATGCATTGCACAAGTTTAGGTTAGGGTTGCTCATGTGATAGTTCTATATGATGATATTATCTTATTATGTAATTATGCATATGAACTATGTGTTTTGAAGATTGGAGTATGTTTTATGTTATGTTGGAGACTATGCTTGTAATATTGATATTTTCATTTATGTTATGATGAATTGTGCATGGTTTGTCTTATGAGCTACATTCTCCAACTATTTCAAAGATGATGTTCGAAAGTGGCATGAAGTATGGTTTTAAACTAAATGTCCCTTTTATCATGTTTTAAGGATTTTCTTGCATGGCTTCCATACTTATTACATTTTGTGCTAACCCATATTTCTACATTTTCTAGTAGGCTTTGGAGATATTGGGTTCCATCCTCGTGGCTAGGTTCATAGGAGATCAAGAAGAAGAAGATTGGTGAGTCCTCATTGTATTCGAGGGCTCAACCACATGTCCTTTATTGTCTTTCTATTATGTTTTAGACTTTGGTTGTAAGGGCCTTGTCCCTAGGATTGTATTCAAGAGTTTTATTCTAAGTAAAATATATAGATGGTTTGAGACATAGTGTTATAGACTTTCTCTAATTTTATAAAGAGTTTGATTGTAAATAAAAGTTTTAAATTTTCTGCACTTTTTCCTATGTTCTTATGTCATGATATGCTAAGGCCCCTTCGGGGTCAAGTACACCGTGTTACGACTAGGGGTTGCCCTCGAGTCATGACACCAAGAAAGCCTCTTCAAAACAAGCCCAACTCGCAAATGGTGCATCTTTAGCTCTACCCTCTTTCCACTAATCAAACCAAGTCCTAGCAACATTCTTCAGATGATATGCAGCTGGTTCAACTCGCTTAGTATCAGCAACGTGCATGACATCAAATACCATTTGTAGTTCCTCAATAAAGTTCTCTGGATCATAAGTAGTGCTCGAACCCGTGAAACTTAGAGGATTCATCCTCAAGAACTCTCAGATCCTAGAAGTATCAGCCACTTCCTGTCTAGCTCCTCTTTGTTGTCCAGTTTTGTTGGTCACAACTTGTCTCAACATCCGGATAGCCTAAAAGAACTCATCATTAGTAACTTCTCCTTGAGGTTGCACTTCAGGTGCATTTGGTAACTCTTATTCCTCAACATTACGTCTAGTAGGATGACCTCTGACAACTCTTCTTGGAGGCATGATTACCTGAAAACACGCGCAGGCACAAATTACAAGAAACTTTTTAGAGATCAAACTCTAACGCACGAAATAAGTGTGAAGGATGTGAGAATATTTCATAAGTGTTGTAGCCTCCTAATTATAGATGTGGTGTGCTTCACACCGATAACTAGGACTCTACTGACACAGATTCATAGACTCCCTAGGACTCTTGAACTCTGGGCTCTGATACCAAGTTTGTCACACCCCGAGCCTACACCCTGGAAGTGGTCGACACTTGAAAACCATTGTTGGCCCCAAGAGAACCCTTGGTCTGGCTTACTTACTCAGCGAAAGACTCTATGCATATTTATAATGATCAATAGCACTATACTCACTTGAATAATAAAATACTGATAATGCTTAAAAGTCAAACATTGAACTTGGCCAAAAATGGTAACTCAAGTCTTAACATATGAAATTATAATGTAAAGACAACTGAACTTCTAACTGTCTATGAAGTCTCTAAAACAAAGAGCGATGTCGAGACAAGACCCCCGATCATCCTAACAATGAAAAATACTGAAAGGAAAGTAAAGGAGTCCTCTGGAATGCAAGGAGGCTCACCAACAGACTCTTAACTGCACAATGGATCAACGATACGCTGGATTCTGATCCTAGTTACATGTGGCTGCATCATAATAAGATGCAGGCCAACTGGCATCAGTACATTGAATGTACGAGTATGCGAGTTGGAATGCTAAATACAACATAGGCTTGAAGGGAATCTGAAGAACTTACCTGGCTCAACTCAACTCAACATAACTGAACTCATTTCAATAAAAAGCAATTTAAAACAAGTGCAATATAAAGAAAAGTTGTTTAAAACATGATGTCAACATTGTTTGTATGCAAAGATACACTAAAACTCGTAAATGTATGTAAAAATACAAATAATTTTGTATATAAGAATACAATTACTTTTGTGGGAGTTTCTCTAACCGACAACCATCACGTAAGAGCTATTGTGATGATACGACGTTTTGCCTCACCCTGCCAGGGCCATCCTATATCTTGCCGTGGGTATAGAACCTGAACTACTAAGTGGATCTACAAGTATATGCGAAAAAGCACTAAATGAATCATCTAAAAAGTATGACACTTTTATACCCAAGATGGCTACATGGTTTATGGGGACTGTGAGTTGTCTGAACTCTCCCCCATATCGGTGCTCAATACTACTCCCAAAAATATAATATTAGCTCTTATTTTTAAAAACATACTTCTTTCTGTGATTTGAGATTAGTGCTAAAAAACATAGCTCAAAGGCTATCTTGGAAATCAAAGTTTCCCCTCTTGCTTCATTTAGAAAGTGATTTCTCTTTTTTGAAGACTAACCCGAAGGCTCTTTGGAAACTCAGGTTTCCTTCCTTGTTCAAATGTGAAAATATTTTAAACCCTTTGGGAATACATAGTCCTCATATACTTTTGAAGAGATGAACTTCAAACTTCACTCTTTACTCTTTAATCTTTACTCAACTTTAACTTTAAGTCTTAAAACAAAGTTAAAACATTTGGAAAAGACTTTGGGAAAACTCTAAGAATTTCTCTTGACTTGTTTCTTATCTTCTAGGCTTGACTCTTATCTTTCCTTGAATTGAATTATGGATTCAAGGATTGTGATTTGTTATAGGAAAGACCTCATCATGTTTTGGAGTTTTTTTATATAGCTAAACATGAGAAAATATCAAGAAATCACTGTTTAAAAGCTGGTCCGCGACGCGGAGATGTATTTAAATTTTTGGTCGCGAAATCAATTTTGGGGCAGAAAGGTCCGTGACCGCTCCGCAACGCGAAGGAATTTTTCCCAAATCTGGGGATGAGTCCGTGACGCGGAGCAAGTGCCCAGATTTGCCCGACTAATTTTCTTCTTCGTTTTCCAGCCCCAATTCGCCTAAATTTGATTCTTATTCTCAAATACTCTTTAGATTCAGATACCAGCAAATGTACCCAAGAACCCAACTCAAAACCACTCCGAAATCGACCTTAAACTCACAATAATTCCTCAATATCATCCTAAATTTAAGAATGAAAGTAAATTCAAGAATACACATCAAGAACATTCAAACTTTCAATCTTTAGGACGAATTCACGCTGAATTAAACATGTTTGGCACGTGGGTGAACGAACCCAATGCTGTGTAAACTCACATACCTTGTAGGGATCACCCCCAACGAAATTCACAAGCTAAACTCGACAATCTTGACGAATCTTGCTTCTCTTCTCCTTTCTCCTCTTCTTTTCTCTTTTCTCCAAGCCATAGCGTATTTTGGTAAAAGCGTAAAATGATATTATTCTGATTTGACCCTAACTTAATTACCAAAAATAAAATAAAATAATTTGACAAGGAAAAGACCAACCTACCCTTTTAATGTCGGAACTGGACTTTCTTTATTCCAACAACCCAGCCTCAAAAAAGCATAACACATTCATACGAACTTGGAATCGCGCAAACTCAGTGGCGTTGGAAAGACCAATCCAAGATATTTCCTACCATATCTGGAAGTACCTCTAACACATCATGAGTTAAAAGTTATGACCATTTGAAGTCGGCCAAAACTCAACTTATTCTAACTTACCAAAGTTTCCAGATTTTCACTCTTCCCAAAAATTATTATTTTCAACTATTAGCTTCTTCCTAGTTATTTTAATTTGCAATATGTTACATGAACGATTCGGCAATGCAGTGCATGTCTAGGAAAGTAGTTGAAAGGAACAAATAGATTCAAGTAGAAAGGAAAGACGATTAATTGAATAATAAACTTATATACACGAGCTGGTTATTGCACTAACCATATTTTGTATTGAGTGTAATTGTTTGTATAAAGTTAAATAAGAACTCGAGTTAACCTTTTTAAGAGGATGAGAGATCAAATAAGTAACTACTGAAATAGTGAATGAAGTCTGGGGTATTGTGAGTAATATTATCCTTAGAATTGAAGTGAATTCTTTCTACATAGTGATTGGATTCCTATAAAGGGCTTGTAAAACCATAAAGGTAATCTCTTAATGCTCACAAATCGCACGAATTATTTGTCGTATGAATTTTGTGTCTGATTAATAATGTGTTAGCTTGGGTTTGCCCACCATGTGCAAAGTGGGAAATGTAAGTTTTGGGTCGTCTGTCGCCCATTTGAACCGACCTGACCCAATCTGTTTTTACCATATCCAATATAATTAATTAATTAAATTGGATAATCCTAATAAAAGGACAGAAGGGAACAATTATATTAACAATTCAACATCCCCTTATAATGCTCCTAGTTGGAGTAACTTTAAGAGATGTATGAAAAAAAAGACAGAAACAGGAGAATGTTGAAACTCGGTGAAATGAAAAAAAGTGAAAATCAGAAGTCATCTTTTTTCCAATATTAAATCGACATATACACATACACTTAGTTTGTGAAAAAGAATAATCTTCGTTTCTTTGTGATTCAAAGAGAGATCTGGAGCAATTCGTTTCGACAACAAAATCAACAACAAATAATTCTGCTGCAAGTATTAAGGTACACATGTTGTTGTTTTTCTATTAAAATTCCTTCACTTTAGTATATTTTATGTTTTGTCAAATTTATCAGCATATGATTTGTAATTGTGAGTTTCCGCATGACACCTTAATAACTTTCGAACCTAACACTTATAACTATATTCTTTAATCCTTGAAAGGACTTGATCAAAAAAGTGTAATGTCCATAAAGCAATCATAAGAATTACACTGCCTGAGTTACTGTTTGACACTTAACAACATTCTAAGCCAGTGCTAGTAATACTACAAAACAATGTGGTTTTTTTCTGCACTGACTCGTTCCTTTATGAGAGGCAGATGCAGCCCTGTTTACCTCAAATGTAAAATAGATTCAACTATGAAAACTAACGGTTTCAATGATTCTTGGAAATGTGATAATTGAATCAATATAACTAATAATAGAGCAATCAAACAATAAACAGAAAAACTATACATTGTGGCCCACCTGAAACACAAAGTATGTTGTAGTATCACTATTAGTGTAAGTGTTAAATTTTTCCTGTAAAGAGAAGATTGTATTACAGGATCTAGAGCATGAAAAGAGGTTCCTCGATTATAATACTGCAACTACATTATCTTCCTAGCACAAACAAAAACTCCTTACTATACAACAATTATCTTATCAAAACAATTAACAATATAAGAGAGGAAAGAAACAGGAAAATTTTGATGAACCTTAATTACAACAAATTGGACATCGTATAAGTCCGTTCTCATTACAATCCGGGCATCTTTGGAAGCCACGTTCATTTTCCTCAAGTTCTAATTCGCCGTACTCTGCTTCACAGTAGATTTTACAACTCCCCGAGCATGTCTCACATGGCACAAACCTAATATCTCCACAAGCCTCACAAACTCCATTTTCAATAACACTGCCACCACCATCCTCTCGTCGTTCACAATTTTCTACTAACTTCTCAAGCTTCCCATCCTCGTTCATTTTTCGTATTTCATCAGCCCCACCAGTGTACTTTTTCCCCAAGAATACCCTTGGTAATCCCCCTCGAGCATATTCCTTTCCCAATAATTCTTTCAATTCCTCCTTGAATCCTGAATGCATTGAAATATCTCTCTCGTCAACCTTAACGCCTAGTCCCTTCAAAATCACACGAACGTGACAACAATCCTCATATGTTTTCCTTACCCCTCTTAGACTTGTAAAGTAAATAACCAATTTGTCCTTCTCATGATGCACTAATTTATACTCTGTTGTTGCTGATTCAGACTCATCATCCAATCCCTTTGTGTCTTGGCTGACTAATGGCTTTAGGTAAAAAGGGTTAGCTGGTGGAAGCTCTTCAAGTGCTTTTCGAAATTTATTAATCACTTCAGGGTCAAAATCAGACACTATAGATGTGCCATTCGAATGTAAACTAGATTCATTATCAGCCATATTTGGCGAGTTTTCATTAGGAGAAATAGGGAAAGAGAAAGTATGTTGATGATGATGGTCAGAAGGTTTAAGAGGTGTAATATCTTCAAGACCTTCCATTAATTCCCATGCATTAATAGTTTCTGGCGCACCTGGTGGTGTCCTAACTTGTGTCATAGGAACTACAACAACTTTAGGGATTTTGTGGTTAATCATTTGTGACCATGTTCTTGCCTCAATCAACAACTCATCTTTTTCGGCATTGTAGTCATCGATTTCGAATGCAAAGTGATCATTTCTGAGACTTTGACTCAGGTTCATTGAGTCAAGTTTCAATGATCCTAATGTGGAGGATGTGAGATTCACCCTATGTTGTTGTTCAATTTCATCATTAATCCCTTTCTTTTTGGGCATGTACATTGAGTAACTTCTGCGTACATGAGAATATGGGGTGTGGCAATTTTGGCATACTTTTGGCTTCGATGTTCCACAACCCATATTGATTTAATTTGATGGATCAAATTGGGAATTTATGCGTTGCTATATTTATAATGAAAAAATCACAAAGGCGAAATAGGAAGCTTTTGTTTTGTGGGAAAAAGGTACCAAAATCTGCATTAATGGATCTGTTTACAAAAGTAAAAGGCTTATCATAATTGAGGAGATGACAAGAACGTGAACAAGAAGACTATGTGTGAATTAATAGCTTAAAACAAAAGAAAATTAGAGTTTGAGGTTGATGGAGAAATTCTAGGGAGAGAGAAGGAACAAGGATAAGAAAAACACGAGCAACTAATTATTTGTCATTATTTTTTCCTTCCTTGAACACATTTTTTCTCTCTCCGCAACATAATTGGCGGGGTTTCCCTTTCCTGTGTAAGAAAAGATGGGAAATGGACAAAACAGAAAAGACCCTATCACTAGCAACAATGGGAATGAGTGGTAAAAAAGAAATCAACCTTTTTTCACTCAACTTAGAGAGTTAGAACGAGGAGAAATGGATGGATGAAAAAGGTCACTAGAATCAGGGTACACAACCAAATTTTGTATTTCAATTGATTTCTCGGAGGCTACCCTATCTTTTTTATACATATATGAAAGATAATATATTTCCCATTTGGAATATTTATAATTACCATACAAGTCCATAAAATCTTTATTACATGGAGATCAAATAAATTGCAAAGAGGTCCAAATCATCCTACATCCGAGAGATACTCTACTAACAACCTTCGAGAGAAAAATCAAGGGAGAAACAAAATTATACCATAATATTTATTAATAAAATATTCTTATTTTTAAATATTTTGTTTGTAATTTATGTTTATTTTCCATACATTATAATTTATTGCAAAATAATCACTATTTAAGAGTTCCGAATCAAAATGAAAAGATCCAAACTAATGTCTATAAAAAAAAAAAAAGAGAGACATGCTAATGGACGTTTGGTTAGTTTTAACCCGTAGCGCATGAATTTCATGAGCTAAGCTATAACTAAAACAGTTTTTTTCTTAACAAAAAAATAATAATTCGATTCTTTTGTTATAAAAAAGAAAGAAAAGAAGAGACATCGCTTTGTTTATGCTTCAATTAATGGATTACATATTGGATATTGCATTCATATCTAGTATGATTTATAGAAGAAGCGTGGTATATGCAAATATTCCCAACACATTACATCAGATAGTGAAAAAAAAATTGTCTCCAAAAGATGTCTCACATTATAAACTACCAAGGGCTTATATTTATTTATTTTGAATTATATACATAACGTTAATATTTATTTTCTTCATCCAAAAATTTAAGTGACACTGTTTGACTTAACATAATGTTTTAGAACAAAAAAAAACTTTTCAAATATGTGATTTAAGAAAAAATTGATACATTTATGTGGCTATAAAGGTTCATTTTATTATGGGCGAAAGAAGAATTTTAAAGTTAAATTACTTTTAACTATGGAAATATAACATTCTATTTTAGACCGATAAGGCCTCATTGGTTTTCATTAAGATTAAGACGTCTAAATCTAAATTCACATCTGACTGATTAAGATATTCACTGTAGATTTGAAAACTAAATTATGATGATTGTTTGTTTTTAAACATTTAATTTATATATATATATATATATATATATATATATATATATATATAATTCTTTAATATGTAAACTCAATAAATATTATAATTCAAATATAACAATAGTTAAATATTACATTAACAAATTATTAGAAAAACCATTATTTTTTTATAAACATTCCGATATATGGATTTATAAATAAAGAGAAAGAATATCACATAAATTAAGTCAGAGATGGTATAAAAAACATATTTGTAACATATAGAATATAGTAATGAACGTAGAGATGATGTTTTCTAACTATAAGTGATATAAAGTAACTGCTCATTATCAAACACACGGAGCAGGAGGAAGAAATGATATCAACTAACAGTTGATTATTACACTAAAGCTGCTTTTGGCTCAAAGTTTAAAGAATTGGAGGAGTAACTTATTTTTAAGATTTTATTATAATATCTTTTTACTAAGTGTCTTAATCTTGATATCTCTTTAATATTATTTTTTGATAGTGCTAAATTCATAGTAATATGTAATAATATTTATTGTAATATTCTTCCGATAGTTGTTTTAATCTGAATATTTCTTTAATATTATTTATGATATATTCTAGATATAACATATCTTGGGTTCTTTGGTACATATATAAATTTTCCTCCATTAATTGTTCTAATAGTTTTATATCTACCATAGATTCTATCCAATATTGTAAATATTCGTAGTTCATTTTAATCTGAATTTATTTCTAAATCATACCATTCTATTCTTTCGGAGTCTAAATCATGTAGGTTTATTTCATACCATTGCTAATTTAATATATCTTCTGATTCGTAATCATGAAATATTTTTTCCCATATCATTCTCCTTAATTCAATTATTTCTATACCGTTAAGTATATATAAGATTAAAGTTTCATAGTTTTTTATCATTTCATCATGCACGTATGTAGTCATGTTCGTTGTTATGCGAGGTTTTTCAATTATTCCTTCCTATCATATTCATAATCGATTAAATTCATATTAGATTACTATGAACTAGATTATCTGTCTATCAAGTTTTCCTGTCACTACTAGCATCGTACTTTAGCGGATACCTCCTTCTTATCAGCGCCTCAACTTTGTTTACTCCTCTAAACGGCTTCCTAGCCTACCAGTTTCAACATTAGGATGACATAGTATAGAAGTTTTCTCTCTGTTTCCAGTGTGCTAATAAACTAGAAATCATGATTCAAATAATTCTAATACATAATAACTAACATAAATTTATTCAATCATATATATGATATTCAGGAATATATGAAATTAGTTCCGCATATTTTTTGAACAATATACCTTTGTCTTTTGCTTATTCATGTTATCTGAAATATCTGATTGGATTTCAGATTGTGCTCCATTTATCTAATTACTAAATTTTTAGTTGAGAGAGTTTTCTTAAAGAAAGTTTTATTACGTTAGGCATTGCCTGCCTTCTTTAAGTTACATATCCTTTCTTTATATAGAAAGGATTTTCATACTACACTACAATAATGTACTATTCACCTTAACACTTGTCACCTAATAAATTACACCCCCTACCATCCTTTACACATGTCCATCCTTATTATGACTCACTACTTATCATTATGACACACTACTATTCACACCATACTTTATTGACTTTTTTACAAGACAAATAATTTTACTCTTATCTCATCGTTTTATTTTGTCCGCATCTCATCTTCATTGTCTTTTTTTTTTATGTTCTCATCATCTTATCTTCTTATCATCTGCTTCCGTCTTTATCTCTTTATTCCAGCTGGACGTCTGGGATTATATTATCTTCTCCGTTACATTTTGAACATATATGGTCAGAGTATTTGTGTCAATTAGCTTGCAATATCTGGTTAATAATTCTACCGAAATAAATCCTTCTTTTAGTGCTTGTGTCGTTGGTCGTTCTTCTAGCTTAAGTAGTGATAAAATCCATCTTTGGACTTCATTCATATCTGCTTTCCTTAGCTCCCTTGAATTGGAATAAATCATTAGCTGGTCTCTTGCATAGTAGCTCCATATAGCGTTTCCGTTTAAATAGTTATTTGCTAGCTCTTGTATAATCATTGATATACCAATTATTCTTTTGTTGGCATAAAAACTTGGTATCTCTATTTTGCATATCTCTTCTTGTTGTCCGATATCCTCGGGTATAATCATATCTTTAGTTAATCCTATCTTGATAACCTGTATTGGAGGTTTTATTT